>NC_056750.1:324842781-325137781 GCF_019279795.1 Protopterus annectens | reverse complement strand
CTCATCAAGATTTTTCTTGAAAAGTGCTAATGAAGAACTTTACTTGACATAGACGGGTAGCTTGTTCCAGAGTATAGGAAGTCTCTGGGACAGAAATCTATCCCTCCAGCATTTCCTGCTTATTGTGGTGACAAGTTTTAGGTCCCTAGTGCATATAGCTTGGAGGGATTTCTTTGTGTAGCATGTCCAACAGCTCTGGGTTTAACATAGCTTTATATGTTAGGCAGAGATCTCCTTGGAGTAGGCAATATGCTACAGAGTAAAGCTGGGGTTTTTTGAGATGGTCAGTGTAGGGCATTTGAGGGTAGTAATCCTCTTTTGGAGGTAATTCTGTGGCCTTTCCAGCTGCTGCAGATGTCTTGTGAGGTACATTCCAAAAGGGGCGTTGTACTCTATAATGGGTCTGAGTGCCAAGTAGAGGGGAATATTGACCTCTTTTTTTCCCTGGATAAGAAAACTTTTGTGATGAGGTGCAAGGATTTCCTGACTACTATGGCGATGTGATTATCAAAGGAGAGACTACTGTCCACCTGGGTCCCAAGGTCTCATCACACGTTCTGGGTTAAGTAGACTGACGTAAGTGGTAGTTCATGGATACAGAGTTTTTACCAAAGGGGATGACCGTGCACCTTTTGGCATTGAGCTTGAGGCCATGCCTCTGAGACCAGGCGTCTGTCTCAGTGAGGCCCTTCTGTAAGATGTCCACATCATTTGGGGACTCTGTTATGGCTCCTAGTTTGCGGTCATCTGCAAACTTCGTTAGCCAGAGGCCTTCTGTGTTAGCCTGTACTTCAGAGATAGGAGAGGTCCCAGGACTGAACCCTGTGGTACTCCACTTGTCACTGGTTTGAAGTCAGATTTGGTGTCTGCAACTTTTACAGTGTGGGTTCTGTCAGTGAGCCAGTTGGCAACCCATCTTGTGATGTAGGGATTTATACCTAGTTTAGTGAGTTTAGCTATAATTCCAGAATGGGGGATGGTGTTGAAAGCCTTGGTGAGGTTAAGATAGGCTGAGTGAATCACCTTACCCTCGTGTGTGGCTTTGGTGACTGCCTCAAAGAAGTTGATCAGGTTCAGAAGGCATGAGCTGCCTTTCACAAACCCGAACTGGGTGGAGTCCAGAGTTTGGAGGTTACCAGTGTCTTTGTTTATGAGTTCCATGATGATACGTTCCATGACCTTGCAGACAAGGCTTGTCAGGCTAATAGGACAATAGTTCCCAGGATCAGTGGTGGCTCCCCCTTTGTGGAGTGGGATAACTGTTGCTGTGCACCATTCAGTGGGCACAAAGCCTTATGTGAGACTATGATTGAACATGGTGCTTAGGTGGGGAGTCAGTTCGTCCTGAAGTTCGTGTAAAACGCAGTCTGGGATGTTGTCCGGTCCTATGGATGCTGTGATTTTGGTTTTAGAGAGTGCAGCTTTTACCTGCATAGATGTTATTACAGAGACTCTGCATTCTTCCTATATAGATATGGGCCCTTTAGGGGGTGAGAGAGGGGATAAGGTTAGCACTGAACCTATCTGCCATGAGGTTGGCAATATCAGTTGGTTCTGTAATTTTCATGCCGTTGTACTGTAACACAGAGCAGATCTGGGTATTGCCATTAAGATTCTTGACATAGCTATAGAATGCTTTGTGGTTGCCCTTAGAATCAGTGGCGATTTTGTTTTTGTAGCTAGCTTTGGAGAATCTTATAAGGGATCTCAGCTTCTTGCTGAGGCTGACAAGGGAGCTCCTCCTCTCATGGGATTTTTCTCTCTTTTGCAACAGTTTCTTCCTTCTGTTGTAGAGTTTGTTTATGGCAGGGGACCACCAGATTGGCTTTCTTTTTTTTGGAGGATGGTGGCTTGGTTCTGTTTGGGATAGCATGATCCATGCCCTTGTGTAAGTACTTATAGAGTGAATTTGTGTAGAATTCCGCAATAGTAACTGTATTATCCATCTGCATGGGTGTCTTGAAGTTCGCCACTTCTGCCTTAAGAAGCATGAAGTCGGCTTTGGAGAAACCTTTTACTGTGGTTTCCTTAATGGTGGGTGGGGGCGGGATGCAGATATCTAGGGTGAATAGCTTATGGTCTGATCTGACCAACGAGGAGTTGACTTCAGGTGTGGGACACCAGTCACTCATGTTGGTTGTCTAGGATATTGTTGCCCCTTGTGGGGGTGTGAATAAGTTGATCCAGGACATTGGAATTTATGAATTCCAGAAAGCGTTGAGCGAAGGAGTTGGTACATGAGTAGTTTTCCCAGTTAATGTTGGGGTAGTTGAAATCGCCCATTAGTATGGTATTTGGTTGAACCCTAATATTTTCTAGCATATGAAGAAAAGAGGAGTGGGAATCCTGGGGCATGGTGGGGGATCTGTAGCAAGCTACAATTTGGATTGCAATTTTGCCCAGAGTTAGTTGCACTTGGATAACCTCGGATGCATTGTGCTGTGCAACTAGCCTGGAGGTGTGGGTATCTTTAATGAATATGAACACACCTCCACCTTTGGTATTCTGGTCTAAGTTAGATGGCCGAAAAGTGTGGTATGAGTTATAGCCTGGTAATGCAGGGGTGCTCTCTAGAGCCTTGAACCAGGTCTCAGTCATTGCACAGATATCAGTGTTCTCCATTTTAAGGAGTGCCTTGAGTGAGTGCATTTTGAGATTTAGACTTCCAGCTTTGAGTAGCATTACCCTCAGTTTTTGCTTGCCTGTTCCTGTTACGGTGGTGAATGTCATTTGAACCTTGCCTAAAAAAAGGCACTATAGGGGCGGCAAGACCCTTAGCCAGTATCCGGATCCCCAGGGGCGACCCGTGCAGGCCATCTCTGACAAAGCATTATGGTCGGTCGACCATGTCGTCCCAGGCAGACAGATACTGGATCCCCTTAGAATGACACCAGAAGCTTAGCCAAGGCCTGAGATTAGAGGTCGCTACAGTGAATCATCTGTTTCCATTTCTTCCTGTCCTCTGCATCTTGCTCTGTCACACCAACCATCTGCATGTCCTCTCTCACCACATCCATAAACCTTATCTTAGACCTTCCTCTTTTCCTGTCACTTGGTAGCTTAATCCTTAGCATCTTTTTCCCAATATACTCAGCATCCCTCCTCAGCACATGTCCAAACCAACGTTATCTTGCCTCTCTGGCTTTGTCTCCAAACCTTCCAACCTGGGTATGACCCTCTAATATACTTATTCCTAATCCTGTCCACCCTCGTCACACCCAGTTCAAATCTTAACATCTTTAACTCTGCCACATCCAGCTCAAACTCCTGCCTTTTTGTCAGTGCCACTGTCTCTAACCCATATAACATAGCTGGTCTCACTACCCTCTTGTAGACCTTCCCTTTCACTCTTACTGGTACTCATCTGTCACAAATCACTCCTGACAATCTTCTCCACCCAGTCCATCCTGCCTGTATTCTCTTCTTCACCTCTCTTCGACACTCACCATTACTCTGAACTAGTGATCCTAAGCATTTAAACTTATCCACTTTCGCCACCTCTGCTCCTTGCATCCTCACCATTCCTCTATCCTCCCTCTCATTCACACACATATATTCTGTCTTAGTCCTGCTGACCTTCATTCCTCTTCTCTCTAGAGCATATCTCCATCTCTTCAGGGTCGTCTCCACCTGTTCCCTACTCTCACTACAGATCACAATGTAATCTGCAAACATCATAGTCCACGGGGACTCCTGCCTGATCTTGTCTGTCAACCTGTCCATCACCATTGCAGATAAAGGGCTCAGAGCTGGTCCTTGATGTAATCCCACCTCCACCTTAAATGCATTTGTCACTCCCACCGCAGACCTCACTGCTGTCACACTACCCTCGTACATATCCTGTACCACTCTTACATACTTCTCTGACACTCCCGACTTCCTCATACAATACCACAACTCCTCTCTTGGCACCCTGTCATATGCTTTCTCTAAGTCTACAAAAACACAATGCAACTCCTTCTGACCTTCTCTGTACTTCTCCATCAACACTCTCTGAGCAAACATCCCATTTGTAGTACTCTTTCCCGGCATGAAACCATACTGCTGATCACTAATCATCACGTCCCTTCTTAACCTAGCTTCCACTACTTTCCCATAACTTCCTGCTGTGACTGATCAATTTAATCCCTCTGTAGTTACTACAGCTCTGCACATCACCCTTATTCTTAAAAATCGGTACCAAAACACTTTCTCCATTCCTCAGGCATCCTCTCACTTTCCAAGATTTCATTAAACAATCTGTTTAAAAACTCCGCTGCAGCTTCACCTAAATACCTCCATGCTTCCACAGGGATGTCATCTGGACCAACAGCCTTTCTATTCTTCATCCTCTTCATAGCTATCCTTACTTCCTCCTTGCTAATCCATTGTACTTCATGATTCACTATCCCCACATCATCCAACCTTCTCTCCCTCTCATTCTCTTCAGTCATCAACCCCTTAAATTACTCTTTCCATCTCCTCAACACACACGCCTCACTTGTGAGTATGTTTCCCTCATTATCCTTTATCACCTTTACCTGCTGCACATCTTTCCAAGCTCGGTCCCTCTGTCTAGCCAATCAGTACAGGTCCTTTTCTCCCTCCTTAGTGTCTAACTTTTCATACAACTCTTCATATGCCTTATCCTTAGTCACCTCTCTCTTTGCCATGCACCTCATCTCCTTATACTTCTGTCTACTTTCTTCATCTCTCTGACAATCCCACTTCTTCTTTGCCACCCTCTTTCTCTGTATACTCTCCTGTACTTCCTCATTCCACCACATCTCCTTGTCGTCCTTCCTCTGTCCAGATGTCATACCAAGCACCTTTCTAGCCGTCTCCCTTACTAGCTCTGCTGTAGTTACCCAGCTATTTGGTAACTCTTCATTGCCACCCAGTTGCTGTCTTAACTCATCCCTGAACTCCACCTCACAATTACCCTTTTTCAATTGTTCAGTATAATAAAATGCAGTGAAAACTCAAAAGTTTAGTTACTAATGCTTTCCAGTTCAAAGCTGCCAGAATGTACCACTTTTCTAAAAAGCATAGTCTTAACATTCCAGTTTGAAATAAACTTCTGTCATTTAATATGCTTTATCATTCAGGTGAAATATGTCACACATATTTAGCCTAGAAGCCTTGCCTTTCAGGCTTCTCATTTCTTAATTTAGTTCTTACTAATCCACATCCAAAAAGATGGAGTTATGTGGATTTAATAGTCTCATATAATCACTTATCATTCTCTCTCAATTTTTTTTTTTTTGGAGGGAGGGTCTACTCCTTTAGCTTGGCCGTTGCACATGAAAATGTTAAAATATTTGACAAACTTTAAATAAAATGAAAAAAGTCCACTTATATTTTAGTTTACATTACTCTTCCACTCTTTAAGAGCATTCATAAATTGTAGCTTGTTGAAAAATTTTTATCTGAAAACTCATGAGTTGCATATACAGTGTCGACGTGCTGCAGTAAGTCTTTTCCCAGGTTGCCACAGTACCCATTCTTTAACTTATGCAGACAGAAACTGCCCCAAAATCTACATGGGATTACAATAGTAACACTTTCTAGTATAGACATTTAAGAGACTGCTTTTAGGCATGACATTTTGTTGTGTTAGACCCAGTTACTGTCAGGTCCGAAGCAAAGAAAAATGGAAAAAAAGTCTTTGTCAGCTCCAGTGATTGAAAAACGAATACTGACTGTACCCTGGCAATGCAGGGTTGGCAAGCATTTTAGACCTAGTTTTATGAGAACTTGCTCAATCAGCTAGCTGTCATCTCTGTAGTCTTGGGGTTTGGCAGAGTTGCTGTGGAGGTGTTGTCTGAGGGTGACTGATGGAATCACCATCTTGCACACTTTTGACGCTAGTCCTTTGGGTTGTACACAGGAGAAGAGATGGCTTTGTGTGGGAATGTGAATATTTATCATTTTTTTGATCATTAGCTATTGCTCACCCACAAAAGATGTCAGGCAGCATGCTTCAAACAAACCTAGAATGTGATGCATTACCAGCCACTTTTTCCTCTGGCTGTTACCCTCCCTAGTTTTTTGTGTACCTTACTACTGAGAGTTAAGCTCCTCTGGAGAGTATTGGAAACCATATGCTTGGGTATTCTTGCACAAGGGCTAACTAGGTAGTAGAATGAATGTGGCTGTTGAAATTGTTATGAGCCCAGAGATCAGTAAGATGCCTGCAGTAACAGCTTTGTGCCTCTGGCAATATATCACAAAGATTAAGACTTTGAGTTGCTACTGAGGAAAGTTCAGAATTTAGTCCTAGATTTTGATTCTTCCAGTCTTCTGCTAAAATAAATTATTGTAATAAAAGGCATGTTAACCAGACCTGTGGTCCTGAGTCACCATATGAGAGAATAGTTTGTGCAAGTGAAACTTAGCTAATAGATATGTGAAATGTAGGTGTGAATGAATGAGATTAATCTGAAACTATTTTTCTTTATAGATTTCATACAAGGGCATGTTTTCAGTAAGTGTATCCTTTGGTTATTGGAAGCATATTATTGATTTGGGCACTAGTAGTGTACCATTCACACCTTAAAACTGTTTTGCTTTATAGATTTTGTACAAAGAGAATGTTTGTTTAAGGTAGTCTCTGATTATTGGAAGCATATTACTGACTCATGCCATGCTAACGTACCAGTCATACCGTAAAATATGCTTTAGTTTTTAATGAAAGTATTGATAGGACTGTAGTATACTGCATTTAACTGGAACCAACTTAAGTGAGAGTGGAATGAAAGTCTTTATCTGTTAATTACCTAAACTTCAGACCAGTGACAAGTGGAGTACCACAGGGTTCAGTTCTGGGTCCTCTCCTATTTGGTATCTACTACTTCTCTGAAGTACAGGCTGATACAGAAAGTCTTTGGCTAACAAAGTTCACAGATGACTGCAAACTAGGAGCCATGATCAAAACTCCTAATGATCTGGACATCCTACAAAAGGGCATCACTGAGACAGATGCCTGGTGTCAAAGCCATGGCCACAAGTTCAATGCCAGAAAGTGCATTGTCATCCCTTTTGGTAAAAACTCTGTACCCATGAACTACCACAGAGGCAGTAGTCTACATAACACCGAAAGTGTGATAAGAGACCTTGGGTCACAAATGGACAGTAGTCTCTCCTTTGATCACATCGCCACAGTAGTCAGGAAATCCTTCTATGTTGCACACCTCATCACAAAAGGTTTCTCATCCAGGAAAAAGAGATTATTGTTCCCCTCTACTCATCACTCATTAGACTCATTGTAGAGTACAACTCCCCTTTTGGTATGTGCCTCACAAGACATCTACAACAACTTGAAAGGCTTCAGAAATACCTCACAAAGAGGATTACCAGCCTCACACAGATGCCCTATGCAGACAGTCTCAAAAAACTCCAGTTTTACTCCTTCGCATATCGCCTATTCATAGGTGATCTCTGCCTAACATACAAAGCTATGTCAAACCCAGAGCTGTTGGACATGCTCCACTTAAAGAAATCCCAATTCCTCCGAGCTACACGCTCTAGGAACCTAAACCTCGTTACCACAATAAACAGAACATGCTTGAGGGACAGATTCCTGTCCCAGAGACTTCCCATACTCTGGAACAAACTACCTATCTATATCAAACAAAGCTCCTCATTAGCACTCTTCAATAAAAATCTTGATGATCGGATGGGAGATAGGAAATTCATCCCAGGGATCACTTCTGTGGCTCTGCTCAACGGGGGCACAGGGAAATAATTTTCTTGGGTGGCGAAAACCAGGGTACCATTGGCTAGACTTATGTAGGCCCCAGGGCCAATAGTCTGGTACCTACCTATGAAGCACTGCCAATGTCTCCCTTATGGGCCAAGTCTTTTGTACTTTTTAGAATGAGTTCTTCAAACACTGTGTAGTTCAGTAAGGCTTTATTAGATTTTAACACTATCCAAATACTGTCTTCAATTACGGTATGTAGAAATTCTTGAGTGCTATTTATATCTAAAGTTTCTACACACCATCAGTTAAAAAAAAATGCAAAAACATAAAGGACAGGAACTAAAACGCCAAAAACCATAACACCAGGGTGAATGTTCACTTCTTGTGTTTATTCTGGTATATTGGCATTTCGCCTTCAAAGGAATACTGAAACATCACCACACCCCATAATTTATACAATCATCCAGTAAATCAATTGAAATCAGTTAATCAATTTAAACATTTAAATATTTATATATGAATTGCACACTTAAACTCTAGCCATGCAAAGGCAAAACACATTGTAAAAAATATCACTTTAATTAAAATACGAATACTTCTTAATATTATCATACATTTTACTAAATGGACATTTATTCAGTTCCATAGTAACCCTGTAAAAATTATCAAAATTATTTCATCTAAAATTTGATTCAAATTCACATTACCTAACCAATTGACATCCAGAGTTATAGAGAGTTATAAAGTAAGGTTACTGTCAATATTCTTACCCCTAGGTGGGAGTGTTCTAAAATTTATAATCTTCCTACATTCATGTTTTTTTTAATTCATCCTTAAAACTTCCCCCGTGCACTAAAAATGGACGTGCCAGTACACTAAAAGCCATCCTTTTATGGCATCACCCATGAACGGAAACAAAATGTTCTGCCAACCGGCTCAAACAGTTTCCTAATGTCCCATAGATGTTACATGAGCCTCACTTTCACTTTCCTTTTTCTTTGCCCTATATACCATTTCACCTTATCACAACCACAACCTAAAACATATGTGACTGCCTGTGAATTACAATGAACACCTTCTCTAGCATCCCATTCATCTTAGACCCATTGACGATGTTCATCGTGCATACAGCTGCAGTCATCACACTTGGGTTATCCTGCCGTCAAGCGGGTCCTCAGTCGGCCGAATTCCAAAGTCTAGGTCCGGCGTCGGTTGTCGTCACTTCCTCCCTGATGTCAGCACGGCAGGGGTATAAAAGAGGCAGCCGACGCCATTTTCTTCAGTCTTTCTTGCCGTGCGGTGCCCGAAGCAGAAGCAGTTCGCAAGTGCCGGTCGGCCAGCTCCTGAGATTTACGAAAAGTATTTCAGCCGAAGTCTTCTTTAAAGCTAAGTACCCTGTTGGGGAAACTTTTCTTGCCTCAGACCGATGTCAGACAAAGTTAATAATTGCATTTCTTGTGGGAAGCAAATATCGCATAAGGATTTTCACTCTTACTGTATACCTTGCTTAGTGCCAGACCACGACGTCTCGGCCTGCCGTTTTTGTGCTAGGTTTAACAAGCGCACTATTAAGCGCCGGGCAGAGTTTGCCCTTCATTATTTTGGCAAAAAATTTAATTATATCATGTCGTCAGATATACCGACGCCAGTTTCAGGCAAAAAACGCAAGGATAAGGACAGACATCCGAGGCCTGCACCAAGTACTGAGATCACGCTAAGGCCGATTACCGGCTCTCCGGTTCTTAGCGAGGCGCCTACGCAGCCCCTGACTACCGATGAAACTATTTTACCAGCGACTTCAGTACCCAAGGTCGCAGCTTCCTCGGTCTCCATTCCCACTGCAGATACCGACGCCACTCTTGGTGGAGAAACGGAAAATTTAGCGAGGCCTGCCATTTCTGAAGGCGTTTCCAGGCCTACCACCTTCTCTATTAAATCGTTCTCTAAATCTAAAGCTCCAATGAAAATTAAAAAACAGGGTCCTTAGACCCCCTCTCAAGGCCCCATGCCTAAAAAACAGATGCTTAAAATGGCTGAGGATTTGATTACACTCATCAGGGGTTCTCACCCTCCTCAGACAAAAGACCCAGGTTGGAGGAAGACTTCCCTTCCTCAGACCAGGCTTCTATTACCTCAGACCTTTCTGAGGACTAGGATTACGCCTATTCCCCATTTGAAGACTCTGATGCTGAGGAGTCTATTCCCTCGGTCTCCCCCCCCTGAGGACTACTCTTTTGGGGAAACTCTTCATACATTGAGAGAACACTTCCACTGGGAAGGCCAAGATTACTCAGATTCCAAGAAAAGGCTCAGGGAATTTCTGCTGCTTCCCCAGCATAGGCCCCTGGCTATTCCTCCTGTCTTAAATATTTTGGATGATGTGTACGCAGAAGCCAGTCTTAATCCAGACTCTCTACCTCCTGCTTCTGTTAAACCAGACAGATATTACCGGGTTCCTGATTCTCACCAGTTCCTTTATAAAAACCCTTCTGCTGACCCAGAAACTATTTCTCAGGGTCCCAAGGGGGTTAAGGCCTCTTCTGCTAAAAACCCTTTACCTTCAGAGAGAGATTCCAGAGCATTAGAAAGGTGTGGGAAAAAGGTGTATACATCAGCCACTTTAACCATGAGGGCATTAAACTGTCAATTTCATATGTTAAAGTATCAGCAGTTCTTGCTATCTCAGCTGTAAAACAAAATGACAAACAGAACAAACAGATTTGAAAGAGTTGCAGGATTTGTTGCATGGAGCAGAACAAGTGGGGAAACATACCTTACAGTGTGGTTTTGATGCTTTAGAGGCCTCATGTAGAGCTGCTGTCACGGGGTCTGTCATACATAGACACGCTTAGCTCAAAGAGCAAACCTTACCAAATCATGTCAAAGCAGTTATTAGATGCACTACTACAAAAAGATGTATTGTTTGGTGTTAAAGCGGAGGAGGTACTAAAGAAAATGGAGGAAAAAGCAAAATCTATGCAAACAGTTAAAGATTTCTTGCAGGTGCAGCCTCCATGCTTCAGCAGAAACTGGCCTTCAAAAAATTGGTCCTTTCCAGCCAGGGACAGACTCCAAAGGGGTAGATACAGACACCCAAGGGGTAGAGGACAACCTCAAGGATCTTACAGAGCTAGGCAGTGGCAAGCACCAGCCCCAGGAGGTGGAGAAGATAGACCACAGTCATTTAGAAAACCGACACAATGACTTTCCCCTATGCCTGCCAAACAAAGCAATAATGGCAGCACCTTTGGGCGGAAAACTGGCCTTATTTTTCAAAAAAACTGGCACATTGTTACAAAGGACAAATGGATTCCGGATATTATAGACAGAAGCTACAGGTTCCACTTTCACACCCTTCCAAAAATGAGAGGCATGCCAAACCTGCCACAAAATCAATGGGCAGAGGCACAAAAACAAATTTCTGCTCTCATGGATATGAAAGCAATTCAAGAGGTACCTGCAAAAGAACAAGGTCAAGGTTTTTATTCAAGACTATTTCTGGTACCAAGGAAGGACAAAGATTGGAGACCCATCTTAGACCTATCTATTCTAAACACATATCTAGAGGTACCAAAATTCAAGATGCTCACATTACAGCAGCTTCTTCCCATGCTGAGCAAGGAGTCTTGGCTGGTAACGTTGGACCTCAAGGAGGCATACCTGCATGTCCCTATCAGACAAGATTGCAGAAGATACCTCAGATTTCTTGCAGGTTCAACCCATTATCAATTCTCTGCATTGCCCTTTGGCTTATCTACTGCGCCCAGAGTGTTTACGAAATGCCTGGCATCAGTAATTTCTTTCTGCAGACAATGAGGAGTACAAATCTACCCATATCTGGACAACTGCCTGATCCAAGCGGACAGCAAGGACATTCTATTGCAGCATCTGGCGTTTGTAATAAAACTGTTAAACTGCCTGGGGTACACAGTGAACAAAAAGAAATCAAAACTAATACCCTCTCAACAGATAATTTTTCTGGGTGCCAGCTTAAATACAACGGCCCAGATGGCTTACCTCATGCCAGACAAACAAGGGCAACTGTCTCAATACTTCAACAAAATGGCAACTTTAACCAGGCTAACTGCAAGTAAAATCCTGCAGGCTCTGGGGTTCATGGCATCTTGCATCCTACTAATACCATTTGCAAAGCTGCATATGAGGAAACTACAATGGTACCTAAAAAACTTATGGTCTCAACACAGCCACAGCTTGGAAACAATTTTACCACTCATTCCATGCCTTCAAAATGAATTTTTGTGGTGGGCTCAAGCATGCCAAAGAAACACTGGTCTCCCTTTCTGTATACCACAAGCAAGTCAAATCATCACAACAGACGCCTCAGACTACACCTGTGGAACACACATGACAGATCAGTGCATCCAGGGAAAATGGTCCCAAAAACAGATGCACCTACACATCAACAAAAAGGAGATGCTAGCTGTGCAAAATGCTCTTGTGACCTTCAAGGACCTACTGCATCCTGACCAGCTATTAATAAGGACAGACAACACCACAGTTATGTGGTACATAAACAAACAGGGAGGGACGCATTCATACCCCCTGTGCAGGCAAGCTATGACCCTGTGGAACACAGCATTGGAATTACAAGTTCAACTGCAGGCACAATTCCTACCAGGGAAGGAAAACACACTGGCAGACAACTTAAGCAGAATTGACAGACCCACACGAATGGAAGTTGCATCCTCAAGTCTTCTTAAAGATAACTCAAGCATGGGGACAGCCAGACATGGATCTATTTGCTACCCACAGAAATTACTAGTTGGAAAAATTCTGCTCAAGGACCTATCATCCACAGGCCTGGAAAGTGGACGCACTCTCTTTCAATTGGACAGCATTGACGGTCTATGCCTTCCCTCCTCTACCTCTACTGACCAAAGTCCTATTAAAAACCAGAGCAGAGAGGCCACAAATGATTCTCATTGCTCCAGACTGGCCACGACAGCACTGGTATCCTCTCCTAAAGAGCCTGTCACACTCACCACCATGGATCCTACCTCAAGTTCCTCTTCTGTTGTCCCAGCACAACTACAAGACCCTTCACAGCCAGCTCAGAACTCTAAATCTAGCTGCATGGAAAATACCTTAATTTGCCAACAGACTCTCCTCTCCAAAGAGGTACAGGCTGTCATCTTGGAGACCAGGAGACCCTCTACTAGAAAAACCTACTCCGCCAAATGGAAACGATTTTGTTCCTGGAATCAAGCAAAGGGCCAGAATCCTTGGGTAATAAATATACCTCAGATTTTACAGTACCTAGCTGGGATGTTAAACAGTGGCCTTTCCTTCTCTTCCATCAAGATCCACGCTTCAGCCATTTCAGCACAATACAATACGGATCCTCCTTTATTCTCACATCCTCTTAAGGCAGTTCCTCAGAGGGGCAAAAAATATAAAACCCCCACGGAAACCACCAGCTCCAGCTTGGGACCTCAACTTCGTATTGGAGAAGCTGACACTGCCTCCTTTTGAGCCGGCTTCTTCAGCAGAGCTACAATACTTGTCGTGGAAAACAGCCTTGCTTCTGGCTATTACCTCCGCACGCAGAGTTTCAGAGCTACAGGCCCTCATGGCTGTGCAACCATTCATCATTTTCCATCAGGACAGGGTTTCCTTACGAACCCAACCCTACCTTCATGCCAAAGGTAGTATCCAGTGTGGCTTTGAATCAGACTATTCATTTACCTACCTTTTATCCAAATCCACAGAACAAAGGGGAGAGGCTACTACACTCCTTGGACATTCACAGGCAACTTCGTTATTACTTGGACAGAACAAAGTCATTCAGGAAATCTGAGCAGCTCTTTGTGTCCTATGCTACAGGTGCTCAAGGAAAGGCTATTTCCAAACAGACTATTTCAAAATGGATAGCCCACTGCATACGCTTTTGTTATTCATTTCATGGAAAGTCAGTGCCTACATTCATTAGATCCCACTCCATCAGGGCTACAGCTACCTCAGCAGCTTTCCTCAGGGGGGTCCCTACCAAGGACATTTTGGAAGCAGCTACTTGGAGTTCAGTGCACACTTTCACCAAGCACTACCACCTTCCACTATACTCAAAATCTAGAGCGGGCTTTGCCACAGCAGTCCTGCAGGGCATTCTAGCCCCTCCTAATTCCGCTTAGTACCAGCCACCCTTACTTAGCTTTGGGATTCTACCCAAGTGTGATGACTGCAGCTGTATGCACGATGAACATAGTACAGTTTTGTACCTACCATAAATGTAGATGTTCGAGTGCTCAAACAGCTGCAGTCCAGGTTACCCTCGCCCCATCCCCTCTTAGGACAGGGCTTATGACAAACACCTTTTACATACAACCTATTTGGGGTATTCCTTCATGGTGTATTTGCTTGCAACTACTGTTTTGATTTATTTACTTATGTATGTTTGCATAACATCATGTATTGCCTTCCTTTCTGGGGGCACCTGACATCTGGGGCAAGAAAAAACTGAAGAAAATGGCGTTGGCTGCCTCTTTTATACCCCTGCCGCACCGACGTCAGGGAGGAAGCGACGACAACCGACGCCGGACCTAGACTTTGGAATTTGGCCGACTGAGGACCCGCCTGATGGCAGGATAACCCAAGTGTGATGACTGCAGCTGTATGAGCACTCGAACATCTACATTTATGGTAGGTACAAAACTGTACTTTTCTGACCCTAGTACATACGCTACAATTTCCACACAGATGCATACCCCACTCTACCTTCATTCATCAACTGTCCACTATTCCCACTGAGTACTTTCAAGTTGCTATATCTGCCATACAAGAAAGTCACAAACTTCGGGAAGAGCTGTCCTACACTCATATCGTCCATTACCATATACCAAAATTCCCTAATGATGACCTTCATCGTTTTAGAAAAAGGGGAAAATTTTGTCACAAAAAACAGTTTTTCTTCCAATACTGTGCTTTCCTTTTCTTTTTATCATTCCCTTTATTTTTCCTCACCCCTTGGTCTCATTGATAATTCACTCTCACCCCCCCAAACACTAACTTCCTTACTTCTTTCAAAAGACATTCTGAATAACCTCTACAATGGAGTCTATTAAAAACATCAGTTAAAAGTACCTGTTTAAACCTTTCTTCAGATGAATTTTGAAAGCCCCGTCTAAATTCTCCATAGGGCAGTGCTTTAATCAAATGTGGGCGGTGCATTCTGTCTGCATGCAAAAAGTTAACTGTGCGGTTTAACTTGTACCATATTACTTTCATTTACATACAATTCCACATCCAGTTAAGTAATGCTAGTAGAACTTAACTGGTATATAAACTTTAAACCATATGCTGTACCATTAATATCTTCCATAAATTTCAAAAACCCCGTTGCTCTTCCTTAGAAACAAAAATTAAACCATCAATGAATCTACCATAGTAGACAACATTTTCAATTAAAAAGGTGGTATGATACATAAACTGAGTTTCAAAATCACTCGTATATACCACTGCTTAGGTGGGGGCAAAAGCTGCCCCCATTGCTGTGCCTCTCTTTTGAAGAAAAAAATGCTTGCCCCATCTAAAATAATTGTGTGTTGGGCTAAACTCCAGCAGGAGTAGAAGGAATGATGAATGAGGGTGCTCCCCCTCATTCTTCCCATCACTTCTAGGCCCCTTCTAGTGTCAATGTTCATGTAAAGTGAGCTAACATCCATTGTGGCCCAAAAATAATTCTCCTACCATTTGATTTTCTTAAGTCCTTCACACAAGTCACCCATATTTTTAATGTGAGATGGTACTTTTTCCAAGTATTTTTTCAGTCGGAAATCCAAAAATAGACCCACATTCTCCAGATAGGACCTATCATAGAAACAATAGGTCTTCTGGGGGGGGGGGGGGGTTATGAATTTTTAGTATAACGTAAAATTTCGGTTCCTTGGGTTACTTAATATCTTTGTACGTCCCGGTTTTCCAGGAAACCCAGTCTTTCACCTCTCCAAAATTTCAAACTCCTCCTCATTGAATTTCAACAAAGGACTATTAGACAGTTCAACATGGTTATCCACCAGACAAATCAAGTCTTAAACCGTCCCTTCGTAGTATCTCTTGTTCATTACAACCCAATTAACCACCCCTTATCTGCTTGCCTAAAGACAAATTCATCTAACTTGGAACATACCATTTGAATTTCAAGCCATTCTTTCTTTAACAAATTGTTTTTTCACTGTTAAGAAAAACATCAAACTCGTTAAAATTTTCTGCAAACCACATTCTCAAACATTTTTATACATACTGATTGTTTTGGTGGCATGAAATTACTCTTATTAGATGAGAAACAAGGCGTGTGTTAATGTTTTAGTATTCATTTGAAGTTGAAATGCTGAGGTACCAGAATAAACACAAGAAGTGAACATTCACCCTGGTGTTAGTGTTATGTTTTTTTTTTTAGTTTTAGTTCTTGTGCTTTGTGTATATACATGGATAATATCAACTGGAACAGTATTTTCATCCTGAATAGTATGAATATTTGACTTGATTTCTGTACTTGGGCTCAAGTGTCTGTACTGCAAAATACCCTTTTGCATATCAGTCCAAAAGCTAACTTACTTTCTGAAATGCTGGGTATTTAATCTCTTCTGTTTGTCAGTCCGAACTAACTTGCTGACTTCACTGAGTGTGTCTGCAGTATTTATTAGTAATACCAAAACTTTGTTCTACACGACTCCTTAGCCTTGGTTTTCCCAAGCTTTGTAGCATACAAACAAAATGTGTTTATACTCAGATACAGCACGTTCTACGCTAATCGAGATTCTTGATTCAATGTTATTTTCACTGATTTATTGAAACTTTATGTAAACTGTGAAGCCTGCTTTTAATATGGCTTCATCTCAAGGCTTACGCAAAGAGAATACTGTATTTTAAATGGCACCTGACCTAACAACTTAGGTAAGTTTCTTTTTTTTTTTTTGTTTACTTACTTTTTTATTGCAGTTGAGGAAGCTTCTTAAGCTCAGTCACATGATATATCAAAATGCATATGTGGATTTAGTTTCCTGGCATAATTCTCTGCTCATCTTGTGTTAACTGCTTTACATATGTGAGTTAAATGGTAACCGGTTTATGCTAATCTTTTATATACAATTTGGTCATTCCATTTAGATCTAAATTATACGCGTCTGACCTTGAATCAGGTTTGCATTACCTGCTTAGAGTGGAGCTTGCCAACCATAAGACCTTAGAAGGAGACAAACTGAAGACGTTCAAAGATTTTATTGCCGTTACAGCAAAGGTACTAGACATAAAAATGCTTATGTACATTGGATGCACATATCTCTTAAACTTTTTTTGTTTTGTGATTAAATATTTTATAGTGTCATATTTTTCTATGCAATCTTATTTACATGACTTTGTAATATTTGCATATACATAAAACTATAGTGCCCATTTCTCGCGTGTGTATATGTATATATAAGCACACACACACCTGTTGTATGTTTTGTCATTGTACATATTTGTTGTATGCTGAAATTTTGAGACAATTTATCAAAGTTGTGCAAATTATGTAATGATTGAATTTCAGAAGATCAATTTTTACATAGTTTAGCAGTTTTCTCTTTCTTCTCTGTTGTGCATTCCTAGAGTTAGCTCATTTAAGTTCAGGAATGTGTGTGTGTGTGGGGGGGGGGGGTCCCCACAAGTAAAATCTGTTTTTTTATTGTAATCACAAATGTAATCTAATGATTTACATTTGCGATTATTTTAGTTCCAGTAATTGAAGTTGCAGTGAATGTCATCACTGATAAGTTTGTTCAGTGTTTTTATTTTTGATCAATCTAATCTATTATTCATTAAATAAACAGACACACACACACACATACACACACACACACACACATATATATATATATATATATATATATATATATATATGTATGTATATATATATATATAATATATCAGTGATATTGCTACCTCGTAAATCTTCCTTTAAAACGTCATAAACTGAAAAGCATGACGTGGACATTGCATAATATGTTTGTACAAAGGAATCATTAACATCACACAATGAATCTCACAATCTAATGTCACTCATATGCTTTGAGATCCATTCTTTAAATTGCCTGTCAGTTTTCCCAATATAAAAAGCTGCACAAGCTTCCGATATGGCAATATATATGATGTTTGGTTTTACAGTCTGCATAAGCACAACAATAATATTTCCTAAAATAAATATGATGCGCAAGTTCATTTTTGGAAGTAAGGTATTTACATGATGAACAAGCCCTGGAAGGGAACATACCAACTCACATATGTTGGATGTCATCTCTGGACTGAAAGGCAAAGCACAAGCACTGTTTTAAAATTTAGATTCTTCTTAAAACAAAAAGAGGGGCGTCTCACCTTCAATGTCCTTGATAGTATTATAAATCATTAAAATCTTCCAATTCTTTTTAATGATGTCACAAATGTATTCAACATTACTGGCATATGGTAGGACCACCCTATGCTTCCTAGTGGTCTCTGTACGATTATTGCTTGGAGGATCTGAGATTATTGATGTGTTAGAAAAAAGTGGTTTGGCTGTATTCTCTCTCTTTCTAATTGTACAATGGCCAGCTCAATGTTTATTTCCCGTTCAAAGTAGCCTCTGTTTTTGAGTCTCTCCTTCATATCAGTCATGGCCACATTGTATTTAACTCCTTCGGTGTGTAATCTAGAAGCCCTGTAAAACTGATTCCTCATTACATTTGAAAACATATGATGGGAATGCATATGCATGTTATTTCTGTGAAGTATTGTAGTCTTGTTGCAGTCTTTCTTGAACAACTCTGTGCATAACACCGCTTTCATCAGCAGAGATCCTAGTATCTAAAAAGTCCATAGTGGATTTCAAAACAGTTAAAGGATGTTCAAGTAGGCGTTTTGTTTTGTAAACAAATTTAGATTTCCCATCTAATGTTTTAAAAATGTTGTTGTTGACTTTCAGAATGTTCCAGTTATTAAGTACTATAGTACTGTACTAGCTACAGTTTGATGTGGAAATGGATAATGAAGCAGTGGTGTAATTCAAGAAATAAGGAAAGAATGAGATTTTGGAAACAGATCCTTATGGAGAATGAGTCATTCCATGTTATATTCATGAAGTAGCAGAAAGTATATTAAAAACTAAGCCAACACGGGAATGAAGAAAGGAGATTCCTCGATAGGGGTGACAGCAATTAGGGGTACAAAGAATGGACAAGAGGTGGTCGGAATTTATTGGAGGAAGCAAGCAAAGGAACCAAGGTATTGGGAACAAATAATTAGAGAAGGAAAGGTAATAGAATGCAAAGAGGCCGCAAAGACATGCAGGCTATTGATTGCTTTCCCTATCAGAGATTGATATCAAGAGTGTAAACAAAGAGAAAGGGATATGGGAATCCAAAATGAAAAACCTGCAATGGTTGAGTTTTTATAGAACAGAAGGTCTCCAAACAGTGCCCATTGTGTGCAGCCTGTACCAAAACAGTAGGGCTGAAACAGAAAACAAAAAGCATAATACAAGCCATCTGTTTTGGATAATGAGTTGTGAAAGACTGTTCATGATTACCCATGAAATTAGTCCCTAAACATTGACATATATTACAAGAAAACAAATAGAAGTCTTAGAAATCAATCACAGGCATATTCCATTTTATTCAGAATGGTAGTATTACAGAAGAGAATGCATAACAAAACTCTGTCTCACAATTAGCCACTTTATTAGAATAGCAAAATTACATTACTGTTTGTGCAAGTAATAGGTGTATGGAATTCCATGTATAACTGTTAATACAGGGACAATTAATTATGAATACCCATCCCGTTACATGAGTTTCTCAAGCTCATGTCCAAGTTTATTGGCCCCATATGAAGAACTGGGAGATCACCAGCAGTGTAAATAAGTTGCTGGAGTCCATGAAATTGTGGTAATAATGTTAAGATACACTCACACTTCAGGGTGTGAGGCAGAGCCAGTGCTAGTGTGATCCTTACTCAAAGTAGTGAGTATGGTAAGCCAGCCTTGTTGTCCTTGGAGCAGTTGTTTTCAGAATATTGATTTCTTCTGTGAGAACTGTAGTGTCCCCATCTCCCTTGAAAGAGGGACTGGTCACACCTGTCTTCAAGCAACCATTCTTGATGGTAATGTTTTTGATAACTTCTGCCCCATCTCTAACCACTGTATTTTTGAGAATGTAGCTTAAGTGCAGCTTGAGCATCATCTCACAGAAATTTGAATGGACCCCTATCAATCTGTGTTCTGTTATTATAGCCATAGCATGGACTGTGTCCTTATTGGTGTGAATACTTACTGACAAGAAGCAAGCAGTCATATTTGGTCCTGGTCCTGATGGATCTCAGCACCCTTCAACACCGTGAGATACAGTAAATCCTGATCAAACATTTAGGATTATGCTGTGGTATTTCCACTGCAGTCTAGTTGTGGAGAGGGATGACTGTAGCAGTGCGCCATTCGGTAGGGACAAAGCCTGACTTCCTGCAGAAACATGTATTGGAATTTAGTTGGTTGTGTATTTGCATGAAAGTGATTATTATTTGAGTACTGTTGAAGTTACCCTTTATGTGCTTAAGGAAATAGTTTTTTTGCACAAGATGAATCTGAAATCTGTAAAGCATCTTTGTATTCCAGGCCCTCTACTAGTAATCAGATACAGTACCATAGTAATGTGGTACATAAATGGGGGGAGGTAAAGATCCTGCCCCCCTCTACAGACTAGCAATAGTAGCCTGTGGACTAGTAACTCATTACAGTCCGACTTTCCAGGCTACTTGCGGAGTGTTATAGCAGACAAAGCTGATCAAGACCTCCGTGAATAGAAGTTGCACCCAAGTGTCTTTCAGGAATTGATCCCATGGTTTGAAATACCTCAAGTAGGTCTGATTACCTTAAGTCATAGCAGACAGCTAAAGAAATTCTGCTCTAGGACTTCTTGCGTAAAGGTCTGTAAAGCCAGATGCATTTTCATTCCCATGTACCGAGATGTTACTGTATGCTTTTCCACCCTTTCCTATGATAGCCAGTGTTCTAAAGATTCTTAAGGGATTTCCATAGATGATGCTGGTCTCCATTTTGGCACAGGCAGTAGTAGGTGTTCTTCATATTTCACTGTTGCAGTCCTGAATTGTGAGCGTTCCTGCCATGGAAGCCCTTGGCTGGCCTGACTACCAGGGAATATATTCCCCTCCTCCTGAAGCCAATGGATGCCCTTTCCTATGCCATTATGCCTGAGTACAAATGGAGTCGGTTGACGTCATGACCTCTGTTCTTTCTTGCCATTGAAGTCCAAAGCAGAGTTGCTAGTCAGTGTGTCAGTCAGTCTGCACAAAAGAGAAAAGACATCTAAAACCAAGTACCCCATTGGACAACTTTTCATGTGCTTTTTGACTAATGTCAGAGAAAGTTAACCGTTTTTGTTGTGGCAAAAGGATACCACATCGGGACTGTCATTCCTTTTGTGTGATTTGTTTGGGGCCTGAACACAATGTTCCTGTCACTTTTGTGCTTGCTTTAATAGCAGAACTGTCAACCATAGGGCTGAGATTCTAGAAAGGATCCTCCATTCTTTGGATGTGCATAGGCGGGAACACTTCACATAATCGAATTACTGAAATCTCGAATTTCATATGGCCGAGACCATATGATCGAGATTTTAGTAAATTGAATGTGTGTAGTGTTTAGAAATAAGACTTTACTTACCTTAATTCATTACGTGCACACAGAGGCAAGTATTGTTGTATGCCTTGTGTGTACGTAATGTTTTATTTGTTTTGCGGTGTTGGCAGGAAGTGAGAAATCTCCGCTTTGCTCAGATACAGCGCAAGACGGGAGGTTTCCCATCTCCCCACTGTAGCGCAATCTTGGAGTTGGTATATTTAAGTAGGGGGGTGTGGGTGGCACAGCCCCCTACATGGGGGGGGGGGTGCAGGGGGGCTTTGCCCCCCTGCAAAAGCGAAGTTTGTGTTTTTTTTTTTTTTGATGGTTTCCCTTCAGAAGTTCGAGTTTCCGAAACTCAAGCTTTTGGTTTCAGTTATTTGCAGTTCGAGATTTTGGAAATTCGATCTTCTGAAGTGAATCCGCATAGGCACATCCAAAGAATGTACAGAACCAAGAATGTCAGGAAAGCAGACCAAATTTTGTGGCCTTTGCCACTAACTTGAAGGGGAACCCGGTTTCAAAACAATTTCCAAATAGCTCTCCAACTGTATTTCCTTTTGCTACAGCCATCATGGTAAGAAATCTCCTGATGCTGTAAGGACGCATTCCACTAGGGCTACTGCTGCCTCTACTACCTTTCTTAAAGTGGTGGTCATCATGGATATTTTGGAAGCAGATACTAGGCCCTCAGGTCATACCTTCACCAAACATTACCATTGTTGCTCGCCAGGTAAGGAAGAAACAGGATAACATTGTGGGTTCTTGTCCAAGCAGGTTTATTGCATACAAAATACATCATAAACGAAGTTAAGTAACTTTAACTTATAAACAAACTAGCTATCATGCACATAGATATTAACACTCTGGCTGCACCTTCAAAATAGCACTGAAGACAACACATGCTTGGAATTTATATACACAGACACACAGACTTAGAAAAGCTTCTTAAAGGTGCGGCACACCTGGTATTCGACATCCTCCTTCTTTGAGAAATGAGTCGGTCATTATCACTGGAAATAATAAATATGCAATTTATACAAGAATAATTGTCATCATGTAATTATACAAAGCTAGGTACATGTAAAAAAACTATACAAAGCTAGGTACATATAAAACACTGTACAAAGCTAGGTACATAAAAAAAAACTATGTCCACGTTGCTGTGTATTTCACACTGGGCTTTGAGATGCTACTATATTGTGTGACATAAATTTTGGGATCCTGTTTGGCAACTGGAATTGTCTCTGCTGACTGTTCAATCTTAGGATACTTGGGGGCTATCTGCCGTAACAGTTTCAGCAGACAAGACATGTTATGGGACAGGAATATCATCTGGATTGCTCTGAGAGTTGGTCTTTATCATAGGAACAATGCTGTCGGTTCTGCTAGAGGAAGATGATGTCTGTGATTTCTCCTGTACTCCACACCCTCAGATTTAACAAAATAGGATCTCGGCTCTGCACACGTACTCGTTACTTGACCAATCCGATCGAACCCTTTCACTGTTTGTATCTTCACCATCTCTCCTTTCAACGGATGAAGAAATCTGCTCGATTTGTCATAGCTGGACTTTTGAAAGAATGCTTTTTAAATAGCTGAGCTCTAATGGCTTTGTTGTGTTTAGCTTTAGGACTCAGTAAACTAGAACTGGCAAGCAATGTTGTTCTGGTTTGCCTGGATAGAAGTCTCTGAGAAGGTGATCCAAGTATATCATCACGGGGTATGTTTCTGAGATTGAGTAAATTTAAAAAAAATTGGTGGTATGCTTTGACTTCTCAAATAATTGCTTTGCACTCTGTACTGCACATTCAGCAAGTCCATTTGATTGTGGATACTCTGGACTACTAGTAACATGTACGAAGTCCCACTCTCTTGCAAATTTCTGAAACAATTGACTGGTAAATTGGGTACCATTGTCAAGAGAGTAATTTCTGTGGACTGCCATGGACTGAGAAATGGCATTTCAACTTGGTAATGACTGTAGTAGAAGTTCGATTAGGTAGGAAAATCAATCTCAAACCAATTCAAATAAGAGTCTGCCAGTACTAAGTAATGTTGTTTGTTCCACTCGAATGTCAGAAAATACTATTGACCAAGGTAGTTCAGGGATTTGACTCAGCTGAAGTGGCTCTTTTTGCAAATGCGGTTTAGTACAATTACACACTGAACTGAAAGAAAGTACTGTATCAATGTCTTTCACTAGAAAAGTCCAAAACATGAGTCCTTTTGTCCTTCTCTTAGTAGATTCAGAACCTGGGTGACCACAATGCAAAATCTGGATATACTCTTGTAAGGAAGCAGGAACAACAATTTTTGTACCTTTGATGCCATCTTCCATCAACAACTAATCTCTGTAAGGAAAGTAAGGTTGCACATCGGGTGGTCTCTAGATTGTATCGACAGCCATCCAACACTGTTGTAGTGATTGAGCTTTTGCAAAACTGAATCAGTCATTGTATGATCTCGTAGCTCATCAAGTCTTGTGGTAGAAAATTACGCACTTCCATGACATCAAAGTCAAAATTCTCTGAGTCAAGCTGTTCCATTGTATTTCTGGGTGATCTGGATAAGGTATCAGACAGATTAAGAAGTTTGCCTTTCGTATAGACCATTTTGAAGTTGTACTTTTGCAGTTTGAGCATCATTCTTTGTAATCTCGCTGCAGCTGAATGTATAGACTTCTTTAAAATAGTAACCAAAGGTTGATGTTCAGTTTCAATCTGGATATCTCAACCATATATATAATCATGAAACGTGGAACATGCAAACAGTATTGCCAAAAGTTCCTTCTCAATTTGAGCATACTGCATCTCAGTCTGGGTAGGTGTTCTAGATGCGTAGGCTACTGGTCTGCCTTCTTGAATAACTGTACTTAAACCAAATTTTGAAGCATCGCAGGAACTGGTTTGTGACATCATAGTATCTTAATGTTGGTGAGGTAGCAATTTTCTGCTTAAGAACTTCAAATGATTTCTGGTGCTGTTCTAGCCATGACCATCTAACGTTTTTGTGTGAGCTCTCTCAAAGGCACTGTTAATTCACTGTAGCCTGGTATAAACTTGCCTATATAGTTGAGCATACCAAGAAAATGTTGTAGAGGTTGCACATTATCTGGTGCTGGCATTTCAAGAATGGCTGCTTGCTTGGACGGGTCTGGTCTTAAGCCAATACTTTTAACTAAATGACCTACATATGTAACTTCTGGTAGTCTGAATTTGCACTTCAGAGGATTAAGCTTTAAGTTCACTTCACATGCTCTGTCTAGAACTCTCTTAAGATTTCTGTCATGCTCTGCCCCACCATTGCCTCCGACCAATAAATCATCTACTATTATGGCACAAGGATAACCCGAAACAATTTGCTCCATTGCACGCTGAAAGATTCACTTGCAGAATTTATTCCAAATGGCATCTTGAGGAGTCTATATCTTCCAAATGGGGTACTGAATGTAGTCAGTAGTGAAGATTTGCGATCAAGCATCACTTGCCAAAATGAAATGCATCCAAGACCGAAAAAAACAGTGGCATTCGGTATCAGGGCTGCAATGACTTCAACTGTACACACAGGATGTTGCTGTCTCTTCAATGCTTTGTTCAGATCTCTTGGTTCAATGCATATTCTGATTTCATGTGAGCCTTTTTTATGAGCTACCATGGACGACACCCATTCGGTAGGTTCTGTAACTGGGCAAATTACACCTTGTTGCAACATTTTATCCAACTGAGCTTTGACTTTATGCTGCATAGCTATGGGAACTCTTCTTGCTGGTCTGACCACTGGACTGATCTCTGGGTCTAGTTTCATAGACTATACCACTGGGAATTTGCCCAACTTTTCATCGTAAACAGCATACTCTGAAAAAAATAGTGTTAGTAAAGCTGGAACTGGGATGTGCTTATTTGATGAACTTCTTTGATAAAAGAAAGCAGATTCATTCTCAAACTGTCCCTGAGACCCAGTAATGACTGCACAGATCTTCGAACCACATAGAATAAAAGGCTATAACAGTTCTTGGCCACATAACATGAAAGCACTACTGAGCCTTCAGTTTGAATTTCTTCACCTCCATAAGCAGCAAGTTTCACACAACTAGTCACATTTAGTTGTTCACCAGCTCTGACCATTGCAAAAGTATCTGCAGACATAACATTAGACTTTGAACCAGTGTCTACTTTGATCTTGGTGGAGTTACCATTGAGCCGAACAGTAAAAGGGTCTTCATTTCTTGCCAGTAAATCTAATGCATCAATCTTTTCACCAATCAGTGACATACCATCTGCATAGAAAGCGACTGTTGCAGGTTTACTTGGTCAACTTGCTTTTTTGAGTGACCCTTCTTTGTAACTGTGCTGGGTCTACTTGATTTGCAAAATCTTTGAAAATGGTTCCATTTCTTACATTTGTGGCATTGCTGACCAAATGCCATGCACTATTCTTTTCTGGACTCATGGGTGGCACCACAATTGCGACAGTTAATAGTAAAGCTAGATTTGGGTTTTGCTGATTCACCTCTATACTGTACTGAGCAGTATCTGCACTGGATAGCCTTGGTTCTGCACTGCACATGCTCCTTTAACTGAACTGGTCTTGGTATTTGCTAGAAGACTGAGTTTTACCTGGAAGTCCTACAGGAGCTGCTGCTGTCATGTGCTTAGGCCTGATTCTCCTGCCACATGTTGCATTCTGTCTACATTAGCTTTGGAGGCTGTTGAAACCATGCTGTTATCACTAGCAAGCATACTTGTGTACCTTTCTGTAACTTCATGAATCTGACAAATCTCAATGGCTTTGCTCAGCGTCAAGTCAATGTTACAAAAGCAAAATCTTTCTCACAGCAGCATTATTAATACCACACATGAGTCTGTCCTTTATTAACTCATCTTTTAAATCACCAAACTGACACATTTTAGCTTTGTTTCTTAGGTCAGTAATGTAAGCTGCAAAAGTTTCCCCTTGCTTTTGATCTTTCATGTAAAACAAATGTCTCTGTAATGTAACATTAGCCTAGGGGGTTACACATTTCTCTGAATTTGCACTTCAGACACTCTGGGTCTTCCCTTGATTCAGCATGCACAACAGTACGTGTTTCTCCTTCACCTTCATACACTGCTGGTGCATAAACAAATGAGTGCTGATTTCAGTGGCCTCTGACCCTGCTATGTTTAGTAAAATAAATGCCCTGGTGTGTGCATATTTATCAGAATAAGTTGCTTGTGTAAATATATCATACTCTTGCTCAAATATTCTCCAATTCTTTGCAATATTCTGATCAAATGCAAGTGGTTGTGGCTTGCATAATCCATCTGCCTTATTAACATATCTTAGTGAAGCCTCTTTCAAATATACACAAACACACAGACTTGTACACACAAATACACATGAGCTTGAAATTTATGCCAGTACTTGCAAATAGCTCGATAATCCTCTGTATAACTGAACGCTATGAAATAAGTCTCCTGGGCACTGTAATACTCTGAAATCACGTTACTGTAAAAGTCACTTGTCTTGAAATTATTTTGCTGTATGAGCCATTTATCTTGAAATTATTTGACTGTAAAAGTAATTTGTCATTATAATAAACATTTCAAATAACTGCAGAAACGTTTTGAAGCAACTGTATTGTATGAATAAACTATTTTGAAGTAATTGCAATTTGCGATTAAATTGTTTCAAAGTAATTATACTTTGTGAATGAACTGGGCAGGAGAAGCTCAGAGTGAGAATACTATGAAATAACTGCACTTTGTGAATAATAGTATATAGCACACTGAAATTTCCCAAAATGGCTGCACAACACTACAACCTGTGAGAGATGCACTTACATAGCCAAAATGGAAGCAAAGCTCTCTCCACCCAAGATTGTGCTAAATAGTCAAGAGGAGAAGGTTAACACCCACACTACACCTCAAGCAACACACAGCCCTTCTAAACCCGCACCACCAACACCCACATATAGCAACACTAAATCCACATATGCAGAGGCCCTTAACTGTAACCTGCCCAAGCAACAAAGACCTCTGAAGCTGAAACGCAAACAAACACCAATCACAACCAATGTGTCACATAGTTCACAACACCAGTGTGCCACCCAGCAACAGCCCCTAAGGCAAGACAATGTACCTAACACTTTAGTCATAGGTGACTCTATAGTCCAGCACACTGATGTCCCTCTCACCAGGTTGAATAAGGAGAAAATTACAGTCAGCTGCCTGTCTGGTGCCAGGATCCGCCACATAACGCATGCACTCAAGTCACTCCACAACAAGTATAAATATGACTCTGTCATTGTCCATGTTGGAGTGAATGACTTGAGACGTACCTCCCTGGACTACATGAAGAGACATGGAAGAGCTCTCGGATCATGTGGCCCAGGCAGGTATGACCCTAGCCCTGAGTAGCATCCTGCCTTCGCCCAGAATGATACCACAATATAAGGATAAAATGATTGACTTCAACAATTGGCTTAGCTTATGGTGTCATTCAAAGGGGATCCAGTATCTGTCTGCCTGGGATGACATGATTGACAGACCACGATGCTTTGCCAGAGATGGTCTGCACCTGTTGCCCCTGGGATTCAGGTTACTGGCTAAGGCTCTTGCCACCCCTATAGTGCCTTTTTTAGGCAAACTTCAAAGGACAAAACCACCACCATAACAGGTACAAGCATGCAAAATCAGAAGGTAATGCTACTCAATGCTAGAAGTCTAAACCTCAAAATGCACTCTCTCGAGGCACTCCTAAAAATGGAGAACATCGATATCTGTGCAGTAACTGAGACCTGGTTCAAGGCTCCAGAGAGCACCCCTGCAATACCAGGCTACAACTCTTACCACACTTTTCGCCACCAAACCAGGACCGAAACACTAAAGGTGGAGGAGTGTCAATATTCACCAAGGATATTCACACCACCAGGCTAGTTGGCCAACACAATGTGTCTGAAATTCTCCAAGTGCAACTAACACTAGGTAAGACTGCAATCCAAGTTGTAGCTTGCTACAGATCCCCCACCATACCCCAAGATTCTCACTACACCTTTTTAAACATACTGGAAAATATTAAGATAGAACCAAACACCCTAATACTGGGTGATTTTAACTACCCTGCCATTAACTGGGAAAACTACCCATGTCCCAACACCTTTGCGCAACAGTTCTTGGAATTCATAAATTCCAACGCCCTGGATCAACTAATCCATAGTCCCACCAGGGGCTCCAATATCCTAGACCTGGTCATTACCAACATGGCAAATCAATGCTCCATACCTATGGTCACCCCCTCGTTAGTCAGGTCTGACCATAAGCTAATCACCCTTAACATCCACATCCCACCCCCCAGTAAAGAAGCCACCATAAAAAACTTCTCCAAAGCCAACTTCATGCTACTCAAGTCAGAAGTGACAAACTTCATGACACCCATGCAGACGGGAACTGAAAGTTCAACTGCTGAATCCTACACTAAGGCACTGTACGAGCACATCCACTCATGCATGAATCGTGCCATCCCAAATAGAACCAAAATGCTCTCATCCAAAAAAAAGGAAGCCAATCTGGTGGTCCCCTGCCATAAACAAACTTTACAACAAAAGGAAGAAACTTTGCAGAAAAGAGGAAAATCCCAGGATGCAAAAACTCCTTACTAGCCTCAGTAAGAAACTGAGATGCCTCATAAAATCCTCCAAAGCTAGTTATGAAAATAAAATTGCCAAAGATTCCAAAGACAACCACAAAGCATTCTATAACTATGTCAAGAATCTAATGGCAATGCTCAGATCTGATCTGAGCTAAAACAGAATGGCAATAAATATACTGATCCAAAGGATATTGCCAATATCCTGGCAGATCGATTCAGTGCCAACTTCCCCCCCCCTCTCACCCCTAAATGGCCCATCTCAATACCGAAGATTGCCAACTTCAAGTACTAACGGCCTCACAGGTACAAAACGCACTCTCTAAAGCCAAGAATACAGCATCCATGGGACCAGATGACATCCCGGGCTGTGTACTACATGAACTACAATATGAACTGGCACCTCACCTAAGTGTCATGTTTAATCATAGCCTCACCTCAGGTTTTGTGCCCACTGAGTGGCGCAGAGCTACAGTTATCCCAATCCACAAGGGGGGATCCACCTTGGATCCCGGAAACTACCGTCCCATCAGTCTGACAAGACTTATCTGCAAGGCCATGGAGCGTATTATCATGGAACTTATAAACAAAGACACTGGCAACCTTCAAACACTGGACCCCACCCAGTTTGGGTTTGTGAAGGGCCGATCTTGTCTCCTGAACCTGATTGACGACTTTGAATCAGTCTCCAGAGCCATGGACAAGGGTAAGGTGGTCCACACAGCCTATCTAGACCTTGCCAAGGCCTTTGACACCATTCCCCACTCTGGAATCATAGATAAACTTACTAAGTTGGGTATTAATCCCTATGTCACCCAATGGGTTGCTAAATGGCTTACTGATAGAACCCACACTGTAAAAGTAGCCGACTCCAAATCCAGCTCCAGACAAGTGACAAGTGGAGTACCTCAGGGTTCAGTCCTAGGGCCGCTCTTGTTTGGCATCTACTTCTCTGAAGTACAGGTCAGCACTAAGGGACTCTGGCTAACAAAGTTTGCATATGACTGCAAACTGGGAGCCATTATTGAATCCCCAAATGATGTGGATACTCTACAAAAGGGCCTTACAGAAACAGATGCTTGGTGCCAGAGCCATGGGCTCAAGCTCAATGCCAAGAAATGTATTGTTATCCCCTTTGGGAAAAAACATATATCCATGAATTACCATATAGGTGGCAGTGCACTAAACACAGAAAGTGTGATAAGAGACTTAGGGACACAGGTGGACAGTGGTCTCACCTTCGATAACCACATCGCCACAACAGTCAGGAAATCCTTCTATGTGACACACCTCATCACGAAGGGCTTTTCATCCAGAAAAAAGGAGGTCATTGTCCCACTGTACTCATCCCTCATTAGACCCATTATAGAATACAACGCCCCATTTGGTATGTACCTCTCAAGACATCTGCAACAACTGGAAAGGCCTCAGAAATACCTCACTAAAAGAATCACAGGCCTAAAGCAGATGCCCCACGCTGACCGCCTTTAAAACTCCAGCTATACTCTGCCGCATATCGACTACACAGAGACGATCTCTGCTTAACATACAAGACCATGTCAAACCCAGAGCTGTTGGACATGCTACACTTAAAGAAATCCCAATACCTCTGTGTTACACGCTCCACGTATCTATACCTTGTCATCACAATAAACAAAACATGCTGGAGGGATAGGTTCCTGACCCAGAGACTCCCCAGACTCTGGAATAGATTGCCCATACATGTCAAGCAGAGTGCCTCTTTGGACCTCTTCAAGAGGAACCTTGACGATTGGATGGGAGAAAGGAAATTCACCCCAGGGATCACGTCAGTCGCCCTGCTAGACAGGGGTCCAGGAAAGTAAATAATGTGGGAAGAAATAGCCAGGGAATTGTTATGGCTAGGCTTGTATAGGCCCTAGGGCTGATAGCCTAGTACCAACCTATGAACCTTTGCCAAATACACTATACAGTGAAAGAAACACTGTAATGGCAGCACTCTGCAAATAGACACATCCATGCACAAGAAGCTTTTCGAAATGGCTGTATTTGACTGCACTTCACAAAATAGTTACACTTTGCACACGACAAACTCTTTGGAGTAAATGCACAGTAATAAACACACACTGTAAGTACCTTAACACACTTTGAGATACGTTGAATAACTCTTTTTATGCTATTCAAGGTTTCAATCAATGCAAAGTAGTAAGTTATGCCAAAACACATGCTCATTGTGCCCTTTTCTGCCCCTTCTGTTATATTTAGTTTGCTCATTTAATCTCATTTCATGCCCATTATACTTTCCTGTGCTTAACTCTAGACATGCTTGTTTTACTTTAACCATGCTTTTTTATCAAATAACCTTGTTTCAAACATTTTGTTTGATTAATGAGTTTTTTATGCTTCTCTTTTTAATAAAGATTGTTGCTATTCATTTGCTTAACAATACGTTTTGTGCCCTTGTAATGCTCCATTTTATCTCTTTTAATAAATAATTCTTTCGTGCATATTCTCCTTACCTTTTGCTTGTTTCTAGCCCCTTTTTTTGCTCTCAGTTCACTTAGTTTGCCTTTGCCGTTACCTCTGCACCTCGTGCTGAAATCTTCACAATCCCGTTCTGACACTATGTCGCTTGCTAGATCAGGAAGAAACAGGCGAACGATTTAGGCTCTTGTTCAAGCAGCTTTATTATATACAAACACATCATAAACCAAGTTAAGTAACTTTAACTTATAAACAAACTAGCTATCATGCACATAGATGTTAACACACTGACTGTACCTTCAAAATGACACTGAAGATGCAATGCTTGGAATTTATATGCACACACAGACTTAGAAAAGCTTCTTAAAGGTACAGAGCACCTGTTCTGCAACCATCTTCCTACTTTTTCCAGGGCACGTTTTTCCACTGCCATTTTGCAGGGCATCCTTTCAAGTCCTTAAACTTTCCATTCACCCTCCTTTTCAGCCTTGGGAATCATCCCACAAGTCAGGACTGCAACAGTGAACATGAGCATTGTACAGTTGTGTACACTTAACATAAATGGAGATGCTTGAGTATGTTCACTGTTGCAGTATTCTTTCCTTCCCTTCACCGTCTGTTAGGGTGGCCCCCTTTCTCCTTCACACTTATTCTGAAATACAGGCTCACAGACTCTTGACCATGGGGATTTACTGGGGGACTCCTTCTTGTTGGAGGCAAGAAAGTACCAATGTCATGGTGTCTGCTGACTCCCTTTATACTCGGGCATAGTGATGCCAGACAAGGCCTCCACGGCTTCAGGAGGTGGGTGACGTATTCTCTGGTAGATGGGCCTGCCAAGGGCTTCCACAGCAGGAAGTCCCACAAGTCAGGACTACAACGAGTACACTCGAACATCTACATTTATGGTAAGTGTACATAGCTGTACTTTCTCGCTTTTCATAATGGAAAAGGGCAGATGTTCTTCATCTCACATTGCTGCAGTCCTTAAACTTGGGTAGTCCGCTGTCCTCGGTCGGCCCGAATATCAAAGTATAAGGCTGACGTCGGTCAAGGCGCATTTGACTGACATCAGGACGTCAGGGTACAAATGCGCATGACCGACGTCATATCCTCAGTCTTTTTTGCCGCATGGTCCGATGCAGAAGCAGCATTGCAAGTGCCGGTTGGCGTTCTGAGATTTTTCGATTTCGAAGTTTCAGACCGAGTTCAAAGTTGGCTAAGTACCCCGTTAGGGAATATTTTAGTTTTTTCTTGCCTCAGTCTTTTACCGGATGTCAGAAAAAGTTAATAATTGCATTTCTTGTGGGAAACAGATACCGCATAGAGATTATCATACTTTGTGTATTCCTTGCTTAGGGCCTGAGCACGACGTTGTTGGCTGTCGCTCTTGTGCTAGATTTAATAAACGCACTATAAAGAGAAGGTTGGATTGTGCAAGGTTAGTCTTTGGGAAGCGGTGCAATTATAAAATGCCGTCGGATGCTCCGGCCCGCTTCTTCAAGAAGCGCAAGGACAAAGCAGTTAAGCCTAGGCTAGAAGAACCGCCTGTACCGGACGCCAGTTCTTTAGAGGTGTCGGTGGAGCCGGTGGCTCCACCGGAGGTTTCTTTGTGTTCCCAGGGTGAGACTTTATTATTGCAAGATGTGGCCTCTCAGGAGGCAAGTCAGGCTGAGGGGCTTCTCAGGTTACTATACTCCCTCCCTTCCCAGGGTGGCTAGGCCCTCTCCTTCTTTTCAAAGGCTTCTCCCAGGGGCAGGCCAGGTTTGGCTTCAGTTGGTGTTACCCCTAGCTCTTCAGGAACTGTGCCCAAGAAGCATATGCTTAAAATGGCAGAAGATTTGATTACTTTGATTAGGGGTTCTATGCCCCTCCTGATAAGAGACCTAGGATGGAGCCTGAGCTGGGGGTTTTGAGCAGGCTTCAGATGTTTCAGAGTCTTCGGCTGAAGATTTGCAGGAGTACTCTCCTTATTCTGATTCTGATGTGGATGATTCTACTCCTTCTGCTTCTCCTCCTGAGGATTTTTCTTTTCAGAAACTCTTCATTCCATGAGGGAGCATTTTAAGTGGGAAGGTCAGGACTTCTCTGATTCCAGGAAAAGGCTTAGGGAATTTTTTTTTTACCCCAGCATAGGCCTTTGGCTATACCTCCTGTTTTGGATGTAGTGGAAGATGTTTTTCAGAGGCTTCTCTTAATCCTGATTCTTTGCCTCCTGCTCCTGTTAAGCCGGATAGGTATTACAGGGTGCCTGAAGCTCATAAGTATCTTTTTAAGAGTCCTAGGGCAGACCCAGAAACTGTTAGCCAGGGGCCTAAAGGTGTTAAGGCTTCTGTTGTAAAGAATCCGGTTCCTGCAGACAAAGAGGCTAGGGCCTTGGATAGATGGGGAAAGAAAGTTTATACTTCTTCCACTCTTGCTATGAGGGCTTTGAATTGCCAGTTTCACATGTTGAAATACCAAAACTATCTCCTTTCACAATTGAAGTCTAAGGTTGATGCTCTGGCAGTAGGTATTGATTGTAAAGAGTTGCAGGATTTGGTACATGTTTCTGAACAGGTGGGTAAGCATTCTTTGCAATGTGGTTTTGATGCTGTACAGGCCTCGTCTAGGGTGGCTGCCACTGGGTCAGTTCTTCGCAGGCACGCCTGGCTAAGGGATCAAAATTTGTCTGAACATGTTAAAACAAGGATTTTAGATGCTCCTTTACAATCTGACGTGTTGTTTGGTCCTCCTGTTGAGGCAGTTTTAAAGAAAATGGAAGACAAGGCTAAGTCTATGCAGACTGTTAAAGATTTTTTGCAGGTCCAGCCTCCAAAGTTTAGTAGAAATTGGCCTACTAAGGGGTGGACGTATCCTTCTTATGATTCCCAGTCTAGGGGTAGATCTAGACGTGGTAGGGGCAGAGCTCAGGGCTCTTTCAGGCCTAGAACAGGAGTTCTCCTGCACAGTCTTGGTGAGGGCAGGGGTCAGTCCTTTCGTAAACAGACCCAATGACCTACCTTTTCAGCTGCCAGAGCCTTCTCGTCTGGCAGCACCTTTGGGAGGAAGGTTGGCTCTTTTCAAAGAAAATTGGAGTTTAATTACCCAAGACAGATGGGTGTTGGATATCATACATCACGGCTACAGGTTTTATTTCCATACCTTGCCTCCTTTCAAAGGCATGCCAGACGTTCCTCCTCAACAAAGAATAGAGGCTCACAAGCAAGTTTCTCTGTTACTCCAAATAGGGGCCATACAGCCGGTCCCTATGCCAGAAGTGGGCCTAGGATTTTATTCTCGCCTGTTCCTAGTACCAAAGAAGGGGAACACGTGGAGACCAATTTTGGATTTATCTACCCTCAACACTTATCTGGACATTCCCAAGTTCAAAATGTTGACGTTACAGCAGCTTTTACCTCTGCTGGGCAAAGATCATTGGATGGTAACTTTGGATCTCAAGGAGGCTTACCTTCATGTTCCTATCAGACTAAGTTGCAGGAAGTATCTGCGTTTTCGAGCTGGGACTTCTCACTATCAGTTCTCTGCATTGCCCTTTGGCTTATCTACTGCGCCCAGAGTATTCACGAAAGTTCTGGCTCCAGTGATAGCTTTCTTCAGGCTAAAAGGAATACAAATTTATCCTTATTTGGACGACTGCCTGATTCTGGCTCAAGGAAGGGAAGAGCTTCTTCATCATTTGGAATATGTGATAGCAGTGCTAAGATGCCTGGGGTATTCTGTGAACGAAATAAAGTCCAGTCTAGTACCCTCTCAGGACATGTGCTTTCTGGGTGTGAGACTGAATACAGCATCCCAGATGGCCTTTTTAACCCCGGACAAACAAAAGAGTCTATCCCTTTACTTCAATCAGCTATCTCATCAGTCCGGGCTGACTGCAAGGACAGTCCTTCAAGCTTTAGGGTTCATGGCATCTTGTATTCTGGTGCTTCCCAATGCCAAACTGCATATGAGGAAGCTGCAATGGTATCTCAAAAATGTATGGACACAGCACTGCCAGGATCTAGACACTGTCATTCAAATAATACCTTGCATTCAAAAGGAATTTTTGTGGTGGGCTCAGGAATGTCACCTAAACAAGGGACTCTCTATGACCCGGCCAGAGGCGAGTCAGATTTTAACGACAGATGCCTCAGACAAAGCTTGGGGAGCTCATCTAAATGGAAAGTGGATACAAGACAAGTGGCCTGCCAGACTACAACATCTACATATCAACCTGAAGGAGATGTTAGCAGTCCAGTTTGCATTAATAGCTTTCAAGGATTTACTTCTTCCAGGGCAGGTGTTGATTCTAACAGACAACACAACTGTCATGTGGTACATCAACAAGCAAGGGGAACGATTCTTATCCTCTATGCAGGCAAGCAATGATTTTGTGGGAGACTGCTCTCAGTTTACAGCTCAATCTTCAGGCAAGGTTTCTGCCAGGAGCACAGAACTCCTTAGCAGATGTGTTGAGCAGGCAATTATGGATCCCCACGAGTGGAAATTGGATCCTCATGTATTTCAGAAATTGACAGTGTCATGGGGAACTCCAGACATAGATCTGTTCGCTTCTCCACTAAACCATCAGCTGCCAAAGTTTTGCACAAAAGGTTTCATCCCACAGCTTGGAAAGTGGATGCTCTTTCTTTCAATTGGAGCAATCTTCATGTGTATGCCTTTCCTCCTCTGCCTCTCCTCCCAAAGGTACTTCTAAAGGTCAGACAGGACAAGCCAAGGATGATTTTAATAGCTCCAGATTGGCCTCGACAGCACTGGTACCCATTACTGAGAAGTCTGGTACGGAAGCCTCCATGGCCTTTGCCTTGATTCCACACCTGTTGTCACAGGAGGACAGCCATTTGCTGAATGTCTAACTTCACTCTCTTCACCTAACAGCCTGGCATATTCTGTTTTGAACCATAGAGGGTCTCAACTTCCACAACAAGTTTTGAATGTGATTTTGGAAGCTAGAAGGCCTAGTACAAGGAAAGTGTACAGATAAATGGAAGAGATTTTTATTTTGGAGTGCAGCAAAGATTTTGATGTTTCTGAGCCTAATTTGAGTGTGGCTCTTCAATATCTTACTGAGTTACTGGACAAAGGTTTGTCTTTCTCTTCTATTAAGGTTCATGCTGCAGCAATTTCGGCTCACTATGATTGTGTCCCACCATTGTTTTCTCATCCTTTGTTCAAGCAATTTCTTAGAGGGGCAAAGAATATAAGACCCCCACGAAGAGCTCCTACTCCTGCTTGGGATCTCAATTTTGTGTTGGAGAAACTCACTCTACAACCTTTTGAGCCTGCAGCTACTTCTGAGTTGAAATATTTATCATGGAAGACTGCTTTTTTGTTGGCAATTACCTCTGCAAGAAGGGTTTCTGAATTGCAGGCCCTTATGGTGGTTAAGCCTTTCTTGATTTTCCATAAGGATAGGGTATCATTACGTACTAATCCTTCCTTTATGCCTAAGGTGGTTTCTAGTGTGGCTTTAAACCAAACTATTCATTTGCCTACTTTTTATGCAAATCCCCAAAATAAAGGGGAAAAGATTTTGCACACTTTAGATGTACACAGGCAGTTGCGTTATTATTTGGACAGAACTAAAGGGTTCAGGCAGTCTCAGCAGTTGTTTGTTTCTTTTGCTTTGAGTTCTCAGGGCAAGCCTGTCTCAAAACAAACTATTTCTAAGTGGATTGGGTTTTGCATTGCTTTCTGTTATTCCCATCATGGCAAGGAGGTTCCAGCTGGGATTAGGCCTCATTCCACTAGGGCTACTGCCACTTCAACAGCTTTTTTGAGGGTAGTGGCAACCAAGGATATTTTGGAGGCAGCTACTTGGAGTTCAGTGCATACTTTCTCTAGGCATTATCACCTGCCACTTTACTCTAAATCCAGGGCTGGTTTTGCCACTGCTGTTTTGCAGGGCATTTTGGCAGCTCCTGCTTCCTTGTAGTTAGCCATCCTCCCTTACCTCTGCTTTGGGATTCTACCCAAGTGTAAGGACTGCAGCAATGTGAGATGAAGAACATAGTACAGTTTTGTACCTACCATAAATGTAGATGTTCGAAGATCCACATTGCTGCAGTCCAATTTACCCTCCCTCCTTCCCTCTGCAGTTAGAGGTGGTTGTGTGGGTTGGGTTGTACATATTGTGTATATTGTATATATTGTACATATAGTTAGTGCAAGGGTGGTTGGTTGGTTGTTTGCTGTCTTTTGGTTTTGACCTTTCTTTTAGGGTCTTCTGACATCTGGGGCAAGAAAAGACTGAGGATATGACGTCGGTCATGCGCATTTGTACCCTGACGTCCTGATGTCAGTCAAATGCGCCTTGACCGACGTCAGCCTTATACTTTGATATTCGGGCCGACCGAGGACAGCGGACTACCCAAGTGTAAGGACTGCAGCAATGTGGATCTTCGAACATCTACATTTATGGTAGGTACAAAACTGTACTTTACCACAAGCTTTCTCACAGGATGCATTTACTCACACAGCACAGGGTTTCATTGATCCATCCCAGTCTTTAATGTCTTTGTCTGACTGCTTTGGATGATAGTATTATAATACCTTTAGGTATTTATTAGGTAATATATTCTGAGGACGTGCAGCAAGTATTAAAAGATGCTAAGAAGCTTTATACTGGAAAATTGTATTTTTCAAAGTGGAAATATTTTTCTGCTTGGTGTCAAAGCAAGACTCTGACACCTCTGACTCTACAGTATTTGCATGGGCTGTTATCTTCTAACCTTTCTTATGCTGTTCTGTCAAGAAAACAGCAGTTGTCCATCTGTGAAGGCTAAATAAAACATTTTATTTTCTAAAAAAAAACTGCACCAGTTTATTCCTCTGGAGAGGAGGAGAAGATCAGCTATCCATGGTCAGTTTTGGGTCAGATTTGCTTGTATCCCAATCAAAGTCTTGTTTTGTTTGTTCTGAAATTCATGTCCATGGGTTACACTTTGGATATCACAAACTGCCTTTAGTGAGTGGATCTTTGGTATTCATCTTTCACAAAGGGTAAGTTTGAGAACAAATCTTTATTATTTTATGCATAAAGTGGTTTCAGAGTTTACCTTGAGCCAGGCTATTCATCTCCCTGTTTTCTATCCTAAACCAGGAAAGTTTTCTACACACTGTGGATGTCCACAAGTCAGTCGGATACTGCGCTGACATGACAAACACCCTTAGGAACTCTAATCAACTCTTTTTACAAAGGCAATAAACAGGGACAGTTAGTGTCAAAATAATTTTTGACTTTTTGTTATTCTCACCTCACCTTAACAAGGCACTTCCAGGCAAGGATAGTACCCACTCCACCAGGGCATTGGCTACTACTGTGACAGTTTGGAAAGGAGTAGACTGTAGAAATGTACTGGAAATAGCAACTTGGTCAGCTGTGCACAACTTTACCAAGCACTGCAAACTAGATTATTTCTGTAGATCCAGAGCATTGTTTGCTAAAGCTGTTCTCCAGGTGCTGTTGGACTGTGCTCCTTCTCCTCCTCCCTGTCATTCTAAGCTCTGTTATTTGTTCCATGTAGCTTAGGCTGCTGCACTGGTGATCTAGTGATAATCATAGTGCAGGTATGCGAGTAAACGTAGCTTAACAATAGATGCTCAATTAGAGCACTGTTACAACAGGAACACACTCCTCGTTATTTTTATGTCAAGGTATGGGTATTGTCTTTTTTCTTTCTCCTTGTACATACATAATTGCCATGTCTCTGGGCTCCCTTGCTCAAAGGAAAGAAAGCTCTGAGAATTTGGGGCTGTAATCACTGACTTCATAGCATTCTATTAGAGCTGTACAGAGGTTAATAAATTCCAAGGTCACCAAACCTCAAGATAGCTTACTAATCATTTGATGACCTGCACATTATAGTTAAACTAATTCACGACAAATTTTGTGGCCTTATAACCCTGGATCTGCTCCAGTTTGAAAGCTGGTCAGCCACCCAGTCCTATGGAGCTCAAGCTACAGCAACAGTAATCTATTCAGACATCTACTGTTGTGGTAAGTTTACTTACACAGTTGTATTTTTTCCATCATCACCATGTTTTCCTTTATAGAGCGAAGGACAATAGAATATATTAGTTATTACATCTTTTATATGCAAAGTTATATATTGAATTATTTATTACCAAAACTGTAAATACCCTTCAAATGTGCATTTTATAATGGCAGTAAAGATTACTGTCTGAAAGCCACCAAGGCAAGTTATTGTTTTAAGAGCAGATGTCAATTTGTAATCCTTTTATTAAAAACAGTTTGTTTCCAAAACTGATTCAGTAGAAATACCCATTAACCAAAATCCAACATACTGATGGTAAATTTATTTTACAGAAAAAGAAGTTGTTGAATTCAATTTATTGTAGAGAAAGAGACAAAATGTTAAAAATAAAAAGTCACCAAAGACTGCTTTGTTGCCAAACACTGTGCTATTTCATACAAAGCCATTAACCACATTGTGTACAGGTGTATAAACCACGTAACCTAGCAATCCGTACTTGCAAGATGCCACTGTTGGCTTTAAGTGTCTGCACCGAACAACTCCGGAGTAAAAGACTGACTCACATTGATAAAAAAAAAAAAAAGAGAGAGAATTATGACTATATCGCTTAGTCTATCTACTTTACCTTCCCTTCCATGTAGATATATTTATATATCACGGTTTCGTAAAGATTCTCTGTGTTTATGCCCCCTTGACCAAGCCAGAAAAGTTGTTCACTCTTCCATCTCTCTGTTTCCTTGTATATGATGATCAGAAAAAGAAAATGGGGCTCTTTACTGCAGTGCAATATTTACCTTCCTCTTTATAGGGAGCACTGGAATAGATGAAAGCCACACATCCTGTGTCCAGAAGTAGTCAGTTTTATAACAGTAGATGACAAAAAGTACATCACCACAGTAGCATTCTGACAGCTGAGTAAAAACAGTGCTAAGGTCCATTCTTATCCATTGTCAGCATAGTAGAGCTGCATCGCAAGTCAGCTCTTTCATCTCCAGCCCAGTTCCCACTGCTCCTGTGCCATTCTGTTGTCGGTTTTTCTATTCCACAAATTAAAATTAAATTAAAATGCTCTTTGGAGTAGAGGGCTAGAGCCCTGAGTGCAGTCCCACTGACCCGGGTTTGATTAATAGGGCATGTAGAACAGCCATTTGATGATAAACTAATTAAACCCTGTTCATTTTGGATTAATTGACTGAATAGGCCATCTTATGAATGTAGTGTGTAGAGATTCCCCCCATGTAGAGGGTTACACTTTTAAGTCTCATAATTATTTTAGCTAACTCAGTTACCAAACTTTAAAATAGCTTATAAATCATTTGATGGCTGCTCGTAGTTATCAGTGGCTTTATACCCTTGGATTCTAGCTTTGTAAATGGCAGATCATACTTTCATAGCCCGAGTTTTTTTTTTTTATTATTTTACTGGGGATCACTCCAGTGGCTCTACTTGATAGAGGCACTGGGAACTAATGTCTGGTGGCACAATTCCAGGGCACGTCTATGGGCTAGGCTTGTAAAGGCCCCAGGGCCATTAGCCTAGTACACACCTGTGAACATACCCCAAAGTTTGACAATTTCATAGTTAATTATAGTGGGGGGTTTATGGGATATTCCCTACATAGTGGAAACAAATAAATCAAATCTTCCAATATGTTAGCTGGGCCTGAGCAAATAGTTTTCAAGAAACCAGACTTGACTTTACATCCTTGAGCCAAAGAGGGTTTAAAAGTTGGGGTTTGAAGAGTTGAGATATTTAGAATAGTCCTCCAGGAGTACACAAGTAATGTACCCAAGTGTATCATCTGCCGAGGAGGGCTTTTTTCAGGACCAATTGGTATTGTAGTATTTCTTATTAATTATCTCCTGTACAAAAGATGCTCCCTAGTGATGGATTAGGGGATCACTAGGAAGAGACCTGAATCCCTTTACCGGTGAAGGGTTGATGATCAGTATTATGGTTGATGTTTTTTTTGCCTGAGAGCCCCAGCAGTTTTGTTCCTTACATGTGCACACAGGCACACCAATTAATATGTTATATTTGCTTTTACCTTCCTCCTCACTTCCAACCATAGTTCCTTTAGAACTATAATATTTACCCCATATCATAATCCCTCTGTTTCTGTCAAGATTTTCTGTTGCTAATTTTCTCTATACTTGTTAACTTGTCACTTGTCTCTCTGCTTATCAACTTCCTTTTCTTGCAAATCTGTCTCTTTTTCTCCCTCAATGCACACTGTATCATAACAGCTTCTCGTAGTACTCATTATAAACTGCTTTCCTGCAGTCTGTTACTGTTTTTCTTTTTCTGTTTATGAATATTTATTATTGTATACTTGTATGTAACTTATTGTATCTGGAAGTTTTCTCCTTGTGCCTCCACTGAAAACAGGTACTTTTGTGACCCATTCAGATTTTCCTGGTAAACAAATGTGAATAAATAAATAAATATGAAATAGCAAAGTTGATTTAACTCAATGCAAAGTAAAAAAATAGCACAACTTTATAACACACGGCCTCCCTAAGAACATGATGGAGCATGCAACATACACATTCTTGACTCATACTGAAAGAAAATGTCTTTACCGTGTTTGGTATACCCATTTCTTTGCTTTCTGTTTCTGAAAGATATTTGTTTATGTAGAAATGTGTAGTCCTTCCATTTGGATAAAGGAATGAACCCTTGGTTGCTCAGTCCTTCCCTCCTGTAGAGCAGACGTCTGGCTTACAATCTGCATTTCAAACCTTGATTACCAGCATCACAGTTAAATTCCTTGCCTTTACTCTAACGGGCTGGCAGGGTTTGTACTGTTCAGTAACTGAAAATGGATTATTGGCTATAGGTAAGGATATATTAAAGAAGCACTGCCAGATTTCAACAGCTGTACTTTATTAATGATTAGGTGGTAATCATAGCTTGTGGACAGCCACAGTGGTGCAGCGGTTAGCATTGCTGCCTCACAGCAAGAGGTTCTCCGGTTCGATCCTCGACTGGGGTGCCTTCTGTGCGGAGTCTGCATGTCCTCCCTGTGGTCGCGTAGGTTTCCTCTGGGTGCTCCGGTTTCCTCCCACATCCCAAAGACATGCTGTAGGTGTATTGGACACTCTAAATTGGCCCTAGGTGGGAGTGTGTGTGACTTCTGTGGAAGGTCGGGCACCGGGCTGGCAACTTGACACTGTAAAACTCCACTGCCAGTCATGAGCAGACAGGTGATCCGCTGTGGCGACCCCTAACTGGGAAAAGCCGAAAGAAGAAGACTGAGGCTGTTGATAAAGGATGTGTAGTCCAAGCCGCCTACTTGGATCTTGTCTAAGCCTTCAGTACTATCCCCAGTGCTGGTATTATTAACAAACTCACATAGTTCATCATCAATTCATACACAGCTGGACACAACCCATACCATTAAGGTAGGGTTTATTTGCTCTAGACAGAAAAGCATCATCAGCAGTATCCCACAGGGCACTGACCTGGTCCCCCTTGTCTTTCGTGTACACTTCTGTGTTATGAAACCTGGTATGAATGGACTGTGCTACTGAAGTTTGTTAACAGTTGAAAACTTGGGGCAGTTATCAAGTCTAATTCTGATACAAAAATCCTTCAGGAAAGGCTAGACCAGACAGATGCCTAGTGTACTAATGGCTTACTCTCATTGATAAGTACTGCAGCATAGTTTCCCCTGGTAAATATAGTATTCATTTTGCTTACCATTAAATAATGTTCCACTTAAATCTGGCACAATCATCAGAGATGGGTAACTTTGTTGATAACAGACTTCCTTTTTATCCACCATGTCTCTGTAGTGTTTCGAAAATCCTTCTACCTTGTACAGCGTATCTTTAATGTTGTCTCCTAAAGGTCCAAAGAAGTTATAGTCCATTTTTATTCACGCCTTGTTAGGCTTAGTAAAATGCCCCCCTTGGGATGCACCTTCCTAAACCTAATTGCTAAAGTCCTTGTCCCTCTACTCAATGTCACAGACTCCTGGGGGGAGGGTGAGCAGTGCTTAAATTTTTGTGCTAAGAAATTACTCAACCTAAGCCCCTAAGGCAAAACAGCTTACCCAATACACTAATCATAGGTGACTCAATAGTGAGGCACACTGATGTCCCACTCACTAGGTTAAATAAGGAGACGGTAACAGTCAGCTGTCTGGTGCCAGGATCAGACACATGAAACACGATCTCAGGTCACACTACAAGTACAAGTATGACTCTGTCAATGTCTATGTGGGTGTGAATGACCTGAGACATACCTCCCTAGACTGCATGAAGAGAGACATGGAGGAGCTCTTGGATTATGTGGCCCAGGCAGGTATGACCCTAGCCCTGAGCAGCATGCTACCATCACCCAGAATGATACTGCAGTACAAGCAGAAAATGATTGACTTCAACAAATGGCTAAGTTTCTGGTGTCATTCTAAAGGGATCCAGTATATGTCTGCTTGTGATGACATGATTGACAGACCTCGATGCTTTTCCAGAGATGGCCTGCATCTGTCACCCTTAGATGTTCTTCGTGTTTCACTGTTCCAGTCATCACATTTGGGTTATCGGCTTGCAGTAGCCCCCAGTCAGCCTGATTAACAAAGTCTTGGGTCCTGTGTCGGTTGCTGTCCCTTCCGTGACGTCAGGTCGTCAGGGGTATAAAACATGCAGCCAACGCCATTACATCAGTCTTTCTTGCCGTGCGGTGCCCGAAGCAAAAGCAGTTCACAAGTGCTGGTTAGTCTTCAACTAAAAGCTAAGTACCCCATTGGGGAAACCTTTCTTGCTCTAAACCGATGTCAGTAAAAGTAAATAATTGCATTACTTGTGTAAAGCAAATACTTCATAAAGATTTCCATTCATCCATTCATACTGTATTCCTTGCCTAGGCCCTGACCGCGACGTACCTCGCTGTCGGTTTTGTGCCTTATTTAAGCCACGAACTATCCTTCGTCTGTATATTTTCGCTTCTAAATATTTTGGTGCTCGGTTCAGTTATCCTGATATGTCTTTGGTAAGCCATCCTACTACCGACATTCTGAAAAAATGCAAAGATAAAGATAGAGACAGGCCGCCTAGGTCCAAAGCTGCCAACGACGCTTCTCCTAAGCCAGTCGCTAGTTTGCCGGTACTCAGTGAGGCGCTTTCGCAGCCCCTGATACCCGCTACTTCAGATTCGCAGGCCTCTACTGAGGCGCATTCAGAGTCCGGTATGCCGCGTGATGCTTCAACTGTGGAACCTGCGGATGTCTCTACCTTGGATGGGTCCGGAGCTGCTGTGCAGGCACCAGCTTCTGAGGGTGTATTTAGGCCTACTGACTTGTGTATTAAACCAATGCCATCTTCTTCTTCAAGGTCTAAAACTCGAACCATGCCTAGAAAACTAACACCCAGACCACATGGTTAGGCCTCTATGCCTAAAAAACAAATAAGAATGACTGAAGACCTTATTACTTTAATCAGGGAAAGCCAGCCTTCCCCCTCTAAGAGACCTAGGACTGAGTTTGCTTATGATAGTTCTGACCAGGATTCTGAATTTTCTGTTTCCTCTGATGACCAGGATTTGCCCTTATCTACCTATGAGGATTCTGATGCTGAGGATTCTATTCTCTCTGCTTCTCCCCCAGAGGATTTCTCTTTTGGTGAAACCTTGCATACTCTCAGGGAGCATTTTTGTTGGGAAAGTCATGATTTCTCTGATTCTAAAAAGAGGGTTAGGGATTTCTTACTCCTGCCTCAGCACAGGCCTTTAGCCATATCTCCTGTACTAGACATTGTTGATGATGCCTTTTTGGAATCTAGCTTGGCCCCTGATTCTTTACCTCCTGTTCCCAGAAAACCTGATAGATGTTACAGGGTCCCTGACTCTCGCAAGTTCCTTTTTAAAAATCCTGCTGTGCATCCTGAGACCATTTCACAGGGACCCAAGGGCATTAAAGCTATTACTGCCAAAAATCCTACCCCCTCTGATAGAGACTCCAGTGCGCTGGATAGAGGGGGTAAGAAGGTTTACACTTCTGCAACTTTGGCCATTAGGGCCTTAAACTGCCAGTTTCATATGTTAAAGTATCAGCAGCATATTATTGGATTGCTTAAACACAAAATGATGAGTTCTGATTCTGCTGAAAATAAGGATTTACAGGATTTATTGCATTCAGTTGAACAAGTTGGAAAACATACTGTATAATGTGGTTTTGATTCACTAGAGTCATCTTGCAGGGCTGCTGTAACTGGGTCTGTACTTAGAATGCATGCTTGGCTTAAAGAGCAATCCTTGCTAGATCATTTTAAAGTGAAACTACTGGATGCTCCCTTAAACCAAGACTGCCTGTTTGGCAATAAGGCAGAAGAAGTTCTTAAAAAGATGGAGGAAAAAGCTTAATCTATGCAAACTGTTAAAAGATTTTTACAAATACAACTTCCAAGGTTTAGTAGGCATTGGCCTTCCAAGAATTGGTCCTTTCCTGCCTCTTCCAGACCTTCTCAGTAAAAACCCAGATCCAGCAGAGCTCCCAGGCTTCAGTCCCAAGGTACGCACAGGACTAAGCAGTGGGGGGCCTCCACTTCTGTCTCACTGACTTCTTTTTAAAACTTTCAAGCACTTCTCAACTGACTGCCCCTTTGTGGGGAAAGATTGCTCTTCATGCAAAGAACTGGGAACTCATTACCCAGGGCAAATGGATTTTAAATATAGTGTCCCAGGGATATAGATTTCACTTCCACACATTGCCAACACCAAGCGGGTGGCCAGATCTACCCCCAAATCAGTGGGCAGAAGCGCAAAAGCAAGTACTTTCTCTCTTAAGCATGGGGGCTATTCACTTGGCACCAGAAGAGGAAAAGGGACAAGGTTTCTACTCGAGACTTTTCTTGGTACCCAGAAAAGACAATTCATGGCGTCCTGTCCTGGACCTGTCTACCCTAAACTCCGTTTTGGTGATTCCAAAATTCAAGATGCTGACTCTTCACAAGTTGCTCCCTATGCTAGGCAAAGACGCCTGGTTGGCAACACTAGACTTAAAGGAAGCAAACCTGCACATCCCAATCAGGGAATCTTGCAGAATATACCTATGCTTCAAATCAGGCTACACGCACTATCAGTTCTTTGCATTGCTCTTTGGCTTATCTACTGCGCCCAGGGTATTCACAAAGTTCCTGGCTCCAGTCACTGCATTTTGTAGGCAAAGAAATATTCAAATATACCCATACCTGGATGATTGTCTAATTTAGGCAGAAAGCCAGGACATACTTTTGAATCATCTGGCCTTTGTACAAAGGGTGCTAACTTGTCTGGGGTACACTGTATACAAAAATAAATTACAGCTGGTACCCTGTCAACAAATTATATTCCTGGGAGCAAGCTTGAATACAACTTCCCAGATGACTTTCCTCATGCCAGAGAAACAAATTCATTTGACAACCTACTTCAAACAAATGGCCACAAAAACCCTGCTTATCTGCAAGGCAAATACTGCAAGCCTTTGGGTTCATGGCCTCCTGCATTCTTCTAATTCCATATGCAAAACTGCATATGAGGAAACTACAATGGTATCTAAAAAGCCTATGGTGTCAACATTCTCAGGATCTAGAAGCAATGATTCCTATCATACCTTGCCTACGCCTAGAGTTCCTTTGGTGGGCAGAGGCCTGCCACCAAAACAAGGGACTACCATTCACTCTACCCCCTGCCGCCCAAACCCTAATAACAGACTCATCAGACTATGCATGGGGGGCTCACCTGCCAGGGAAGTGCATTCAGGGCAAATGGAAGCAAAGTCAAATGCAGCTGCATATCAATCAAAAAGAAATGTTAGCTGTACAGAATGCACTGACAGCCTTCAAGGACCACATTCTTCCAGGACAGTTAATGGTAAAGACTGACAGCACCACTGTTATGTGGTACATAAACAAGCAGGGGGGTACACATTCTTACCCCCTCTGCAGACTAGCCATGGCATTGTTGAACATAGCCCTGAGCTACCAAGTGCATCTACAGGCTCAGTTCCTGCCAGGAAAACTAAATATACTGGCAGACGAACTAAGTAGAAGCCTCATGGACCCACACAAGTGGAAACTGGAACCAAGGATTTTCAACATGTTGACAAGCAAATGGGGGAGCCCAGATATAGACCTGTTTGCCTCCCCCAAAACTATCAATTGGACAAATTTTGCACAAGGACTACCCACAAACAAGCTTGGAAAGTGGATGCTCTGTCCTTCAGCTGGAAAAAAACTATCAGTTTATGCCTTTTCTCCTCTGCCTCTGCTCTCCAAAGTACTACTAAATACCAAACAAGACAAACTAAGGACGATTTTGATTGCACCAGACTGGCCATGCCAACACTGGCACCCCCTCTTGCGCATTGTGTCACTGTTGGCCCCATGACACCTGCCTCAGACTCCTACTCTATTGTCTCAGCAGGTGAATCAGATTCTGCACCCTCATCTCCAAACACTGAACCTAGCAGCCTGGCTAATTACCTAATCTCTCCTTTACCATCCCACAGTAAACCAGTGATGGATATCATTTTAGAGGCAAGGAGGCCTAGTACTAGAAAATCTTATGCTGAAAAATGGAAAAGATTCTGTGCCTGGAACCAATCTCAAGGGATATGAGCACAGCAGTGCCCAATTTACCTCAGATTTTACAATACTTAACTGAGATGCTTCACAAGGGCCTGTCTGTCTCCTCCATCAAAATTCACACCTCAGCCATTTCAGCTCATAACACAGAACCTCACCTCTTCTCTCATCCACTGCTCAAGCAGTTCCTCAGAGGGTCCAAAAATGTACAACCACCCAGCAGAGCTCCAACTCCAGCCTGAGACCTTAACTTTGTATTGGAGAAACTCACTCTTCCTCCTTTCGAGTCAGCTGCTACTGCAGACTTATAATTCCTTTCTTGGAAAACAGCTTTACTTTTAGCAATCACTTCAGCAAGAAGGGTATCTGAATTACAGGCCCTCATGGCAGTGGAGCCTTTCATCATCTTTCATGCGGACAGGGTGTACCTCAGGAACAATCCCTCCTTCATGCCCAAGGTGGTAATCAGTGTGGCCCTTAATCAGTCCATTCATTTGCCAACCTTCTTTCCTAATCCACAGAACAAAGGGGAACGGATACTGCACTCTTTAGATTTGCTCAGACAACTTAGATTCTACTTGGACAGGACTAAACCTCAAAGGAAATCTGACCAACTGCTGGTGGCATTTGCTGCAGGGGCAGAGGGGAAGGCTATTTCAAAGCAAACCATTTCCAAATTGATAGGCCATTGCATTCATTTCTGCTACAAACACCATGCAAAACCTATCTCACAGGGGATCAGACCCCACTCAACCATGGCTGCATCTACCTCTACAGCCCTTCTCAGAGATGTCCGTACCAGGGACATCCTAGAAGCTGTTACCTGAAGTTCTGTACATACTTTCACCAAGCATTACCATCTGCCAATTTTCTCTAAATCCAGAGCTGGCTTTGCCACTGCAGTCTTGCTGGGCCTTATAGCTGGTCCTAATGCTATCTAAATTCCTCCTCCCATCCTTAGCTTTGGGAATCTATCCAAAAGTGATGACTGCAACAGTGAAACACGAAGAAAATAGTACAGTTGTGTACACTTACCATAAATGTAGATGTTCGAGTGTATTCACTGTTGCAGTCCTGGTTACCCTCTCTCCAGCCCCCTTACTTCTTTTTGCTATACCTCTACTCTCCTTTACTATGCTCAAAAGCTTTTTGGTGCATTTGCTTTTTTGTTGGAGGTATAACCTTGTATATTTATAGATTTAATTGCTTCCCATTAGGGGGGCACCTGACATCTGGGGCAAAAAAAGTGATGTAATGGCGTCGGCTGCATGTCTTATACCCCTGACTACCTCACATCACGGAAGAAGGGACAGCAACGAACGCAGGACCTAAGACTTTGTTAATCAGGCCGATTGAGGGTTACTGCAAGCAGATAACTCAAATGTGATGACTGCAACAGTGAATACACTCTAACATCTACATTTATGGTAAGTGTACACAACTGTACTGTTTCCGGATACTGGCTAAGGCTTTTGCCACCCCCTATAGGGCCTTTTTTACACGGTTTTCCAAAGACCAAATTACCACCATAACAGCTATAAATAAATGCAGTCTGCGGGTCATGCTGCCCAACACTAGAAGTCTAAATCTCAAAATGCACTCGTTCGAAGCACTCCTCAAAATGGAGAACATTGACATTTGTGCTGGAATGAAGACTTGGTTTAAAGCAGCAGAAAGCACCCCTGCGCTACCAGGCTGTAACTCATTCCACACCTTTTGGCCCCAGAAAATGGACCAAAGCTGCAAAGGCGGTGGCGTCTCCATGTTCATAAAGGATATGCACACCTCCAGACTAGTGGCCCAACGTAATGCATCAGAGATACTTCAGGTACAACTAACAGTGGGTAAGAGGGCGATTCAGGTCATAGCCTGCTATAGGTCCCCAACTATGTCCCAAGACTCTCATTCCATGTTCCTAAGCACCCTGTAAACTATTAGGGTCCAACCCAACACTGTCATACTAGGTGACTTCAACTACCCCTCCATCAACTGGGAAAATTACTCACGCACCAATACATTTGCCCAACACTTCTGGAATTCATTAATTCCAATGCGCTGGACCAGCTCATTCTTACCCCCACTAGAGGAAGCAACATCCTTGATCTGGTTATTACTACAATGGGCAACCGTTGTTCAACACCAATAGTCAATTCCTCCCTGGTTAGATCCGCCCACAAACTAATTACCATGGAAATCCACATCTCACCCACACCACCAGCAAAGGTAACCACTATGAAAAACTTCTCCACAGCTGACTTTAGGCTGCGAAAAAGAGAGGTGGCTAACTTCACGGCATCCATGCAAATGGCAAATATGTGCATGACCGCCAAATCATACACCAGTACACTGTACGAACACGTACATAAATGCATACAGTTAACATACCCAACAGAACCAAGACACTCTCCTCCAAAAAAAAGGAAGCCAATCTGGTGTTCCCCTGCCATTAACAAACTCTACAACAGAAGTTAGAAACTGTTGCAGAAAAAGGTGAATTCCCAAGACTGGAAAAACTCCCTTATTAGCCTAAACAAAAAGTTGAGATCCCTCATCAAAACCTTTAAAGCTAGCTATGAAAGAATTGCGGCAGACACTAAAAACAATCACAAAGCCTTCTACAGTTGTATCAAGAATCTCCACGGCAATACCCAGATTTGCTCTGAGTTACTGCACCATGGTATTACCTGTACTGAGCCAACAGATATTTCCAACATACTGGCCGACAGATTCAGTGCCAACTTTACCCCCCCCAAAGGACCAATCACAAAACCGGAAGAATGCCAGGAACCCAACATTACTGCAGCACAGGTTAAAGCAGCATTGTCCCAAGGCCAAGAATACAGTTTACATGGGACCCAACAATATCCCTGGCTGTGTTCTACATGAACTACAAAGTGAACTGGTACCACACCTGTGTGCCCTGTTCAATCACAGCCACACCTCAGGCTTTGTCCTTACAGAATAGTGCACTTCTATAGTCATCCCTCTCCATAAAGGGGAAGAGACTACAGACCCTGGAAATTATCGCCCCATTAGCCTGACAAGTCTGATATGTAAGGCTATGGACCACATCATCATTGACCTAATTAACAACAATATAGAGAATCTCCAAACTCTGGATCCCACGCAATTTGGTTTTGTGAAGGGTAGATCATGCCTGCTCAACCTAGTTGACTTCTTTGAGTCAGTCACCAGAGCTGTGGATGAGGGCAAGGCAGTTCTTACAGCCTACCGCAAACTCCCCAAGGCCATTGATACACTCATCGAGCTAGGCATCAATCCCTATATCACTAGGTGGGTTGCAAATTGGCTCATAGATAGAATCCACAGTGTGAAAGTAGCAGACTCCAAGTTAGACTGCCGACCAGTCATGAGTGGAGTCCCACACGGATCGGTCCTGGGTCCTCTCCTGTTTGGCATCTACTGCTAAGAAGTCCAGGCCAACACAGAGGGACTCTGGCTGACCAAGTTCACCAAGGACTGCAAGCTGGGAGCCATTTTTAACTCCCCAAGTGATGTAGACATCCTACAGAAAGGCCTCACTGAGACCAACGACTGGTGTCGAAACCATGGCCTTAAGCTTAATGCCAAAAAATGCACAGTCATTCCCTTTGGGAAAAACTCAGTTCCCACTAATTACTTCATTGATGGTATCCCACTGAACACTAACCCTTGGTAATGAGATGTGCCACATAAGACTTTCTGACCACAGTGGCAATATGGTGGCTGAAGGAGAGGTTTGCAGGCATTATAAGAGATCTGGGGACACAGGTTGAGAGCAAACCTCTCCTTCAGCCACCATATTGCCACTGTGGTCAGAAAGTCTTATGTGGCACATCTCATTACCAAGGGTTTTGCATCCAGGAAGAAAGAGATCATCATCTCTCTCTACTCTTCCCTCATTAGACCAATCATCGAGTATAATGCCCCATTTGGCATGTGCCTCACTAAACACCTGCAACAGCTGGAAAGGCCACAAAAGTACCTCACAGAGAGGATCTTGGGGCTTAAATACACACCTTACATGGACAGACTCAAACAACTCCATCTTTTCTCTGTCTCATAGTCTATTCAGAGGGGATCTGTGCTTGACTTACAAAGCCATGTCTGATCCAGCACTGTTAGAAATGTTACACCTAAAGAAATCCCAATCCCTCCACACCACACGCTTCAGGGACCTCAGCCTCATTACCACAATCAACAGAACATGCTGTTGGGACAGGTTCATAACCCAGAAGACTGCCCATGCTCTGGAGTAGACTTCTCATACATGTCAAACAGAGCACCTCACTGGCTCTTTTCAAGAGAAATGATGAGTGGATGGGAAATAGAAAGTTCTCCCCAGGGATCACTCCAGTGGCTCTACTTGATAGTGGCACGGAGAACTAATGGCGGCATGATGACAGGGCACTTCTATGGGCTGGGCTAGGCTTGTAAAGGCTGCAGGGCCGTTGGCCTAGTATACACCTATGAATCCGTCTTTGATCTTCTTCCTCTAAATAGAACAAGTGGTGAAGCAAACAGTCACTCTAAGGATTTACACTTTTACTGCTACAGCATCAACACCAGATGGCATGACAGGAATCTAACCCAACATATTCTTTGTTTCTGGAATAGGCTGTCCATCCTGTGAGAGTACAAGAACAGGTTAAAATGGATTTCAGTGAATTTTTTCTGAAAATGTAAAATAAATGTTCTGCATTTCAGTGTGTAGAGTGCACTCAGGTTACTAACTTGGCAAAAACATATTTATTTATTTATTGACATTTGTTAACCGGGTTTGTCCAACTGGGCTTCTGGCCCATTTTCAGTGGAGACCCGAGGAGAAAAGCTCCAGTAATGCATTTTAAAACAAGTACAATTTTAAACAATATTGATATAATAGCAGTTATAGCAAAATGATTCACATATGTTGGGATACATGCATAAAGTTAAAGTTGCATTAAAAAGAAGCTAAGTAACAATTTTACATCAGTATACTTCAATAGCTCAACAATTAACATTTTTTGTTTGTATAAAATTGTGCAAATGCATAGTAGACACATTGGAGAGAGAGGTATAATGAGGTACTAAGTATGGTCCTTTTGAGGGTACATACAGGGAAGGAAGACTAGGTAGGGTCATGGCAAGGGCAGGTTCTGGAATTGAGAAAATAAGCTTTTAGTTCATTTTTAAAGTGTGAGGTGTGGGAGATTGAACGCAAGTCAAGGGGAAGTTTGTTCCCCGCATGGGCAAGGGAGTGTTTGTAGAGTAGTTTGCCTACTGACCTTTTTGGGTGGTAGATATCAAGTAATTGTTGGTTAGAAGTACGGAGGGTCCAGGATGGGATGTAGACTGAGACTAAGGAAGATAGAGATGGACAGAAGGAGGGTTTATAAAGAATAGAGTGTAGCATATGAAATTGATAAGATAGCAGAAACTGGGGAAGTTCAAGCCATTGAAGAGAGTTTAAAGAAATGCAGTGATGTGAGTTGTATAGGAAGTTAGTAATTAATCTGGCTATTTTATGGTAAGTCTGTTGCAGTTTGTTTAGAGTGGAGGCTTGGATATTGGTAAGAACTGGGGCGGCGTATAAGAGGGAGAGGAGGAGGAGTGCCTGGCCCAGGGTAAGTCTAGATTCAGGGGTTAGGAATTTTTTTGTTCCGATATAGCAGACCTAGTTTCTGGTTTGTTTTTTTTATACATTGGAGTATGTGTAGGTTGAACTTGAGTTCATCATCGATAATGACCCCTAAGAGTTTTGTGTGGGTGTCAGGTTGGATATTTGTATTGTTGCAAGATGTAATAAAAAAGGAGATTTTGTGATGAGAAAGAGACCGGGGAAGGAAAAGTAGGAGTTTGGTCTTTTTGGGATTTAGGATCAATAGGTTGTGAGAGAGCTATTGTTCAGTGGATAGTAGGGCCTGTTGGGTCAGGGAGTGAGTTCAGGAATGTTATTTGAGATGGATATAAGTGTGGAGTCGTCGGTATACTGAATAAGGGAGGATTCTTTGCATGAGGTGTAAAGATCATTGGTGAAGATGTTAAACAAAAGGGGTCCCAAGATGGAGCCTTGGGGAACACCAGTGGAGATGGGAAGGAAAGGTGAGGAGGATGAGAGCCATTTGACAGATTGTTCCCTGCCAGATAGGTAACTATTAAACCAGGCAAGTACTGAGGGGGATAGGTGAAGATTTGCGAGTTTGAATAGTAGTAGAGGATGAGAGATAGTATCGAAGGCTTTGGAAAGATCTAGGAAGAGACAGGAAATTAGTTTATTGTTGTCTAGGGCCTCTGCAATGATATGAGTGAAGGAGAGGAGGGCAGTGGTGGTGCTGTGGTGAGGACGAAATTCATGTTGGGTAGGGTAAGTAAGTGGTGTGTGAGGAGGTGATTGAGAAGCTGTGAGTGAATACATTTTTCTAATATCTTGGAGAGGGGGGACAGAATGGCAATGGGTCAGTAGTTTGAGAGGTCAGTGGAGTTTCCAGCTTTATGAAGAGGGATAGTGAAAGATTTTCAAAGGGTGGGGACAGTTGATTCCAGAACAGATTGATTAATTAGTATAGATACAGGATAGGCAATTAAGTCAGCAGCAAGTTTGAGGAATGTAGGAGATTCAGTGGAAGGAGACCAAGGTTTTAGCTTGAGTAGTAGAGATTTGATGTAAGTTATGGGAACTGGCTCAAAAGAAAACAAAGTTGTGTTAGTGGGACTTGGAGAGGTGGGTGTCGAAGTAGAGTTTGGCTTAGAGGTTACCAGATTTTGGATGGAAGAGATAGTGTTTATTCAGGAGGGTAGCTGTTTCCTGAGAGGAAGAGTTAGGGTATGGGGAGGGATTAGAGGGCTTTCCAGGATAGAGGATGTTGTTGAGAGTTGACCAAAATTTTTGAGGATTGGATTTGTTAAGCTGAGCAGAGCTATAATATAACTTTTTGTCATTAGTTGTATGTTTTTTTGCAAGGTTCCTCAGTTGCCTGTATTTTTGAAGAAAAGGTGGTTGTTTAGTTTTAGTCCAGGTTTTCCAAGCATGATCTTTTTGTTTCATAAGGGACCTAGTCTCTTTGGAGAGCAAGGGAGCATGGTTTGATTTTACTCTGATCTTCCCAGAGGGAGCTAAGGAGTTTAGAGTATTCATGAAGATGCTATTGAAAGTGCTTACAGCATCGTTTAGGGGGAGGAGTATTAGAATGGACCAATCTATGTTGTGGAGAATGGAGTTAAATTGGGATGAATTGAAAGTCGATAGTTTTCGACAGTCTTTGATAAGGTGGGGTTTAGGAATATGGGAGTAGTGTGGTGATAGGGAGATGATCACTGAGGGAATCAGGTAAGGTGGGGGGAATTGGTAAGGATCCAGTCTATGATGGAGCTGGAAGAGGAATTTTTATGGAAGCGAGTGGGAGATGTTATAAGTTGGTGGAAACCGTGTAGGTGGATGCTGAGTTGGGGGGAGACAGTTGTGAGTTTGGACCAATCAATGTTGATATCACCAAGGATAAGTGTCTCATATGGAATGTTGTGAGAGAACCAGGATAGGATGTTTTCAAGAATGGGCAGATTGTTACCAGGAGGAAGGTAGAGGCAATTGCAAGTTTTTTGTGGGAATTCAGATGGCAGTTAAGGATGATGATTTCAGCTGGGAGGAAGTCAGGAATTGGGGAAGGGTATGGTGAGAGGTTAAGAATGTTTGAGTAGAGGATGGCCACACCACCACCATTTTTTACAGGTCTATCAGATCAGAAGATATTATAACCTGGTGGGAGTATTTCACTATTTGAGATGTGTGGCTTGAGCCAGGTTTCAGATAGGGAGAGGATGTGAGGGGTATTGAGAGCTATCCATGAGTGCAGCTCAGTGACTTTATTTCCTAGACTCTGAATATTCAATGAGTAAATAGTTAAGTATTTGGATGGAGATGATTGTTGTGACTGAGGTTGGTGACTGTTAAAGGAGTGAGATGGGGGCAGTGTAGAGGTAGTTTTGGGGGAGATAAGAGGGGCCAGGGATGGGATGGATATCTCCAGAACAAAGTAGGTTTTTAGTGAAGAGTGTGTGTAGTGGATGCTAGATGGAGTTTGTATAGTTTTGACTTAGCTTTGTGGGAAGGTTTAAAAACCTGTATTATGGATAGTTTATATAGACTTGAGACAGAGGTAGTAAAGAGATTAGGGGAGATAGTAAAAGATGAAGTAGTTGGATATATGTTGCATGAGTGAGAAGTTGGTGAACATAGGAGTGGGTCAGAGAGATTGGAGTGGTAAGAGGTGGAGATAGAGAGAATAAGGACTAGTGTAGAATATATTAGAAAATAATACATGTTGGAATCAAATGTGGTCAGATAGAGTAGGTAGAGAGACAGTGGTATAGATGAAGTGGTGTTGACAAGATTGACAGAATAGCAAGGTGGTTGTGGCAATAGGCAGGAAGTGGATTTGTAGTGGCCAGTGGGACAGGAAGGGGAGGGATAGTTAAGTATAAAGGTAATTGTAATGGGGGTGGGTGGGAATGGGGGTAGGGGAGTGAACCGAGCGGGGCTAGCACCCTGGTCAAGATGAAGTCATAGAAGCAATCAGAAAAGATAGTAAAAAACTAGCTTGAGAGACAAGGATATAAAGTTTCTAAAGGTATAGTCACCAGAAATAAAATAAGAAATAAAATATGAGCAGAAGTAAGCTTACAAAAGGACATGGGCCTCAAGCTACACAAGTAGATTTACTTGAAGGAAACCCAGTGCTGTATGGTTAAAATAAGCTACAGTAGAGAGGGGCTTTGCAGGGGGAGAGAGAGGTATTACTAGCAGGGCCTCAAGCTACACAAGTAGATTTACTTGAATGAAACCCAGTGCTGTATGGTTAAAATAAGCTACAGTAGAGAGGGGCTTTGCAGGGGGAGAGAGAGGTATTACTAGCAGCTAAAAGCAGGGCAAAACATAAAAAAAATTAATATGTAAGAGTCTGAAGACAGTAAAATAGGGCAGGTGCACTAGGAAAGGCAATTATGAGTGAGGCTAGAAATGAATTCAGGGAAGGGTAAAGTGCAGAACAGGAGAATATACACAGAAACAGTATGAGGATAGTGGGTAACCAGAGAGAAAGGATAGGAGCTGTTGGCGTCTGCTTTTCGTGGTGACTTGCAAATAACACTAAATTCTTGTTGTGCTTATAAAGTCTAGCATTAATTAAAAGATTAGCTTATGTAGTAGTTATTTACTGGGAGACATACTTTAGTGGTATTATTTTAAGCTTAAAATGGTGGCTTCCGGACAGATAGTTAGTTGCAGGGTATCTGTTAAGGTCCTCAAACCTGTGCTGCCTGTACTGTGGCCAGGAGAAAACCGCAGGGAAAAATACACTAGGGTTCATTGATTGGCATTCGTTGTTAATAAGATTCAGAAGTAAAATTTCTTAGCTTTTATAAACTATGCAGCTTGTGAAATTTATTATCTACAAGCAGGTCAAGATGAACTCTTGTATGCAGCTGTGTCTCATCAATATGATACACAAGCTAGGCCAAGGACGAAAGGAGTTATTCTTCAGGAACAGAATGTTTAAGATATGGAAAACTGTCAGCAGACCAGCTTGAAAGGAAAGACTTATTATTCTGGCAAATTCTGAAAACTGCTGATGCAGGTAGAAAAGACACTATAAAGATTGGGACTTTTTCTTTTGTATCAGAGACTTTGATTATTCTAAGCTGAAGTACGTTTTGATGTGTATACCTTTCATTGTTAAGCTAGATGTAAACCTCATGTGCAGTAAATGAATGTCATAAAAGCAGAACTCTGTGTCTTCATTGAGTAAAGGTACAGACTACCTGAATAGTACCACTTTAACAGTGGCAAGACCAGTCCAGTCCAAACAACTTGGGGGGGGTGATCTGAAGAGGTGCCCCTCACAGTATGACATTCCAGCACAGACCTTCTTAGAATCGATTCTTCTCTTCCTAAACTTTGTCCATTGACTGGAGAACAAACACTGCAGTGCAGTACAGTACAGGGCAGTATGGTAATTTTTCTTTAGACAGTTGGTGACTCATTAGGTGTGAAAATACTACTACCCAAATTTTCATACCACCAGCATCTAGAAAGACAGCAGAGGATTTTTCCACAACTGATCTTCATGTCAAGACTTAGCCACCTTATCCTGAACATTTGTAGTAAATATTTTCTTCTCTTTTTCTTTTAACATTGAATGCAATTCATGAAAATGCCAAGAAGTGCACTCAGTCTTTTACTGTTAATGTGTTTGAACCATATATAAATGTGTGGAATTATTTAAATACATGGTATGATCAGCATGTTAGCGCCTGTAAGTCTTTACTAGGAAAAACTGACAATTGGTATGTACGCAAGGCAAAAGTGCCACAGAATGTACAAAAATGTGCTATTTGCAATGATTTAAATGTTGCTTTTTTGCATGCCTTGTCATAAACGTGTTGTACAAAACCCGGAACACAACCAAGATAAAGTAATGCCTGAAGCACAGACAGTGGTTCCTGTTTCTATATATCCTATTGCAAAAGATTTATTAGAGGGTGGTGCAGATGTCAAAGTTTGTACTTTACAGTCTTGCAGGAGTTTAATGATTGGATTGCTAAAGTTAGCAACCAGCAGGATCTTGACCTCATCGGTCATTTTCAGACTTACTGTGATAAATGGAATGCGTCTGGTAAACTGCATGCTGACACCACTGAATGTAAGAAAGAATTTTCTCAGTTTTTAAAAGTCTCACAGACTGAAATTAAGACCTTTACACTAACTGTTATTGAGTAAAGCTGCGGTGGTGCAGCGGTAGCATTGTCGCCTCACAGCAAGAGGTTCTCCAGTTCGATTCTCGGCTGGAGCGCCTTCTGTGTGGAGTCTGCACGTCCTCCCCGCAGTCGAGTGGCATTTGAAAGACATGCGTAAAATCTACTGCTAATCATTAGCTGACCGGAGTTCCACTGTGGCGACCCCTAACTGGGAAAAGCCGAAAGAAGAACAACACTAACTGTTATTGAACAGGGCAGTAAAGCTATTGGTATGATAGAAGGGTTAATAAGTAAAACTGTCAGTTTGCAAGAAAAATATGACAGGCAGCTGGCTGTCGCACAGCATGACATAACTGTTGCTAGGGAGGAAATAAACACATTATGAGCTCAGTTGGAGACAAAGGAATCTAAAGCTGCTAGAGCAACAGACTTAGCTAATCAAGACCTTTTAAAATCACAAGCCTGTTAGAGGAATATCAATCTAAAGCATTAGAAACTACTGTTGCCAGTCCTGTCATAGCCTCAGCAGGTATTTTTCTGCTGAAGTGCATCATCAGTCTAGGATGTTAGAAACTCTCCCTACGTAGGATGAACAGATGGGTATTTTTAATAACATGATTACATTTGAAGCTTGGGTGCTTAAAACTGTAGGCACTATATGGAATGTTACACTTGAACGTTGTTTCTGGAATTTTATTCCTCAGCATTTCAGAGCTTATATTCAGCAAAAGCAGTATCCAATGCAAACTAAACACCTAAGAATGACAGCAGTATTGTTAGCATACACTAGGGGGCAATCTCTCACACCAACACTTTTAAAATGACAGGTTTAGAATCTAATGATTCTGTTTGGCATTACATTGATGACATACTATTACAGTCTGAAACAAAAGAACAGCATTTAGCTAAAGTGATACAAGTCCTTCAAACACTGCAGGAGGCAGGGCTTAAGGTTAAAAATGAAAAGGTACAATTTATGTCATCTGAAGTAAAATTTGTAGGTACTATTTTACGTCCTTCCGGGCATAGTCCTTGTTCAAAGAGGGTGCAGAGAATTTTGCAAGTGGATAAACCGGTTACCATCCCGGATTTGCACAAATTTCTGGGCATCATGAATTATAATCTAGAATTCATAGAGGATTATGCCAGCATGGCAGCTCCTCTGTATGGCATGCTTTCTAGCCAGAAAGAATTACCCTTTCTGGAGTGGGGACCAAAGGAAAATACGGCTTTTTGTGATTTAAAGGCAGCATTGGCCAAGGCTACAGAATTAGTAGCTCCAAGTCTAACACGTCCCTTTGTGTTACAGGCAGCAGCTGGACCCAACACACACTCTGTTGTGCTTTTACAGGAGTGGCCTCAGGGCTCTGATACTAGAATGGAAAAGACTTTACGCCCCGTTACATTTTTCAGTAGGAAGATGACACATGTTGAGAGGGGATATCACCCGTGTATTCAGCAACTTTTGGCTATTTACTGGGGTTTAAAACAAACTGAATACTTAACACCTTTTTCCAAACACGTTATAGCACAGACACCGCACTATGCCATACAGGCTTTGGAAAATGAGACTCTGCTAAGTAAACTGATTGATGACGTCAGTCAAGCAATGTTTGCAAGATGGTTGGCATTATTTAGTATCAAGCAAGTTACAATAAAGGCAGGAGCTAAGTATTACTTATCTAACTTCATGGGATATGAAGGAAAACAATGCAAATGCATTAGGCACATTTCAAATCCAGAAAAGACCATTTTGTCTCCTGATTTTCAGGAAGACGGGCCATCCGTCTTTGTTAGACAGTATAGGACTGGATTTGCAGTAGTACCAGAAAACCCTTTTATGGGACAGCCGACTGATTCAGTTACCGGGACACATGTCTGCTCAGTGAGCTGAACTGGAAGCAGTTCTTTGTGTTACAACATTTTCCACCTGTCAATATTTTTTCAGAGCGTGCATATGTAGTTAATTCTCTGCGGCTGCACATGTCTACATGGGCAAGGAGAGGGTCTGTTGATAATATGGGCAAACCACTCAGGTATGCTTCTGTGTTGCAGACTGTTTGGAATTTGGTTCATAGTAAGTCCCCTGTGGGTTGATATAGTATCTTAAAGGTAAAAGCTCATCAAAAAGCTACAAATTAAATTTTCAGTTAAATACCTATGCTGATCAGATGGCAAAAAAGACAGCAAAGGAAGGAATGCAGTTGTAGCCTACAGAACACCTTTCTAGTGTACCAGATAAAACCATTGCGGTACATGCTTTACATACATTTTCAGCTCGGAATTCGCAAAATAATTTGCTGCAGATCCAAATTAAGTTTGGACTGCATGAAGAGTTACAAAAATGATCTTGCAGGAGAACATCCAGGGCAATGTTATGCAAAATGTTTTGAAGACTGTTCTAGTCTTCCTTATGTGCCATACCAACAGGCACGAGAGTTAGTGAAATTTAATCATCAGGTATTGGGACATTTGGGTACACAATAGTCATGGCCCATTGTAAAGAACAAGTACTGGCATCCACAGTTAAAGAAAATCTGTGATTTAGTGCATGTTGAATGCTTAATATGTTTGCAGGTTAATGCTCAATTGAAAAAAACGCAGTTGCTAAGGGTAACTCCAGTGGATGGACCTTGGTATACCATCCAGATTGACTTTGCAGGTCCATTACCCCCAGCTAAAGGTGGGTACAGGTATCTCAGTGGATGTTTTTTCAAAATGGGTAGAAGCAATTCCTACAAAAACAATGACTGCTTAAGGCTACAGCAGAAGCATTATGGAAAAACACTTTTTGTCATTGGGGATGGCCACGAGTTATCAAATCCGATAACGGGCCACAATTTGTCAGTAAACTCATGAAAGCTTTGTGTGTCATTGGCTCTTCTTGACAGAGGCTCAGTTAATTAATCAATGGGATGGCGAAAGCTGACGCACTCTGGCTAGGCTTATAAATGCCCTCGGGACAGATAGCCTCGTTATCTACCTATGAACCTATTTGCTTGGTATCCAGCAATGATTTCATGTTCCTTACCATCCCCAGTCTAATGGGGTAGTTGGAAGAATGAACAGGACTCTTAAGGAACGCTTTAAGAAAGCCTGCTTGGAAAAGGGTGTAAATTGGGTAAAACATTTGCCTGGAATCTTGCTGTGTGTCAGAACAACTCCACACAGTAAAACAGGGATCTCACTTTTTGAAGTCATGACAGGTAGAAAAATGCCTGTACAATTGCCATTTGATCCTAAACAGACCATTATTAGAAGTTGCACAGCATCACCAATAGTTAAAAGATATTTCTGAATTGTGTCAAAGCCTATCAAAAATGCAAGCATTCAAATTACGGTCAAAGGATCCTGTTATGCCAAAAGAAAACCTTCCCTCTGGGAAACTGGTATTGATCAAGACTTTCCAGATGGACGGTCCGTGGAATAGTAATTGGCAAGGACCTTTTGAAATAATTGCTCAGTTAGGACCTCTAGTGTACAAAATTAAAGGAAAGAAAAAGAGCAAAATAATTCTTGTTCATAGAGATAAGTTAAGTCATTAAGTGACTTCATGTTTTGTGGGGGGGGGGGGGTTGTAGACTCATGGCAAATGCTAAGTCTGAAACAGTTAAAAAAACATATAACAAAATTTTCAGATTACTACCACTTACGTGGAAAGGTTATATTATTGTACATAATGAAGATTCTGTTTGTTATTTTACTGACTGTACTCATTGGAGCCCTTGGGGTAGGGTGTCAAACAAGAAAAATGCACGTTTGGAAAATAAACAGTGACATTAATAATGTATAGCTAGGTTGAAATGTAAATCATTTTGGTAAACAAAGACAGCAGGACAATTTTATTTGTCCATATAGTGCTATTTCTTCGGATACATAAACATTTCCAGTAATGTTACCTTTTAGTCCTCTGTTGAGGGTCATCATTATATTCAACCAAATAGTCCTAAAGTAACCCTTGAATTTAATTCTAAAGTTTCTATTAAATGTTGTCAATTTCCTATATTTTATTTGGGAAAAGGAAAAAAAAATTAAAAAAATATATCCACCATCAATACAACGGCTAATCTTCACCTATATGACTAAGTGTGGTAATCATAGCATACAGGGGTTTAGTATTCCTCCAATAATACAAAAGTATAACTAGATTTTACTACTGGAGTTTCTGTAGTATGTACTAATACCACAGTCATTACAGGCAGCATACATTGGGCATATGTTCTATCAATATTAACAGAAAAACCTACCTCTGTTCATACAGACCATTTGGTTAAAATCCCTTCTACCTGTAAAATGGTAGGCAGACAGTATCAAAACGTTGTAGTACATTTTAACATCACATTCCCAGACACAGGCAGGTGCTGATATCAAAGGACATGGTATAGTACTCTGCTAGGAAGCCTTGGTACAGGCATGGGAGCTATTAATGCAGCTGACGTTGAAATTCTGACTAATCGTTTAAAAGTAGTGGGGGAAGATATCTCTCAGATTGTGCATTTACAAGCATCTTGGAATCCAGAAATATGGAAGACACACCTGCACAATGTAAATTATCAGCAGCAATTTTTAGACAATTATGATGCTATGCAGTTACATCAGTTGAAATTTGATGGTAACATGACAATTTTTGTAAATTGGACAAAATGCACTATGCAATCTTTGTATGTGGAAATTCAGAAAAATAGAGTACAAACTGAACTTGTGTTACAAAATGAAAGTGTTTGTCGGCAATTGTTTAACAAATGGATGCCTGATAACAGATTGGATTAAGCTATTTACTGAAGTAACATACTGTACTCCACAGTATTGTACAGGAAAGTTTATGCATTATAATGTTACTGATACCACTATTGTGTCAATTTACTGTGTTACCTATGATATTTCTCGTACCAGAAGGATACGAGTATTAGTTGCCACAATTTGAAGGTAATTATATAGATATAAGAGGAAAAACACATAAAACTGAGTATTGTATACAGACTCAAAGTGGACTAATTTGTGGGCAGCATTTGTCTATGAACCATGCTTACTGCAGCATTCTGTTAATTTGTGTAAATGGACTATTATGCCTTCTTTTCAAATGTTTATAGAATTGGCTTCTCAGTATATTTGTCTGGTTACAGATAAAAGATGTAGGTCATCATTTAAAATTTCCTTTTGTAGGATGTTTATCATATGTTGATCTCCTTACATGGAATAATAAGAGCTATGTGTTTATTGAACTAGAATTATGAATAAAAGTATTCTGTGTTGTGAGGCATTAAGCATCATTGCAAAAGATAAACTACTTAGTTTGGCTGAAAAGACCAAAAAATAAAAACACTGCTCACAATTGGTGGGATATCTTTAGTTTGTCAAAATCAGGAAACAAATCTGTTAAATTGGTTGATACATCCTGTATTAGTAGTGTTAAGCATTACAGTCATACTAAATATCTAGAATTGCTACCTAAGTTGTCATCTGCAAAAAACTTGTAGAGTTCAGCAAATCATGATGGTTAACTTGAATAAACTGGAGAATGTTCATTTTTTTATTTAATGGTACACATTGAAACTGTCATTTCCACTTTTTAAATAAAAAGTGTGAATTGTGAGAGTAAAAGAACAGGTTAAAATTGATGTCAGTGTATTTTTTCTGAAAATGTAAAATAAATGTTCTGCATTTCAGTGTGTAGAGTGAACTCAGCTTACTAACTTGGCAAACACATATAGATTGGCATTCATTGTTAATAAGAGTCGGAAGTAAAATTTCTTATCTTCTATAAACTATGCAGCTTCTGAAATGTATTATCTACAAGAAGGTCAAGACAAACTCTTGCATGCAGCTGTGTCTCGTCAATATGATATGCAAGATAGGCCAAGGACGAAAGGAGTTATTCTTCAGGAACAGAATGTTTAAGATATGGAAAACTTGTCAGCAGACTAGCTTGAAAGGAAAGACTTGTTATTCTGGCAAATTCTCAAAACTGTTGATGCAGGTAGAAAAGACACTGTAAAGATTGGGACTTTTTCTTTTGTATCAGAGACTTTGATTATTCTAAGCTGAAGTATGTTTTGATGTGTATACCTTTCATTGTTAAGCTAGATGTAAACCTAGTGTGCAGTAAATGAATGTCGTAACAGCAGAACTGTCTCAGTGTCTTCATTGACTAAAGGTACAGACTACCTGAATAGTGTAGTACAACTTTAACACCTCCATATTAAGAATGTTAGTTGCATGGCAAGCTGAATGGCTGTATGGATAATTGCAGAGTTTCACCTGGGATATGTATGGAAACTTATACTTAATGAGGACCTTGTGAGTTTTCCACCAGTACTGGAGATATTGCCTAGCTTCTCAATGGTCTCCTTGTTTGCAAGCTTAGTAAGAACCTGTGAACCTATTGAGCCTGTTGTATTAGCCTTAACTCATCAGGCTTTGATTAGATTTCAAGAAAGCAAGCATATTCCATAAATGGATGTGGGAACTGAAGAAACCATGAGGAAAGGATAGAAGTAATCAGCCAATGCCCACTTGCTCTTCTTGGTTAGTGGGTGTTCAGTGGAGTCCTGCTTCAGAAAACATCACCTGCTTAGCAGGTGGCAAGGTATCACTGTTCCAGTGCAGCCGGGGCTCATAGAGCCACTGCACTAGCCAGAGATCAAGCACGCTGTCTAGTCAGGGCTTTGTGGAAGAGTGCAGCTGTATAATCCCGATGTAGTCTGCATCACACTGCACTTTCTGGACAACAGAGGCAAGGGAAGTGTCATACATAAAGCAGTATGTATGCTATGGGGGAGAGAGGCATTATTCATGCTATGACTGCCTCTTCTGTAGAACAAACTTCCACTCAAGATCAAGCAATGTTGACATACTGTCTTCCTTTAAGAAGGAGTTATTCAGCTGGATGGGTAGTCACAACTTCTCCCCTGTCTTGATAGGGCTGTCACTCCTTGTAAAACGAGGAAGGCCTAAGTGTGGGTACTGGCAAGGTGTAAATGGCCACATGGCCCAGTTACCATGTATGTTCTATGAGTCTGTGAGTTGCCATGCATGACTTGCCATAAACTAATTATTGTATTCTTCTTTAGGCCACTAATGATGTAAGTTTCAAAAGGCAAACAAAGGATTTCCATCCATTGAGTGATATTGAGTGCTAGACTGACAAGACAGCAAGAACAGTTTAGTCATTAGTGTGGTTGATTGATTTTAATGTGAGGGCAAAAAAAAAAAACATTTAAGTGTTGACATAGGTACACATACAGTAGTAGAAAAGAGAACAAACCATATTAACGTTTCTTTTATTTTCATGCAGTGTACATTTTATCATTTTTGTATCCACTCCAACATTACATAAATTGCTGAGTTCTTGCTTTCCTTAAAGTTTAGTCCTCATCTTCCTGAACACTATTCTTCAGGTATTGTTTCCACAAATCCCGTTTATTTGTATGCAATTTGCTCGTTCCCTTTCCCAGAGATCCCACTTGCAGTTCCTTTATCTCTTTACAATATTCAATATTTTTGTTGCTGTTGGTTTAGATTTTGATTCCATTTTCTAGTAATTGCTTTTTTGCAGTCAATAGCATTAAACTTGGTAAGGCCTTACTATGCCTCAGCAATTCGGGTTCTATATCTCAAATTGAGAAGAATCATCCTTATTTACAACCATTTGCTGTCATAACATTTCTGACAAAGTATTCTTTGGAAATGTTTAAAATCTGCCAACTTGTTGCATTTCAAAAACAATGTTCTCATTTACCTCTCTCTTTCCCATCACACCACTTGCTATCTGCTTGAGGAAAAATTCTGTGAATTCTTCTTGGGTATAAAAATACCTATGCAAACACTTCCAAGCAAAACCTCTAAACCTTCTGGTCTTTTTTTGCTTACTTTGGAACAGTGCAGTAGTCCTACCAGTATTCCTTTGTACGGTGGCTTTGCATTCTGTTTCCCAATCTTTTTCTACTCTCCTCTGATTGATTCTTATAGCTAATAAAACATTTTTATGCTCTAGTAATTAAGCTGTTCTAAACTGGACTAAAAAGTCTACCAGAGCTGGTATTTCATTTAACAATCCCCTGTCTGCCTGTACTGTTGTCATCAGTCCCTGGTAGGGAAGGGCGTCTCTATCCTGCAGTCTAAACTTCTGCTTAGCATCATCCCACTCTATCTTTCCCTCTCTTGTTGTTTACCCCCACAACTTTGATTCCTTTTCTACTTTTCCCTGATAAATTCCACTCCCCCTTGTCTTCTTTCTGTACCCCGTAGTTACAGTCATGCCTATTAGTAAAAATCTCCTTCCTTCATTTCCATGATGGTTTAATTCTTAGAATACTTTCTGCTGAATACAATAGTCTATATGGCTGTTATATGCTCCTTGGTGACCTGCTTCCAAAAATTCTACTCTCTCTCTCTACTTTTTGAACTCCCCTCCCCCCAACTTCATCATCATCATCATCGTCTCTTTCCACTTTGACTTAAAAATTTGTGCTTGTGGGTGTGATCCATAATTCTGTAGCTCTAAAATATCACTATCTAATACTAAGCCACCTTATTCTATGGAGAGACTCCGCTTTCATTTGTATGCATTTATTTATTTTTTAATGAGGGAAATAAATATTGTTCTGCCTAACCCTTGCCCCCCCCCCCCCCCATGAATTACTTTAAATTTTTATTAATTATAGCCCAGAACTCCTCTGGTTAATAAAAATATACCTGACATGTCTAGTCCTAAAGGAAGCCGAAATATTTTTCTGCTTGTTTCTTGCTATCCATATCCATAATCAAAAGCTTTTTGTTTCTCAATTTTTGTATTATCTTTTTAGTCCTTTCTATGTATCCTTGGCTGCCATAATAGAATAATTTTTAATCCACACACCTAAATATTTCATTCTATCATGTCCCCATAAATATAAGGATTGCTTAACCAATTTGTGTGGGTACGCCTTTGTTTTATCTTCATTTGTTTTATATCCTGAGCCAATTTGTGTGTGGGTACTTGGTGTATAGCATTTGTTTTATTTTCATGTATTTGATATCCTGAAGAAACACAAAAACTGTCTCAAAATATTCCACAGTGCTATGACATCCTTCAGATTTATCAAGTAAAAAATAATGTGATCTACAAATAAAGCTGTCTTTGCTTGATTACCATAAAAGTTATATCCTTGAATTTGTAAGTCCCTTATTTTATTTGCTAATTGCTCTAAATATTAAGCAAATAACAGATAATTCCCCTGCCTTGTTCCTGTGTTCAAAGACAGCTTGTCAGAGAGGAATCCTTCCACCTTAATTCTAGCCTCTAAGCCTTCATAAATTCTCCTGATTAACTCTGTTACTCTATCAGGGAATGCAAATACAACCATTGCCTACTCATAAAATCCCAGTTGACTATCGAATTCCTTCTCTGCATCAAGACCCACCTGTATTAGTGACATTTTCTTATTCGTGATTGATGAAACTCTTCTTTGTAGTGCATGGAGCTTTATCTACTCCAATTATTAACATTTACAAAGGGGATAAATTGTGGGAACACAGTGTGTTTTATTGCCTTTCAAAACCCTTGAAAGCTGGTAAAACACTTTAGCACCATCAAACAGACAGTAGGCAGAAGTATCCCTGTTAAAAATAAGTGCTTTAAAAGCTGTTACACACTTCATTTTGCCTCACTTTTTGTTTATAAGTGTGACAGAACAATGTATACAACAGCTTTTAAAGCTGGTTTACTTCTACTACTGCCCTTTGCTGGTTGGCAATGTCCATTGTCAGCCCTCCAATCTTAACAGTGCTTTTTGCTTAACAAAAGCTTATAGTGCAAGGAGCTCCATGATTACGCTCCAAAACCATGAAAAAGATAAACCTGTTAAGTATTTCTGTAGCACAAGACTGAACTGTAACAGTACTTTCAGAGGTGTGTAACAATTGTTAAACACCCCATAAGCACTTTTACGGACCACATCTCAACCAGGGGATGTTCTTTCACTCTGAAATGTACCTGAATGTCTTGCCTCATACTACATCTGTGAAACTTCACAGTACTTGGCAGTTGGTGCTGATGGTTAAGGCTGTGAGCTATAGATGTTCTTCATGTTTCACTGTTGCAGTCATCACATTTGGGTTATCTGCTTGACTGGATTATCAAAGTCTTGGGTCTTGCATCGGTTGCTGTCTCATCTTCCGTGACGTCAGGTAGTCAGGGGTATAAAGCATGCAGCCGACGCTATTACATCAATTTTTCTTGCTGTGCAGTGCCCGAAGCAGAAGCAGTTTGCATGTGCCAGTCGTCCAACTCCTGAAATTTTCGTTTTCGAGTTTCAGAACCGAAGTCTTCAACTAAAGCTAAGTACCCCGTTGGGGAAACCTTTTCTTGCTCTAAACCGATGTCAGTAAAAGTCAATAATTATATTTCTTGTGGAAAGCAAATACCTCATAAAGATTTTCATTCGTACTGTATTCCTTGCCTAGGCCCTGACCACGACATACCTCGCTCTCGGTTTTGTGCCTTATTTAAACCACAAACTATTCGTCGTTGATATATTTTTGCTTCTAAATATTTTGGTACTAGTTTCCATTATCCAGATATGTCTTCGGTAAGCCACCCGACTACCGACATTCTGAAAAAATGCAAAGATAAAGACAGAGACAGGCCGCCTATGTCCAAAGCTGCCGACGATGCTTCTCCTAAGCTAGTGGCCAGTTCACTGGTACTCAGTGAGGTGCTTTCGCAGCCCCTGTTACCCACTACTTCAGATTCGTAGGCCTCTACTGAGACCCATTCGGAGTCCGGTATGCTGCGAGATGCTTCAACTGTGGAACCTGCGGATGTCTCTACCTTGGTTGGGTCCGGAGCTGCTGTGCAGGCACCGGCTTCTGAGGGTGTATTCAGGCCTACTGACTTGCATATTAAACCGATGCCATCTTCTTCTGTGAGGCCTAAAACTCGAACCATGCCTAGGAAACTGAAACCCAGACTGCATGGTCAGGCCTCTATGCCAAAAAAACAATTAAGAATGGCTGAAGACCTTATTACTTTAATAAGGGGAAGCCAACCTTCCCCCTCTAAGAGACCTAGGACTGAATTTGCTTATGATACGTCTGACCAGGATTCTGAAATTTCTGTCTCCTCTGATGACCTGGATTTACCCTTATCCACCTATGAGGATTCTGATGCAGCGGACTCTATTCCCTTTGCTTCCCCCCAGAGGATTTTTCTTTTGGTGAAACCTTGCATATTCTTATGGAGCATTTTCACTGGGAAAGCCAGGATTACTCTGATTCTAAAAAGAGGCTTAGAGATTTCTTACTCCTGCCCACAACACAGGCCTTTAGCTATCCCTCCTGTGCTGGACATTGTTGACTATGCCTTTTCGGAATCTAGCTTGGCCCCTGACTCTTTACCTCTTGCTCCCAGAAAACCTGATAGATATTACAGGGTTCCTGATTCTCACAAGTTCCTTGTTAAAAATCTTGCTGCGGATCCTGACACCATTTCACAGGGACCCAAGGGCATTAAGGCTACTACTGCCAAAAATCCTACCCCCTCTGATAGAGATTCCAGGGCCCTGGATAGATGGGGTAAGAATGTATACACCTCTGCAGCCTTGGCGATCAGGGCCTTAAATTGCCAGTTTCATATGTTAAAGTATTAGCAGCGTATTATTGGATTGCATAAACAGAAAATAATGTTGATTCCTGATTGTGCTCAAAATAAGGATTTACAGGATTTAATGCATTCTGCTGAACAGGTTGGAAAACATACTTTGCAGTGTGGTTTTGATTCACTAGAGGCATCTTACAGGGCTGCTGTCACCGGGTCTGTACATAGAAGGCATGCATAGCTTAAGGAGCAATCTTTGCCAGTCCATGTTAAAACTAAATTGCTGAATGCTCCCTTAAATCGGGACCGCCTGTTTGGCAACAAAGCAAAAGAAGTTCTTAAAAAGATGGAGGAAAAAGCTAAATCTATGCCAACTGTTAAAGATTTCTTACAAGTACAGCCTCCAATGTTTAGTAGGCATTGGCCCTCAAAAAACTGGTCCTTTCCTGCTTCTTCCAGACCTTTTTAGTTCAAACCTAGAACCAGCCGAACAACCAGGCTTCAGTCCCAGGGTACACACAGGACTAAGCAGTGGGGGGGGGGCTCCACTTCCAAATTAGGGGGTATGGGTAAGCTGTCTCAATGACTTAACTTGAAAAACTTCCAAGCACTTCTCAACTGACTGCTCCTTTAGGGGGAAAGATTGCTCTGCAAGCAAAAAACTGGGAACTCATTACCCAGGACAAATGGGTTTTAAACAGTTTCCCAAGGATACAGATTTCACTTCCACACATTACCAACCCCAAACAGTTGGCCAGATCTACCCCCAAATCAGTGGGCAGAGGCTCAAAAGCAAGTACTCTTTCTCTTAAGGTTAAAGGCTATTCAGACTGTACCAGAAGAAGAAAAAGGGACAAGGTTTCTACTCAAGACTTTTCCTGGTACCCAGAAAAGACTACTTATGTCATCCTATCCTGGACCTTTCTATCCTAAACACCTTTTTGGTGATTCCAAAATTCAAGATGCTAACTCTTCACCAGTTGCTTCCCATGATAGGCAAAGATGCCTGGTTGGCAACACTGGATTTAAAAGAAGGCTACCTGCACATCCCAATCAGGGAATCTTGCAGAAGATACCTACGCTTCAAAGCAGGCTGCATGCACTATCAGTTCTCTGCACTGCCCTTTGGCTTATCTACTGCACCCAGGGTATTCACAAAGTGCCTAGCTCCAGTCATTGCATTTTGCAGGCAAAGAAATATTCAAATATACCCATATCTGGACAATTGTCTAATTCAGGCAGAAAGCCAGGACATACTTTTGAATCATCTGGCCTTTGTACCAAGGTTGCTTACTTGTCTGGGGTACACCATAAATGAAAAGAAATCACAGCCGGTACCCTGTCAACAGATTATATTCCTGGGAGCTAGCTTGAACACAACTTCCCGGATGGTTTTCCTCACTCCAGAGAAACAAATTCATTTGACAACTTACTTCAAACTAATGGCCACAAAAACCCTGCTTATCTGCAAGGCAAATACTGCAAGCCTTGGGGTTCATGGCCTCGTGCATTCTACTAATTCTATATACAAGACTGCATATGAGGAAACTGCAATGGTATCTAAAAAGCCTATGGTGTCAGCATTCTCAGGATCTAGAAGCAATGATTCATATCATACCTTGCCTATGCCTAGAGTTTTTTTGGTGGGCAGAGGCCTGCCACCAAAATAAGGGACTACCATTCACGCTACCCCCTGTCACCCAAACCCTAACAACAGATGCATCAGACTGTGCATGGGGGGCTCACCTGGCAGGGAAGTGCATTCAGGGCAAATGGAACCCAAGTCAAATGCACCTGCATATCAATCAAAAATAAATGCTAACTGTACAGAATGCTCTGACAGCCTTCAAGGACCACATTCTTCCAGGACAATTAATGGTAAAGACTGACAACACCATTGTTATGTGGTACATAAACAAGCAGGAGGGGGGGGGTACCCATTCCTACCCCCTCTGCAGACTAGCCATGGCTCTGTGGAACACAGCCTTGCGCTACCAAGTGTATCTACAGGCTCAATTCCTGCCAGGAAAACTAAATACACTGGCAAACAAACTAAGCAGAAATCTCATGGAACCACACGAGTGGAGACTGGAACCAAAGACTTTCATCATGTTGATAAACAAATGGGGGAGCCCAGATATAGACCTGTTTGCCTCTCCCCAGAACTACCAATTGGACAAATTCTGCACAAGGACTCCCCACAAACAAGCTTGGAAAATGGATGCTCTGTCCTTCAGCCGGAAAAATCTTTCAGTTTATGCCTTTCCTCCTCTGCCTCTCCTCTCCAAAGTACTACTAAAGATCAAACAGGACAAACCAAGGATGGTACTGATTGTACCAGACTGGCCACGCCAACACTGGTGTACCCCCTCTTGCGCAGTGTCACAGCTAGCCCCATGGCACCTGCCTCAGACCCCTACCCTGCTGTCACAGCAGGAGAGCCAGATTCTGCACCTCCAGCTTCAAACCCTGAACCTGGCAGCCTGGCTAATTACCTAATGTCTCCGTTACCATCCCTCAGTAAACAAGTGTTGGATGTCATTTTGGAGGCAAGGAGGCCTAGTACTAGAAAATCTTATGCTGAAAAATGGAAGAGAGTCTTTGCCTGGAATCATACTCAAGGGATAGCCACAGTAGTGCCAAATTTTCCTCAGATTCTTCAATACTTAAATGAGATGCTTCACAAGGGCCTTTCCTTTTCCACCATCAGAATTCACGTCTCAGCCATTTCAGCTTATTACACACAGAACCACCCCTCATTTCTCACCCACTGCCCAAGCAGTTTATCAGAGGGGCCAAAAACTTTGACCACCCAGAAGAGACCCAACTCCAGCCTGGGACCTTAACTTTGTATTGGGAAAACTCACTCTGCCTCCTTTTGAGCCAGCTGCAAATGCAGAGTTAAAATTCCTTTCTTGGAAAACAGCTTTCCTTTTAGCAATCACTTCAGCAAGAAGGGTATCTGAATTACAGGCCCTTACAGCAGTGGAGCCTTTCATCATCATTCATGCAGACAGGGTGTCCCTCAGGACCAGTCCCTCCTTCATGCCCAAGGTGATATCCAGTGTGGCTCTTAATCAGTCCATTCATTTGCCCAACCTTCTTTTCTAATCCACAGAACAAAGGGGAACGGATACTGCACGCCTTAGATGTGCACAGACAGCTTAGATTTTACTTGGACAGGGCTAAACCCCAAAGGAAATCTGAACAACTGCTGGTAGCATTTGCTGCAGGGGCAGAGAGGAAGGCTATTTCAAAGCAAACCATTTCTAAATGGATAGGCCATTGCATTCATTTCTGCTATAAGCACCATGGAAAACCTATCCCCCAGGGGATTAGAACCCATTCAACCAGGGCTACATCTACCTCTACAGCCTTTCTCAGGGTTGTCTCTACCAGAGACATCCTAGAAGCTACTACCTGGAGTTCTGTACATACCTTCACCAAGCATTACCATTTGCCAATTTTCTCTAAATCTAGAGCTGGCTTTGCCACTGCAGTCTTGCAGGGCCTTATAGCTGGTCCTAATGCTATCTAAATTCTCCTCCCATCCTTAGCTTTGGGAATCTACCCAAATGTGATGACTGCAACAGTGAAACACGAAGAACATAGTACAGTTGTGTACACTTACCATAAATGTAGATGTTCGAGTGTATTCACTGTTGCAGTCCTGGTTACCCTCCCTCCAGCCCCATGACTTCTTTTGGCTATACCTCTATGCTCCTTTACTATGCTTAAAAGGTTTTTGGTGTATTTGCTTTTTTCTTTGAGGTATAACAGTGGATGTATGTGTGTGTGTGTGTGTATATATCTATATATGTATATATATATATATATATATATATATATGTGTGTGTGTGTATGTATGCATTTAATTGCTTCCCATTAGGGGGGCACCTGACATCTAGGGCAAGAAAAACTGATGTAATGGCGTCTGCTGCATGCTTTATACCCCTGACTACCTGACGTCATGGAAGATGAGACGGCAACCAACGCAGGACCCAAGACACTGATAATCAGGCCGACTTGAGGGCTACTGCAAGCAGATAACCCAAATGTGATGACTGCAACAGTGAATACACTCGAACATCTACATTTATGGTAAGTGTACACATCTGTACTTTCCTGTGGTACAGGGTTTGATACTCTGTGACCCCAAGCAAGTCATTTAACCAGACATTGCTGCCGGATTGCCATTGGAAAGGGGCGGTTTCCAGTGGGACTACCCTTTAACAAATGGGTATTATTTAGGGGTTGGGGGTTGGCATAATGGGTGAAGTATTTAACTCATAAACATAAGGGTACTGGGTTTGATTCTCACCTTGTGAAGCATGATTAGACCTAAAAAGGCCCCCTGGGTCATTAGCCTAGTGATCACATATGAACAAACTGTTCTGCCTGTGAAGTAACTTGCTTAGAATAGTATTTAAAAGCTGTCCTTCTCTTTTTTCCTCCAGTTATGTTTGTGTTGCCTGTGCAACAGCACTTACTGGTAAAACACTTTTTTTTTCTTCTCTTGTAACTGATAGTACACGGAGTAGATAAAACTGCATGCACTTACAAAGAGTTATTAGGGGATTTCACTAATCCTAATCAATTATGTGCTCTTGACATGGATACCAAGATATATTGAATTTTTGGCATCCATGTGTGGAAAGCACAATAATGTGGTTATGATGGGAGACCTGATCTGATATCGGAAAGATACTTCACAAAGGATTGTCTTTTTCCCTGTTTTTAGAATGTTTACACTGTGTTCCATGCACTACAAAAAATGTAGTCTTTTCTTGCACAAACTGTTCACAAACTTGGCAGAAAAAGGCAAAACCATTAAATAGTTGCATTTCTTTTTCATTCCCAAATACGCAAGTCTCATGTGAATTTTATAGTCAAGAAATGACCACTCTCCTTCATGGTTATCAGATGAGATGCATGAATGAATGAATAAAAAGAATTATGGTTCCTTGTGAAGAAAGCATAAGCCAGCATTTTAGAACATAAAAGATGAAAAGATGTGTAGTTTTATCTGCATACAGGATTTGGTACCACTTATGAGTAAACTGCATTGCGTGTCTTCACTGTCTTAGTTTTTGTGTGGTCCAGCTCCTTAGAGCAAGAGAGTAAGATTCCAGTATGAAACTGACTGACACTTCGCAACAGTCTGTCTTGTAGGTCTGCACTAAGATTGTTTCGAAAAATGGGCTTGGAGAATCAGCGAAACACTTGGATTCTTCATTCTACAAAGGGCCAAATTAATATAGAGAGAGAGTCCAGTATGAAGCAAGTGCACCTGTCTACAGCATGAAATCCATATGCCATGGCTGCATTCTTTTCCTCCAACCACCATTTCCTTTCTGCTTAGTACACGTGGAAAGCTTTGTGTAGGGAGTGTGGGTGTGGGTGGGTGAGAATAAACTAATGCAGGTAACTTGCTGCATGTAACAGTAGTAGCTATAGGGACTTGGGTGTGTGTGCATCTGTGCCTGTTCATGAATGTGTGCTCACTTGTGCGCATTCATGTGCACATGTATGTATCCTGGGAGGTAGTTATAGTTTGCAGTGTGTCTGGACTGCAGTGAGCTAAAAATATATTATTGCAGCAATTATTTATGTATTCATTCATTTTATCAGAATCAGAGAAGTACACGGTCAGTAAAGTAGATGTAAGTGCTGGTTCTGTACATGTTTGTTTGTACTCACACTTGTGACTGTCTCTGTGCCGCCCATTGTGTGTGTGTAAGTTTATATGTGAGAGAGACTGTTTCTTCTACTTGGCATCTGACTGTGTGTGTACGTATGTCTGTGTGTAGACATTAGTAAATACTTGCATAACTTATATTTTGGATGCAGAATACTTTTTCCAATAACAATAAGATATCCTTCAGCTTTGAAACATTAGGAGGAGGATGGATTTTACATCAAAATTTTAAAATATATTTTAATGATAAAACAAATGCATAGCCATTTAATAGATAGCTTAAAACATGGTTCATTTTCAAAGCGCAGTAATGCCCTAGAGATTGGATGAAATAACGAGCTTTTCAGAGGTGGCAAGACCCTCTGCATGCAGTGTCAGGCCTCACAACACGCATAAGCTATCCATTATTTCCCTGTAACACCCTTTTGGGCATTATTGCTTGTGCGATACATGGATAACCATTAGTTCACCTATTGTCACATTTGCTCAGTTAATCAGTGAAACAGGGCACCTCTAGGCTATGCATAGTGGTTAGTATGTATTTTACCTTTAATGCTGAGTCTTATCCCTAACTCAAGATATGGATTAGAATTGTCTAATATGCATCATCATGCTTGGTTTTAGCAAATCTTTTTTATATTTAGAATAAAGTTCCATGTATTTGAATTCTGCAATAATCCATTGTTATTGTTAATCAATCATTCAGCTGTTGTACCACCCTGACTGCATTGATTGTCTTCTTCTTTCAGCTTTTCCCGGTTAGGGGTCGCCACAGTGGATCACCTGTCCGCTCATGATCGGCAGTGGAGTTTTACAGTGTTGAGTTGCCAGCCCGGCGCTCAACCTTCCACAGAAGGCACACACACACACACACACACACACACACACCTAGGGCCAATTTAGAGTGTCCAATCCACCTACTGCATGTCTTTGGGATGTGGGAGGAAACCCACGCGACCATAGGGAGGACATTCAGACTCCGCACAGAAGGCACCCCACCCGAGGATCGAACCAGAGTACCTCTTGCTGTGAGGTGACAATGCTAACCACTGCACCACCGTAGCCGCCCCACTGCATTGACTGTCTAGTTGTGGTAAATGCAGCTGTGTATGTTGAAAGTGGATTTGAGGCGTGAGTGACTGAATATGACTGTGAAATGTGTACCAAGGTTGGCATTGATCATAAAGTAATGTTTACATTAGTTTGTTATACCTTATTATTAATTACTGCTTTTCTGATTATACTGCCTAAGAGCATAATTTTTAACAGAATTTCTCACCTCAAAGGTACTTACCTATCCACATAAATTAACATATGTTTATTTTTGTACAACATTTTATTGGTGCACAGTAATTGGAAATATTTATAAACTGTTTCTTTTCATATGGTCTGCTTTGTAGCTTTCTTTATGGACTTGAATTTGCAGAAATAAAGCAGCAGCATAGGCTAATTTGATAACCTTAACCTGCTAGCAGTCTTGTCACCCCTTCCAGTTTATTAAAAGTGAGCATTGCATCTAAAATAGTAAGTGAAAACCCTACATTACAAAAGTCAATGTGCTAGCACTGGTTTAAAGAAAAGCCTTTGTCTTCCATTGGACTTTTGTGTGGCAAATGCAGCACATTTTAAGCTTTCTCATTAAGCTCCTTATTGCCATAAAGACATCTTAATGTAGTATTTACTATTTGCATTTGACTGATTAAACTGCTCCCTCCAACTTACAGAAACTTAATTATTGATCTGCTGGTAATATTACAGACATCTGAATTAATGGCCATGTAGTTGACTTAGTCGTTGCAATATTAGGCAATTAGTCTGCACTTTTAGTGGTTGTTTCAAATCCTCCTTAGGTTGAATATTCTGGTTAAAAGTTGTCATACAGTGTGTAATATCCCCACTCTGGGCCAGTAATCAAAGCCTGAATCCTCACCACTGACACTGTAGAGGGATGTTCACTTGGAACAAAAATGGATACACCCAGAATTTCCAGATGCAGCTCTCTGCATCAAGTACAGTTTCCCTTAAGAGCACACAGAGAACACACTCAGCCCGGGGTCTAGGTTTTTCTCTGTCTCTCTCTCTCCAGGTCCCCAGTAAGGCTCCCCACTGCTGTACAGCTGTTGAGTTAAGTCCTCAGTAGTGTATCCAAGCCAAGTCTTCCAGACCCTCTCTGTGAAACCAATGCTTCATGTCCCTGCCCCAAGCAGCTGATACACACACACTTTCAGATTTGATTCGAACACACACACACACACACACACACACACACACACACACACACACACACACACACGAAAGGCTGGCACAGGTTAACTAGCTATGCCCCCCCTTCTGTCCATACTATAAGGTAGTTACTACCACCAGACACTCCCAAGACAGCTACTAAGTCTGTTACAAGGGTACCCAATTATACTGTGTGAAATTAATATTAATATGAATGGTAGTTTGATCAATGCAGTAAGGCTTTCAGGAGTGGCCACAGAGTCACCAAACAGATGTGAGTACTCTTAAAGGTTAAAATATTCTCTAAAGGACCAGCCACAGTGAGAAGTTTAAATATATGTAATAACAAGTAATAAAATAACATGAAAATACCAAGTATCTATCTACAATAAACAGCGTTTCAGACATGGGAAATATTAAAATAACACATATGAATAGAGTCACACTGATACAGAAAAACAGTACTTAATTAATCTCACTATATTTTCCTGACTAATCTAGAGTTACTATTCCCTGGTTCACTTTCTAGCAAACCAAGATGAAGTGAGTGAGAGAGCCTTCTAAGTCAGGTTCCAAGAAACAAGACTGCCCTGAGACTTCAGTCTCACTCAGTATTAAACATTATTTTAGTGATAGATTCTAGAATGGCATAATATACATCTGGTCATCTGACTTCTGGTTCCCATGCAACTCCCCATTCCTAGAAACTGCCAGGATTTAGCACCTGTGTCATTAATATACACACAGAGCCTTGCTGCAGCTCCTGAAAGTCATAAAACACTTCCACTCTTCCTACAGGAGCAATAAACTATACTTCTTACAGGCATTGTCTCTGGCTTCATTCAAAACTGTGAGATAACATCTTTATGACCTAGGCCCAGTAATTTAAATTCTTACTATTTAGTTAGCTGGAGCTTAGCTTAACCTCTTCTCTTCTAGTATCCTCTGTTAACATATATATTTAATTCAGTTACAGTACGGTCAGGGCCCACTGTTGGTACATTTTTAACACAAGCAGCATCACAAGTACATTTTTCAACACAAGCAGCTGTACAAATCAGTTTGATATTCAAATAACTTATAATCCTTTGCTAGATTCCAGCTAGCTGTGCTGGCATATGTTGCATATCCACTGCCCTACTTCTCCTGGGATAGCTGGCAATACCTCACATCATCACACAGTGATACACATTTTTGCATAAATTTAGATGCAGAACTTTAATTGGAGTATATTTATTTGTGTGTATATATATATATATATATATATATATATATATATATGTGTGTATGTGTGTGTGTGTGTGTGTGTGTGTATATATATATATATATATGTGTGTGTGTGTGTATACGTATAAACGCACACAATCTTGCTTCTAGCTTCTTTATTCCTCTGAAGCTGAAGCAAGGAGCAATAAGTATGTTGTGGACTCATGTAGTCCATTATTTGATGGTAATCTTCATGTCAATCACTGTGACAGTGGTCCTTATTACTGTGACTTTTGTCACAAAAGACAAGGTACCCAGCCCAACTTACAGAGCTCATTGCCCTTCCCCTCCTGGTAAGGTTAACGTCTGTTCATTGGGTATGTCAGACATCCCCCTGTGCCAGTTTTGACTATTCTTGCCATATTTTGTAGCATTTATCCTGTTTGTGAGTTCTCATAGTCACATCATTGATCACCCTGCTCTAGAGCTCAGTCATGCAAGTACCCTAATTCATTTTGCCAGTGGCACTTAATTCTGTGCACTTTAAAAAGGTTGAATGCCCAGCAGTTTCTTTTACAACATGTCAGTCACTGAGAAAGAAGGCAGGTACTCTTGTACAGTTTGGGCCCAGAGAGCAATACTGAATGTGATCTGTCAGTTTTATGCCAAAAATGCTTAGAAGGAGGAACTTTGCCTACAAAACTGTTAAAACTGAAAAGGATTCCAAGCCATGACTCTGTACTACTTTAGCAACTTCCAGTTTATCCTCTGACTCAGCATTTAAAAGGTAATCTAAGGAGAAGGTCGGCAGGTGCCTCTGTCATGTCAGAATAACTTTTGATGCCCTTACTCAACTTAAGGGCACTAGTCCCACTGAGGTGCTGTCTCAGCCCATAGCCATTGCATCTTACATATGTGAAGCCAGTGGTGAAGCCTGTTAGGAGGTTGTAATGCTTAGGAGCCACAGTACATTCCTCAGAACTGAGAGCTCTCATATGAAGTTCACCCCAGTGATCCTGCCTTAGATATGTGTGGCCAAAGTGCTTTTTTGTTGCATCAGAACGGTCAGTGTATGGAATTCCAGGAATCCAGTCCTCAGTCCCTGGCATCCAAAGTAGCAATTCCACTTAAAAGGGCTTATCAGATAAAATATAGGATACCAACCCCCAGCTCACTGTAGTTGCCTTGGCTTCACGCAATAGGTGGGTCCCTAACCATCCTGTGTCCCTTCCAGACTATTCCCCAGGAATGGATCTTCTTGACTCAGGTTATATTTTAGGTCTTGTACAACCCCGAAGTCGAGGGCAAATCAACATTTACTGTCTGGAGTCCCCTCTTTCAAGAGAAAGAGGAAATTCTCCTCAAAGAGGGGGGTGGTGACACCTCAGAAAGTGAGGAGGGAGAACTGGACTGCTCTTGCCAAGTATCTTCTTGGGTATGATGCAACACTGGTGGCACCATATCCTATCCATCACCCACAGTGCCAGTCTCATTTGGGAGACTCTTTTTGTAAGAAGACCACTTCAAATGGAAAACCAAAGAGGTACCAGATGCCAGGAAAATGTATTTTGATTTAATGGGACTTGATGCCATTAAATCTGTGGTAATTCCTCCAGTCTTGAGAGAGCTGAAGGATGTATTCTTAGCAGACTGTATGAAATTGGACACCCCCCCCCCCCGAGAAGTCTTATAGCTTCTGTGGGGTTCAAGAATGAGTTTAACAATTGTTAACCAGGTAGATAGATGGGTCTAACAATTGTTAACCAGGTAGATAGATGGGTCCAAGGACCCTCTTCAGCCACAGTCCGAGCCAAAAAAAGCAAATGAAGAGTACGAAGACATGATGAAAGCAATTAAAATTAAATTACATAAAGATAAACTTGTTAATGCTTCCCTAGTGCAAGACCCAAATTTAACAGAGCTTAGGGATAATTAACAAGAGTTTCTTAATTATACCCAAGTGTTGTGTTGTTAAGATCTAGGGAAGCACCTAACAAGTTTCTTTTCCCTGATTTCATAGCATAAATGTAGGACTCCATACAAGACAAGTAAACTCCTAGTGAAGTTCATTGTACTTGGCATAGAGTGTAATAACACCGATGTCCAACTGTAGTAAACAGCTGTGTATCACACTGTAATAAACAGTTGTCCACTATGGGATGACAGCTTTACTGCATCTTCATCTCTACAGGTAAACTAATTCCTTGCAGTATGACATACAAACTCACTGTACAGTAGAGCTGTCATTGAGGTGATTCACACATCTGTAGTTTTCTTGCAGGTAATCCATTGGTAGTCAATGATTTATTCGTTTTTCAGCTGTATTACACTGTATGCAAAGAACTGTACATCTTTCTAAGAGTTTTTAACTGTTCCATTTTACTTTTTGTTACCTTTCATTTGACTATAACTGTGTTTATTGATTTGTCTGACTGAGTTACTGATTGTGCTTTCTGGTTACTTTGTAGTAAAATCTGCTGCAGATTACAGAACACATGCCAACCTACTGTAAACATTTTCTCCTCTAATACATCATCTGAAGGCAGGTCTGGGTGACGTTAGGAAGTAATTGGATAGTTGCTCAACATACAGTAAAACGGAAACACTGGTTTATTAAACATAATATAGATCTACTTTAGTAACTGAAGTAAAAGCTACACATTTTGGAATAAGAAAGTCCACTTTACAAGATGAGGGCAAAATTATAAGAAAAAGAAATGGTAAAAAAAAACTTTGTTCTTGATTTTTTTATAACTTAACATAGCAGTACATGTATGAGTAAATTACAGTTGCAGTACTCATTTCCTTACACCATCCTCTCTTCTTTTTTGGGGGCATCCTGGGCTGGAGTACCCTGCCGTGATGCATTTACTCTTTCCACCTTCTTCCTTCAAAGATCTGAACTGCTTAGATCTAGGTAGATTTGAGGACACTCTTATTGGGAAAGTATTAGTTCCAAGGAGAAGTGTACACTTGTCCCTGTTTGGATAGAATTCTTAGGACGTTGTGTTGGGTTTAGTAGGTTGGGCGTCCTGTAGTCTGCAAAGCTCCAAAATAATGACTGCAGATGTTAGCTTTATACAAGGACTGTCCTGATGTTTCTAAGAGGTGAATGCCCACTTGCCTGCAGGGAGATGGACACAGCTCTGGAAGTTGGGCATTCTGCAGCAAAAGTCCCAGCACTAAGCACTACTGCATTAGTGATCTACTCAAACATCATCTGTTCTTGTAAATTCTTAAGCAATTGTACCTTTTCTTTATTTAATTTAGAAGATTATTCTGGATTGATAATTTGACTAGAAGTCTACACATTTGGAGATTTTCCATAATTTCATTATCCTCTTGTATCCATAGTTAGGTCTTCATTTACTGTTTGACATACAGGGTACAACACTGTCATTATGGCACGATTTATAGTTAGATGATTTAAAAAAAAAACATTTGTGAGTGTGGTTTTACTCCGTATGATGTGTTGAAACAGCACTTCATGAAAAAATTATTACTATCGAAACAAAAGTTTACACACAGTTCCAGGAGTTTTTTCCCTGATGCATCTGCTGTGACGACCCCTAAGTGGGAAAAGCCGAAAGAAGAAGAAGTGATTGATTTAGCCAAGTGTACTTTTTGCTCTTAAATGAGTATATTTCTGCTGAGGCTGTCTGTAAAATGTAGCTTATTGATGCTAAAACATATAACTGTCTAATATCTGCAGCATCTATATGTTTGTACATTATATTGTGTAGTGATAGGCTTATTTTGAATAATTTTTTTTTAGTTGTAGTGGGTCAACAGCTGAAAATGATGTGGTGTGGTTTAAGACAAAATGGAATTTGCTGGGTACAGTTTTTCACTGATGTAGTGAGTTTAGTAAAGAGTATAATCTGCATTTTGTATTTACCAGTTTTGCAGAATCAGTGGTAAGGTCTGTGCCTCACATCTCCAGGTTTAGGGTGTTCATTCTTGACCACCAGTCATTGTTTAGAATGTTGCATGTTCTGCCCATGTATGTGTAAGTTTGCTCCTGATTTTCTGTTTTCTTCCCTCCTTCCAGAACATGCTAGTTGATTGGCTGCACTAAATTGTCCATGTATATGTTGTATTTACCTTTGATGTTGTGGCCCCAGTTCATGGCTGAAAGAGGATCCAAAAGGGCCAGTTCATTTACCCTGCTAATAATAAAAAAAAAAAAAAAATCAACTACTATGTATGGCTAAGCTGTAATTTGACCAGTAAAAATACCATATTTTGTTATATGTGGTTATATTTTTTGTTGTGTGGTTATAAAACAATACTCTTATTGTTTGATGTGAACAAAGACTTATATTGACTGTCTTTTCTACCACTTTTTTTTGCTGGGGCAGGATTAGTAAAAATACAGCTTTTCATTGTACCTCCTTAAAATACCATGTGCTTAGTATAAGAATATTTTACCTTGGGGCTCAGCTTATGCTTGTACAAGCAAAGAATGAATTTTTCATTCCCGGCTGGTTAAACATTAAAGTGCTGTGGTAGTCATTGTTTATCATTTTACACACTGCTCATGATGGAGCTTCATATCTGTGGACTTGTAGGATATTGTTTCATCATTCACCAAAGAAACTGCACGAATGTATACTTTTCCTTGTTTCACTCTTCCCCTTTTTGCATCAGAACAGCAACTTGTATTTGGTTATATTAATAAGTCTTTTGCATGTGGTCACACTGGTAACATAAGTAATGCTTTTCTTCCTGCGTGTTTTCTTCCCAGTTATTTCCTGGTCAGCAAACTGTTGTAAAGCTGTTGGAGACCTTGCAGGAGTGGCTGGTGAACCTTCCTTTGGATAAAATCCCTTACAATGCAGTCCTGGATCTTGTCAACAATAAATTGAGAGTATGTTTTTTTTTTCTTACAGAAAGAAATGTTGAGCAGTGACTGCAATCTGTCATCTAAATCATTGTAATGTGTCAAAATGTGTTCAAGTACTTGCAGAACATAGGCACTGCACCATATGTTGCAGCTTGAGAACAGAACAGTTTGCTGTAATACTGTACCGGATAGGGTGAAGAGAGATCAAGCAAAGTGAGGAATGTTCATATGTATAGCAAATCCTTGCTAAATGATCTGACTTTGGTGCATACTTGGGCAGTTAGCTTTGTACTACAGTTTATTTAGAACAGGTGAAAATAAGGTTCAAAGTGCAGTTTGTTTAAACTCAAAATAGATACCTCTTGTTTTTTTTTCAGATTTTGTGAACAAAACACAGACCTGCACTACTGGAAGATCATAGTGTTTACACTTACAGAACACTAGTCCACATTTTTATGACCAGTCTCTCTGTCTACTTTGCTTTATAGTCTTCTCCCTTGTCATTGGCTAATTTAATCTCTCAGTTTCTATGGATGTACTCTATTGGAGATAGTCTAAATGTCCCCTCCTTCCTGCCCTTTCTCCTTCTGAGGACTCTACTAGTCTGACAACTCTGTCACATTTCTTATGGACACATCTGCCTCCATGATAATTCTCAGGTGATTCGCATTCTGAGCATTCTAGTGCATGTCTTTTGGTTTGGTTAGCACTGACAAATTAGCAGCCTAACGAGCTAGAGATCCATTTTGTCACAGTGCATGCAAGTGCAAGATTTTCTGAGAGCCACTACACAGCAGGTGACGCTCTGGAATCTGAGGATCCTGTCTGAGCACAAAGTTCTTGCAGTCTCTTGCTCCCTCATTTGAGCAGGTCTACCTCCTCCATAACAAACTATGATATACTTATCAGTATAGGAAGACTGCCTAGTCAGGACCTTTACCATCAGTGTCTGTTATTTCTGAGTTAAAGGAGCTAAATGTGAGGAAGGTGCCAAAAAAGTATAATTCTGAGTTTGCTTATAAGTTTAGTTTTAATATCAACTTCTTGATACATAGATGCTGCTGTTTTGCTTTATTTCATTAATTTTTTAATGTTGCTTTTTTATTGTTTACCGGATTGTATGCTCATCCTGTTGGTCATTTGCTGGCTTTGTCGTGTTTTAATTTAATCCCTACATTATCCTTAGCATAGTATAGTATAGTAGAGTAGAGCTGGTCATTCTAATGGCAGAGGTTGGCCATCTGGCATTTTGTTGCTCCCAAGATAATTTGATGTCAGCATTTATGAATCCAGAAGTGGGCTGTATACTTGACACCCACCAGTGGTATCTCCAGACTAGGGATCATATATTCCTGTTTTGAGTGACTCAACTGCATCTTCAGATGAAGTCATTTTCAGAAAAGAATCTTCCTGTGTTTGCATTTGATACCTTAGGAGCTTTATATTATCCACAGCCTAATGGGCAGGATCTGTTTTTCGTTGACCTCCAGCTGAAGTGCTGTATACTAATTTTAAGTAAGTCCAAAACAAGATAAGGTTTGTTTCTCTTGCTTTACAGTTTTGACATATGTCTTTCATGGATATCTGGCTATATGAAAGTTGTGGTTCAACCTTGGAGGCTGCTGTTGTCATGATGTCTTAATGATGCATTTCTGTAAAATGAGGTTTACATCATTTTTTGAAGGGGACAAAGTGTTTCCACTCTTCACTAAAAGTGGTTTGGATCTGTTAAGGGATGAGTAATGCTGTTCAGTGTGTTTTTGTCTTCTGGGCTAAACTATAGATCTGATGTTGTCATTTCCATCCATCTCAAACTGTGGGTTCTTTGGATTTGATCTGGTCCACTGCCAGCTATACCAAACCTTTAGCTCCACCTCCTGTCCCATAATACTCTGCAAAGTTAGTACTCCTCAAATCTCATTTGTCACTGTAAGTGCTAGACTTGTCTCCAACAGCTCTAGCTGCATGCTCAAAGATCATTTTTTTTGTGTTATATTCTAGTGTATTTTACACTTTTTCCTCTTCTCCTGTTACTGTTTTGATTGGGTTTAGATTTGGACTGTAGATAATCTGTAGCTTTAGTGCGTTTAAATAGCGTGTTTTTTTCGGTGACAGTTTTCCACCCTTTTTTGCCCCATTGGCATTTGTACTTTTAGTAGTGTTTGTTAATGCTTGTAGTGTAGTGGTGTATTTCACTTACTTTTTAGACCTGCTGTTGGTGGTGGTGGCATTATTATTACTATTATCATTATTGGCATCATATTCCAGTGAGTATCGTGACTTATTTGTGTGTGTGTGTGTGTGTGTGTGTGTGTGTGTGTGTGTGCGCGCGCGCGCACATGCCTGAGTATGTATTTTTGGCATATTATGGACAAGTACTCAGAATTTATGAAATACCTGGGCAGTGGGCATAATCTACTTACCAGAGGACTCCCATGATGGGCGTATGATTTGTTTGGGTGTCTGCCATCTTGATGAGGAATGTCAGACCTGCTTGGCCTTTGGTGCTAGGAACCTAGCAGAGAGGAGGGTTAAGTTAGTATTAAAGGGGTTGTTTCCTGCCTCTCCTGCCCCTGTGCTGTCTTCTCCTTCTCCCTCTCCTAGCAAGAAATCAGACAAGGAGGAGGACAGTGGTAGGTTTCCAGCTTAAAAATGGTAGAAATGCAGAGAGAGAGAGAAAGAGAAAAGCAAAGACTCAAGGGGAGGGAATCCAAGAAATTTTAGGTAGACCCCCCCACACACACACGTTTTTCCTGGTATCAGAAGACCCCAAGTCCTTAGGCTACTAGGGTTGTTTTTCCTAATTTGGAGTCTCTATCTCTTTGACATATGTCTCCCTCTGTCTCAGATTCAACACAGTTCCCTTGCACTGATACAAAAGATGTTCTTCGTGTTTCACTGTTGCAGTCATCACATTTGGGTTATCCCTGCCAGGGTGGTCCTCGGCCGGCCAGAATACCAGAGGCTTAGTATTTCTGCATCTGTTGCTGTCGCGTCAGGTCATCAGTAGTATAAAGTAAGGCAGCCAAAGCAATTACATCAGTCTTTCTTGTCATGGAGCTTGAAGCAGAAGCAGTTTGCACAAGTGCCAGTTGACCGCTACCTGAGTTTCGTTTATTGAATTGAAGCTGAAGTCTTCTAAAGGTAAGTACCCCGTTGGGGATACTTTTTTCTTGCACTAACAGGTGTCAGAAAAAGTTAACAATTGTCTCACCTGTGGAAAGCAAATAACACACCGAGACTTTCATTCTTTCTACGTTACTTGCTTAGACCCAGACCACGACGTCCCCCGCTGTCGCTTCTGTCCTTTGTTCAATGCCAGAACTATCTGTCATCGGGCCATTATTGTAGCTAGATATTTTCGCTTACAGTCCTTGAATTCAGATATGGCTTTGGTAAGCCATCCGACAGCAGATCTTTTGAAAAAACGTAAAGATAAAGACAGACTGCATAGATCCAAACCTACCAACGACACTGCCGTTAAGCTAGTCGTCAGTTCTCCGGTCCTCAGTGAGGCACTTTCTCAGCCCCTGATGCCTGCTTTTGTGGATTCACAGGTGGTATCAAGACCCTTTCAGAGTCTTGTATGCCGCAAAACTCTTCGACTTAGGATCCTGCAGTCATCTCTACCTTGGATGGGTCCGGAGCCACTTAGCAGGCACCAGCTTCCGAGGAAGTCCCTCGCACTACCGATTCTCAACACAAACCAACGTCTTCTTTCATGACTACTGTTCTTTCAAAAATGACCGAGTTTCTTAGGTCCAGGGTACAAACCACACCCAAGAAACAGACAACCCAATCTCAGGCACCTGCTTCCTTGCCTCAGTCTCAAATGCTTAAATTGTCAGAAGACGTTATCATGCTGATCAGAGGAAGCCAAGCTACCCCTTCCAAAAGAAAGAGATATGCCCCCTGTAGTTTTGTTTGAACAGGAGTCCAATGACTCTGCATCTGAGTATGAAGACACGCAACCCCTCTCTGCTTATGAGGATTCTGATGCAGAAGATTCCATTCATTCAGCCTCTACACCAGAGGATTTTTCCTTTTGGGAAACCCTTCATACCTTAAGGGAGCATTTCTAATGGGAAAGTCAGAACTACCCTCAGTCTAAAAAGAGTCTCAGGGAATTCTTAGCTCTTCCACAGCCCAGACCCGTGGCCATCTCCCCAGCCCTGGATGTTGTGGAGGATGTTTTCCTGGAATCCAGTTTGACTCCTTACAACCCTCCCTCCTGCACCCAGAAAACCAGACAGGTATTACAGAATCCCTGACTCTCAGAAATGTCTTTTTAAAAATCCTACTGCTGACCTTGAGGCATTTCTCAAGGTCCTAAAGGAATTAAAGCAACATCTGCTAAGAATCCCACCCCCTCAGATAGAGACTCCCGAACACTAGACAGATGGGTAAAAAAGTAACACCTCAGCTACTCTTGCTATCAGAGCACTAAATTGTCAGTTCCATGTGCTAAAATTTCAGCAACATACCCTAAAACTCCTCAAACAAAAAATGTCTTCCTTTTCTGCTTGTGCAGAATCTAAAGAGTTACAAGAGTTAATGCATTCTGCAAGTCAAGTAACTAAACACACCATGCACTGTGGTTTTGAAACCGTAGAAGCTTCTTGCAGGGCAGCAGTCACCAGTTTTGTCCTTAGAAGGCATGCAAGGCTTAAGGAACAGCCCTTGCCAGACCATGTTAAATCTAAATTGTTGAATGCCCTCTTGCACAAAGACAACTTATTTGGCACTAAGGCAGAAGAGGTCTTAAAAAATATGGAAGAAAAAGCAAAATCTATGCAGATAGTTAAGGATTTCTTACAGGTCCAGCAGGCATTGTCCCTTGAAGCACTGGTGCTTTTCTGCTACCTCCAGGTCAGTTTAGCCCAGACCCCCCCCAGACAACAGCCACAGGGAATGCAGAGATCTAAACAGTGGACTGCCTCCACTTCAAAACCAGGGAGTTCTAAGCCACCCCCTTATGGTAAGAACTCACAATGACTCTCCTCCCCCACCCCTTCTCTCTGCCCACCTTCACTTACCCCTAGGAGGAAAAAACTGCTTTCACGCAAGCACCTGGGCCACTATTACCAGCGACTGCTGGGTTCTCAACATAATGTCCCAGGGGTACAAATTTTCTTTCCACACTCATCAAACTCCAGAAGGGTTCCCAGATCTACCTCCAAACCAGTGGGCAGAGGCGCAAAAGCAAATGTTCTTAGTGTTTCACTATTGCAGTCATTACATTTCGGGTAATCTGCTGGCAGGTTGCCCTCAGTCGGCCTGATTAACAAAGTCATGGGTCCTGCATCGGTTGCTGTCCCTTCTTCCATGACGTCAGGTCATCAGGGGTATAAAACATGCAGCCGATGCCATTACATCAGTCTTTCTTGCTGCGCTGTGCCCGAAGCAGAAGCAGTTCGCAAGTGCCGGTCTGCTGACTCCTGAAATTTTCATTTTCGAGTTTCAGAACTGAAGTCTTCAACTAAAAGCTAAGTACCCCGTTGGGGAAACTTTTTCTTGCTACTTACCGAGGTCAGTAAAAGTTAATAATTGCATTACTTGTGAGAACCAAATACCTCATAAGGATTTTAATTTGTACTGTATTCCTTGCCTCTGCCCTGACCACAATGTACCTCGCTGTCAGTTTTGTGCTAAATTTAATCAACGCACTATTAAACGTCGGTATATTTTTGCTTTTAAATATTTTGGCTCACTATTTAATTATCCAGAAATGTCGTTGGTTAGCAATCCGACTACTGGAATACCTAAAAACGCAAAGAAAAAGACCGTTGAGGTCCAAAACTGCTGACAACACTTCTCCGAAGCCAGTCGCCAGTTCGCCAGTACTCAGTGAAGCACTTTTGCAGCTCCTGATACCCGCTACTTCTGATTCGCAGGCCTCTACTGAGACTCATTCGGAGTCCAGTATGCCGCAAGATGCTTCAATTATTGAACCCATGGATGTCTCTACCTTAGATGGGTCCGGAGTCGCTGTGCAGGCACTGGCTTCTGAGGGTGTTTTCAGGCCTACAGATTTGTATATTAGACCGACGCCATCTTCAAAACTAAGGCCAAAATCTAAATATGTGTGTAAAAAACCGTTGCCTGGGCCACATGTGCAGGTCCCTATGCCTAAAAAACAAATTATCAAAATGGCTGAAGATTTAATTACTCTGATCAGGGGTAGCCAACCTCCGCCTTCTAAGAGGCCTAGGCAAGACATTGATTATGAATCTTCTGAAAAGGATACTGGGAAAGTCAGGATTTTTCTGAATCTAAAAAGAGACTTGGGGATTTTCTTCTTCTTCCTCAGCATAGGCCCTTGGCTATACCTCCTGTTCTAGACATTGTTGATGATGTCTTTCAAGAATCTAGTATGGCTCCTGATTCTCTGCCTTTGGCTCTTTGTAAGCCAGACAGATACTACTGGGTTCCTGACTCCCACAAATTCTTGTTCAAAATTCCTATTGCAGATACTGAAACTATTTCTCAGGGTCCCAAGGGCATTAAGGCCTCTACAGCTAAAAATCCTACCCTTTCTGATAGAGATTCCAGGGCGCTGGATAGATTGGGTAAGAAGGTTTACACTTCTGCAACCTTGGCAATCAGGGCTTTAAACTGTCAATTTCTTATGCTTAAATATCAGCAGCATATCACGGGACTTCTTAAACAGAAAATGATGTTAATTTCTGACTGTGTGGAAAATAAAGATTTACAGGATTTATTGCATTCAGCTGAACAAGTTGGAAAGCATACTTTGCAATGTGGTTTTGATTCCTTGGAGGCCTCTTGCAAGGCTACTGTAACTGGGTCTTTTCTAAGAAGGCATGTTTGGCACAAAGAGCAAACTCTGCCTGATCATGTTAAAGCAAAATTGTTGGATGCTCCTTTACAACAGGGCTGTCTCTTTGGTAATAAGGCTGAAGGAGTTTTAAAAAATATGGAAGATAAAGCCAAATCTATGCAAAATGTGAAAGATTTCTTACAAGTGCAACCTCCAAGATTTGCCTACTAAGAACTGGTCCTTTCCATTTCCTTTGAGAGCCACTCAAGTCAAACCCAGACATTCCAAAGGCTCCAGGTTTCAGTCACAAGGGACTTTTAGAACAAAACAATGGGGAGCCTCCACCTCCAAATTTGTAAACAACAAAGGCACCTTCCTATGGTAAACAGTCTCAATGACTTCCCTCTACACTCACCAAGCACTTACTTTTAGCTGCCCCTTTGGGGGGAAAACTGGCACTTCATGCATAAAACTGGCAACTGATAACCCAGGACAAATGGGTTTTAAGTATAGTATCCCAGGGATACAGATTTCATTTCCGCACATTGCCAATCCCAAGCAGATGGCCAGACCCTGCCCCCAAATCTTTGGGCAGAGGCCCAGAAACAAGTTCTGTCCCTCATGAACATGGGGGCTATTCAACCAGTACTAGAAGAGGAAAAGGGACAAGGTTTCTATTCAAGGCTTTTCTTGGTACCTAGAAAAGACAAATCATGGCATCCAGTTCTGGACTTATCTACTCTAAACACATTTCTGGACATTCCAAAATTCAAGATGCTGACTCTTCAACAGTTACTTCCTATGCTAGGCAAAGATGCCTGGTTGGTAACTCTAGACTTTAAAGAGGCTTATCTGCATATCCCAATCAGGGAATCTTGCAGAAGATACCTCCGCTTCAAAGCAGGCTACTTGCATTACCAGTTCTCTGCACTGCCCTTTGGCTTATCTACTGCGCCCAGGGTCTTCACAAAGTGCCTGGCTCCAGTAATTGCATTTTGCAGGCAAAGAAATATTCAAATATATGCATACCTGGACGATTGTCTAATTCAGGCAGAAAGCAAGGACATTCTTCTACAGCATCTGGCGTTTGTAAAAAGGGTTCTAACTTGTCTAGGGTATATCATAAATGAAAATAAATCACAACTGGTACCCTCTCAAAAAATTACAGTCCTGGGTGCAAGCTTGAATACTACTGCCCACATGACTTGCCTTTTGCCAGAAAAGCAAATTCAATTGATGACTTACTTCAAACAGGTGGCCCACAAAGGTGGCCCACAAAAATCCTGCTATCTGCAAGGCAAATTCTGCAAGCCTTGGGGTTCATGGCCTCCTGCATTCTTCTAATTTCATATGCAAGACTGCATATGAGGAAACTGTAGTGGTACACAGCCTGGAAACACTGATTCCTATCATACCTTGCCTGCAACTACAGTTCCTATGGTGGGCAGAGTCCTGCCACCAAAACAAGGGACCGCCATTCACTCCACCCCCTGCTGCCCAAACCCTAACTACAGGCGCATCAGTCTATGCTTGGGGGGCTCATCTGGCAAGGAAGTGCATTCAGGGCAAATGGAGCCCAAATCAAATACACCTTCATATCAATCAGAAAGAGATGCTAGCTGTACAGAATGCACTGACAGCCTTCAAGGACTACCTTCATCCAGCACAATTAATGATAATGACAGACAACACCACAGTTATATGGTACATAAACAAGCAGAGAGGTACATATTCCTACCCCCTTTGCAGACTAGCCATGGCATTGTGGAACATGGCCTTGACATACCAAATACAACTACAAGCTCAATTCCTGCCAGGAAAGCTGAATACTCTGGCAGACGAACTAAGCAGAAATCTCATGGACCCACACGAATGGAAACTGGAACCTCGGATTTTCAACATGTTGACATGCAAATAGGGGAGTCCAGACATAGATCTTTTTGCCTCACCCCAGAACTATCAGTTGGACAAATTCTGCACAAGAACTCGTCACAAAAAAGCTTGGATAGTGGATGCTCTCTCATTCAGCTGGAAAAACCTATCAGTCTATGCTTTTCCCCCTCTGCCTCTGCTCTCCAAAGTTCTACTAAAAGTAAGACAGGACAAACCAAAAATGATTCTGATTGCTGCAGACTGGCCTCGCCAACACTGGTACCAACTCCTGCGCAATGTGTCACACGCGCCTCAGACACCTTACTTACTGTCTCAGCAGAACAACCAAATTCTGCACACTCAGCTCCAAATTTTGAATCTTGCAGCGTAGCTAATCACCTAAATTCACCCTTAGCATCCCTCAGCAAACCTGGGATGGATGTTATTTTGGAGGCGCAAAGGCCTGGTACTAGAAAATCTTATGCTGACAAATGGAAAAGATTCTGTGCCTGAAATCTATCATAAGGAATAAGCACAGCAGTGCCCAGTATTCCTCAGATTTTACAATACTTAACTGAGATGCTTCACAAGGGTTCCTTTTCTTCCATAAAAATCCTTGCCTCTGCCATTTCAGCTCATTACAACACAGAACCACCCCTCTTATCTCATCCTCTGCTAAAGCAGTATCTCAGAGGGCCAAAAACTTAAGACCTGCCAGGAGATCTCCAACCCCTGCCTGGGACCTCAATTTTGTATTGGAAAAACTCTCTCTCCCTCCTTTCGAGCCAGCTGCTACTGCAGACTTAAAATTTCTCTCCTGGAAAACAGCTTTCCTTTTAGCAGTCACTTCAGCTAGAAGGATTTCTGAATTACAGACTCTTATGACAGTGGAGCCTTTCATTATTTTTCATGCGGACAGGGTGTCTCTCAGGACCAATCCATCCTTCATGCCTAAGGTGTTATCCAGTGTGGCTCTTAATCAGACCATTCATTTGCCAACTTTCTTTCCCAATCCACAGAACAAGGGGGAGCAGATTCTGCATTCATTGGATGTACACAGACAACTTAGATTTTACTTAAACAGGACAAAATCTCTAAGAAAATCTGAACAACTACTGGTGGCATTTGCTGCAGGGGCAGAGGGAAAGGCTATTTCAAAGCAGACTATTTCCAAGCAGACTATTTCCAAATGGATAAGCCATTGTATTTGTTTCTGCTATATGCACCATGGTAAAACTATCCCCCAGGGGATCAGATCTCATTCCACCAGGGCTGCATCTACTTCTACAGCCTTTCTCAGAGGTGTTCCTACCAGAGACATTCTAGAAGTTGCTACCTGGAGCTCAGTTCATACATTCACCAAACATTACTATTTACCTTTCTTCTCTAAATCCAGAGCTGGTTTTGCTACTGCTGTCCTGCAGGGCCTTATAGCTGGTCCTAATGCTGTATAAATCCATCCTCCCAACCACAGCTTTGGGAATCTACCCAAATGTAATGACTGCAACAGTGAAACACGAAGAACATAGTACAGTTGTGTACACTTACCATAAATGTAGATGTTCGAGTGTATTCACTGTTGCAGTCCTGGTTACCCACCCGCCAGCCCCGTTTTTCTCTTACTATACCTCTACTTTCTTCTATTATGCTTAAAAGCCTTTTTGGTGTATTTGCTTTAGTTTGGAGGTATATATATTTTTATGTTTTAAATTACATATATATATATATATATATTGCTCCATATTTGGGGGGGCACCTGACATCTGGGGCAAGAAAAACTGATGGAATGGCGTCTGCTCAATGTTTTATACCCGTGATGACCTGACGTCATGGAAGAAGGGACAGCAACCGACGCAAGACCCAAGACTTTGTTAATCAGGCCGACTGAGGGCAACCTGCCAGCAGATTACCCCAAATGTAGTGACTGCAACAGTGAATACACTCGAACATCTACATTTATGCTAAGTATACACAACTGTACTTTCCTTTCCCTGCTCTCTATGTGGGCAGTAGAGCACATCTCTGCAGAACAGAAAGGCCAAGGTTTCTACTCCAGACTTTTTCTGGTACCCAGAAAAGAGGGCACCTGGTGCCCCATCCTTGATCTGTCCATTTTAAACACCTTCCTGGTGATCCCAAAATTCAAAATGCTCACCCTTCAGCAGTTGCTACCCATGCTCTCCAAGGATGCTTGGCTAGCCACCCTAGACCTAAAAGAGGCCTACCTCCACATTCCTATCAGGAAATCATGCAGGAAATATCTCCGTTTCAGGGCAGGATCTCAGCACTTTCAGTTCTCTGAGCTTCCCTTTGGCTTATCTACTGCTCCCAGAGTTTTCACAAAATGTCTCGCTCTGGCCATTGCCTTTTGCAGACCAAGGAATATCCAGATTTACCCATACTTAGACAACTGCCTCATTCAGGCAGACAGCCAGGAAAAGCTGCTCAAGCACCTGGCCTTTGTAAAGTCCCTACTAACCTCCCTAGGGTACACAATCAACAAAAAGAAATCCAAACAGGTATCCACCCAAAGGATTATATTCCTGGGAACAAGCCTGGACACAGCATCCCAGATGGCATTCTTTACACCAGAAAAGCAAACTTTCCTGACAGCCTGCTTCTCTCAATTAGCTACCAGACCCCAGCTATCTGCAAGGAAAATCCTGCAAGCTCTGGAGTTTATGGCATCTTGCATTCTACTCATTCGATATGCCAGACTGCATGTGAGGAAACTTCAGTGGTACCTAAAAAGCCTTTGGTGTCAACACACTCAAGACCTGGAGACTCTTTTATACCTATAATACCTTGCCTCAGAAAAGATTTTCTTTGGTGGGCAACAGCATGCTCCCACAACAAGGGACTACCTTTCTCACCACAGACGCATCAGACTATGCCTGGGGTACACAACTGAATGGCAGGTGCATTCATGGGCAGTGGAGCCCACAGCAAATCCATCTGCACATCAACCAAAACGATGATAGCTGTCCGGCATGCCTTGATAGCTTTCAAGCCCCTTCTCTCCCAGGGGCTCTCTTGATCAAAACAGACAACACCACTGTGATGTGGTATATCAACAAGCAGGGAGGGACTCACACCTACCCTCTATGCAGGCTGGCAATGACGCTGTGGCACACAACCTCTGCCATGAAACTACACCTGTTAGCACAGTTCCTACCAGGTTCTCTCAACTCTCTGGCAGACCACTTGAGCAGAAATCTTCTGGACCCACACGAGTGGCAACTAAACAAAAGAACCTTCACCCTAATAACTCAGAAATAGGGCACCCTGAAGGTCAACCTGTTTGCCTCGAGCACCAACCATTAGCTCAGCAAGTTCTGCACCAGGGAGCATCGCTGCATGCCTTGGAAAGAGGATGCCCAAGGTTCTGTCCAGTGTGGCTCTCAACCAATCCATTCATTTTCCCACTTTTTTTCCTAATCCACAGAACAAGGGGGAAAGGATCCTGCATTCTCTAGATGTGCACAGACAACTCAAACTCTATCTAGACAGGACTAAATCCTTCAGAAAGTGTGATCAATTGCTGATTAGCTTTGCTGCAGAGGCAGAGGGCAAACCCATCTCCAAACAAACCATTTCCAAATGGATAGCACACTGCATCCATTTCTGCTACAAACAACACGGAAAGCCTCCCCCAAGGGGTCAGGTCACTTCACCAGAGCAGCCTCCACCTCTGCAGCTTTCCTCTGAGGAGTCCCCACCAGGGACATCTTGGAGGCTGCCACCTGGACATATGTTCACACCTTCACCAAACATTACCACCTGCCTATCTTCTCCAAATCCAGTGCAGGGTTTGCCTCTGCAGTCTTGCAGGGCATCCTAGCCAGACCTTAGTTCCTTGAGTGCCTCCACCCATTTCCTCAGCTTTGGGAATCCACTCAAATGTGATGACTGCAACAGTGAAACACGAAGAACATAGTACAGGTGTGTGCACTAACTATAAATGTAGATGTTCGAGTGTATTCACTGTTGCAGTCCTGGTTTCCCTCCCTCCACCCCCCTCTTCTTTCTTTTCTTTCCTTACAAGGAACATATTGGTATTTACTTTCTGCTGGTGGGGTTCTTGTACCAGAACCTGGCTACCACTTGGAGGCTCCTGACAAGTTAGGGCAAGAAAAACTGATGTAATGGCGTTGGCTGCCTTACTTTATACTACTGACGACCTGACGTCAGTCCTGAAGCTACAGCAACTGACGCAGAAATACAAAGCCTCTGGTATTCGGGCAGGCCGAGGGCTACCCTGGCAGGGATAACCCAAATGTGATGACTGCAGCAATGACTACACTCCAACATCTACATTTATGGTAAGTGTACATGACTGTACTTTTACTTTTCTGTGGGTTGGGATATCCTGAGGACCTGACTTTCTGCTTCTCCTGTCTTGGTCATGACCTTTTCATCCTATTACCCCAACAGAATCCTCCCCGAAGCTGTCAACCCCTTCAGGTCTACAACTCTCCCTTTTGGACTCAAGAACTTGCCCTTCTCTCCATCCAGACCCAGTAAGCCTCTGTCTGTGGCTTCGTCTAGGTTTGCAAGGTTTTAAAGAGCATTAAAAATGTTGATTTTGACCAGCTTTTGAGATCCTTCCTTAAGATCCAGATGTAATTGAGGATCATCCCCTCCCTCCTCCACACCCGAGGGTGGAGGGTTTTGCTCAGTCAATTCCAACAGTTTCTTTTCCCCTTTTGGGCCTCTTGTCAGCTCTCTTGACTTTGATATGGCCCAGATATGGTTTGCCCTCTGATCTGTACCGACAGCATGGCTGTCTTAGGGCATGACTTCTGCCTTGGTGGCCTCTACTCAGATGTTCTCAGTTCTAGAGGCATCTTAGCACCAAGACATCAGTCCCAAGAACTCCGGGTGTAGAGTTTTGTATCCATCTCTCAATCCCTGAGCACCTCTGGGCTTAATAATCATGATCAGTTTCATCATCAGACATGTTCTCCAAGATAAGAAGGTCAGAAGTACTCTTTCTCCATCAGTCTGGCATTGGCATCTGCATTCAATGTTGCTGAGAGCTTGCAATCTCTCTCTTTGACAGGGTGTGTGGCACCACTACCAGATCCTTCTCGATCCCCATGCCTAGTCTCTGCTTCTCTTAAGCAGTCCTTGAGACAGCCTACAGTGAATGGCTTTGACCATCCCTAGGGCTCCCCTTTCATAGGTTCATAGGTGAATATGAGGCTGAATGCTGTAATGGGCCATTTTAAGCCTAGCCAATAACCCAAGGTTAGAATCAAACCCTATACCTTGTGTTTATAAGGGGAAGACCTTAATCATTATGCCAAACCCAAGTACATCTTGGCTTTTGTGTCCTCCTTGGTGTCTCCTCCACAGGAGAAATGCAAAAAGAGCCCGTGTAAAAGGAAACACTTGGACTTCCCTGAGGAGTCTATTACTGAGAATTCAAACTTCAATGAAGGGGAGGGGTCCCCATAGTTCCCCCATGAGGACATGTCCTCTGGCAACCAACTAAAATTGTTGTGGCAACATATAGAGGGTGGGTCACCAAAGCTCTCTCACTGAAGGAGTTGGTATTTCTAGAGATTTTGGTGTGTGTCCATCCACGTTATGGATATTACCTACTCTGGATGTTCTTGTTGATCTGGAGTCCTGGAGAGCTGGATTTAATGGAGCCAGTCCCATGTAAACCAGGTAAGGTTTTGTCCCCACCCCTACCCAAAAATAGGGCCTGTTGGAGCAAGGCTCCATTGGCAAATGCTATTGTTGCTGCATCCACTGAAAAAGACCTCTTGGGAGAGAGCATGTAGGTCAATAGGAAGTCCTGGCCTTTTGACTGCTTGCATAACTGCACTTACATTTCACTATGGTTGGCCACCGTGTCCTGAACTGCATGACTTATTTGATGAGATTCCAACCTGAATGTGTTACTGAGATGTCTTTAAGTAGAGTCTCCAGAGTTCCGTAAATCTTTGGCGATTCAGTTGTCCACTATGCTTGATATTCCAAAGCATCTGTTCAGCTGATTTCAAATGCAGCTAGTGGGTTCTGCCTGTGTAGCAGCCACAAGCATAGGTGTTTGCTGACATTCCTGGATGTGCTTGTGCAACTTTGCAGGGTGCTTTAAGGCATCCTTTCTTAATGCCCCTTTGATGGATCCACCTTATTTATTTTTTTAAACAGCTTTGTTAAATTATCAGATAAGACGTATGGGTTGTTTTCCATTAATGTATGTTTGCCTATTAACATTTTTTTCCATTTGCATACATTATACATCACATATGTTTTCTTTATTTCTTTATAACCATCATCAGTCTCACATAAGTTACTCAATTCCTGCCTTCCCTTAAGCCTCACTCCTTCTCCTGAACATTAGTTTGTGTTTTTCCCACAATTTCCATTTATTTCTGTGTAATTTGCTGCTTCCCTGCTTTTATCTTTTACAATTTTCAGTACTTCAAATACAGTTGGTTTATATTTTGATTTACTTTTTCTAGTAAATTGCTTTTTTTGCAACTAACAGAATTAAATGTAATAAGGCCTTACTATAACTAAGCAACTGAGATCCTATCTCCCAGCTGAAAATAATCCTCTCCTTAGTTACATCCTTCTCTTTAGGAATTTTTAAAATCTGCCAACTCATTACACTCTCAAAACATAAATCTGCCAATGCATCACACTCTCAGAACATATATTCCCAGTTACCTCTTTCTTCCCTGTCACACCTCTAACATTTGCTGTCCACCTGAGGAAAGGATCCACCTTATTTTGATCTAAGGTTAAAGAGAGACTGACCTGGAGAATGGAAAACATTCTGCCACGGGAGTTCATTTTTCTACCCTCGCAGAGAATTTTTTCCAGGAATCAGCAAGGTGACAGGAAAATATTCTTCATAAATCACAGCAGATTCTCAGGATGCTTGAGATGAAGGTTCTCATTGTGGTGGGGGGACTTTAATGCCATCTGCAAGACAGGAGTGGTCCACAGAACCAAGGCTTCAGAGGCCCTTTCTCTGGCAAACCTTTACAATATTCCTGAAAGTTTGCCTAATTACTATACTCTGGAGGCAGTTGGGGGGCATAGATCTCTTCACCAAGAAAAGTAGAAGGCCATGACTTAGATACCTAGGTGTTGAGTGATTTCCAAAGTTTACTCCATTCCCATTTCATCGACACAAATTTAAGACAATGGTCCTTTCTGGACATCCTACCCTGTCAGTGAAGGGCAGCAGCAACCAAAATCAACTAGCTTTTGTCCAAATGCGTCTTCCAGGAGGTTCTACTAGACAATAGAGGATCCAAGTCAATTAAAGATGTTTTTTAACTGCAAAAGAAAAACAAGGACGCAAGGCCCATCCTGGACCTAAGCAAGATGAACATTCATGTCAAGCAAACCACATTCTGGATGGTCACAGTGCAGTCTGTACTACCTCTACTCAGGAAGGATGACTAGATCTCCTCAGTCGATCTCAAGAGTGCCTACTACCACATCAGTATAGCAAGGCATTCCAGAATTTTCAATTTTGTGCCCTGCCCTTTGGTCTCACCACAGCTCCCTTGAGTGTCCAAAAAATGCATGGTGGTGGTAGCAGCATGGCTCTTGCTGCATGGATTTTGAGCATTTCCTTACCTGGATGACTGTCTCTTTATGGTGACTTCGAGCATTATTGATCCCAACAAGGGATTTCTTGATCCATTGGTTCCTATCCTTAGGGATCACTGTCAGCGCTGAGAAATCAAATCTCAAACCTGTTCAAATTCTAGAATTCATTGAATACCATCTAGACACCACCAGTCATTGCCAGGCTTATTGTTTCATTATTGAATTTGATCTGATTGCAGACAACTCTAGTGATAGCCCTTCAAAGGTCTCCTGCTTCTCTTCTGATAAACCTTTTGGGTCTTGTAGGTGCAGGCAATACCCATGGTTCCATTGACTAGATTTTTCATGAGGGTTCTGTAGTGGACATTGTCCTCCCAGTGTTTCTTGACAGTGCACCCTATGAATTTTCTTATCCACTTGAAGATCTCTGTCAACATCACATTGCCTTTTGGCTGATGTTTGATGAAATTGTTGTAGGTTATGCTTTTGTTGTTCTTCAGCCCACAGGCGTACAGATGCTTCCCTCCAGGTATGGGGGCATTCAGAGGCCCACCTTAACATCAACATCTTGTAAATAAGAGCAGTCCTTCTCGCATTGCAGGGCTTTCAGGACCCTCTCCCCAAGGATAGCTATCCAAGCCAACAATATGTCCATGGTCTGGTATACAAAAAAAATAAAAAAGGGGGAAGCTTGGTCCTACCCCTTGTGTTGAGAAGCTGTGAGATTCTTTCAATGAGCGAAGTCCTATCAGTGCTTTCTGAGAGCAATGCAGATTTCTGGGCAGTTCACCATATTTGCAGGCCGTCTCAGCAGGAGCTTTCTGATGCCTCACATGTGTTTCCTCAGTCCTTCAGTAACAGGTCAGGTCGTTCGCACTGAGGCCAGCTTTGCTGCGACCTGTCTGCCACTCCTGTCAACACCAAACACAGCAACTATTTTTACCCTTGCCCCGCCATGAGGGCAGTCCCTGAGGTATGCTGTTCTACTTGCTTGGCCTCCCAGACTCCTGCACCCTCCCACCCCTCTGATCACCAAGTTTCTACAAAAAGATGCTCATTCCAGAGCAGCAGTGAACCATTATTGCTCCTTTGTGGCTACAAGTACGGTTCCCCTTTCTGTGGCCTCATATTAAATACCCACCTTTGATACTGGACTTTGTTCCAGATATGATTTTTTGCCTGTCAGGTCAACCTTGCCCAAAATTACCTTCTCTGATGTTCCCCAGTTCTAGATCTGCATTTGGCTCCACTGTGTTGAAGGATGTTCTGTCTTAGCTCTGGGTCTGCATTTGACTAACTGGGGTCTCTGTCCCACAGGTTGGAACAGATGTAAAAGGCTACATCGTATATGAAAGTTATGTACTTGATAGCTCTGTGTTGTCTCTTTCCATCCATCCATCTCAACCATCCATCCCCACTGTTCCTGTTTCCAGATTATCATGTCCGTGTATATCTCTTAGGAGGCCTCATAGACTAGCTCAAGAACTTGTCAGGACCATCTGGCCTGTTTTTCTTCATATTTTTTCTATCGTAAGGGGTCTGTCTTCCCTCATTTATTATGCACTTACATGCGGCAAGCTCAGTCTGAGGAGTAGTGGCCCCACAGAGTATTATGGGATAGGAGGTGGAGCTTTGGAGCGAAAGGTTTGTTATAGCCAGCACAGGATCTGATCTGATCCAAGGAACCCATAGGTTGAGATGGATGGAAGAAGCCAACCTGAAGATATGGTTATAATAAGTACATTACATTCGTGTTCCTTCTCATTCACCATTCATTCAATAACCTGAAGTTCACAGCTTCCTGTCTAGTTCAGTGTTAGGTCTTTTGATTAGATCCTTTTCAGTAGCATTGACATCCAAGTCAATGATGTGTTAACAGCTGTAGCACACTTTCTCTCTCTCTCTCAAAGTTTTTGCTCAGATGATTACCTCTGCAAACCATGAAAAAGGACATGCTTTGGACTTAATGTTTCAGTTTAGTATGATTGCCTCTGATTTTGTGATGGAACCAGTCTCTTGGTTTGACAATTATTTGCTGTACTGACCTATTTCAGCATTTGAGCTCTGTCTAGGTGGGTCATCCATACTTAAGCTAAGCAGGTACAGAAATTTAAGTTGTGTATCAAAGTAGCGACTTTGCTTCTGTACTTGACACTCTCGTTATGTATTGCAATGCCAGCAGTCCGTAGACTTCAGTTTCTGCTTATAACTAGGATGTCATCAGTGCTGTTAATTATTTAGCTGCAGGTCATGTACAGCTCTCCTCTGTTTAGGTGCCAGAGTCCATGGTATAATCTTGAGCTTTGTACTCTTCAGAGGACTAGACACAGGGTGGAGTGATGGATCTGCTAGAAGTGCTAGTAGCACATATCGCACTTGCTCGCTGTCATTTGCTCTAATTGACAAGTGCCCCAACTCCCACTAGCTTTATCCTAATTAATTTCCTAGCCCTCTCACCAACTTAATCCTGCTGTACTCTTTAGACCTACCAGAATCCTAACTCTAACCTTAAAACTTCCTCCTGGTTCCTAACCTCAACTATAGTACTCCCCTCCTTAACGCTAAAGTCCCAATCTTCACCCAGTGTTCTTCGTGTTTCACTGTTGCAGTCATTACATTTGGCTCATCTGCTTGCAGGTAGCCCTCAGTCGGTCTGATTAACAAAGTCTTGGGTCCTGCGTCGGTTGCTGTCCCTTCTTCCATGACATCAGGTCGTCAGGGGTATAAAACATGCAGTCAATGCCGTTACACCAGTCTTTCTTGCCGTGCGGTGCCCGAAGCAGAAGCAGTTCACAAGTGCTGGTCGGCCGACTCCTGAAATTTTCGTTTTTGAGTTTCAGAACAGAAGTCTTCAACTAAAACTAAGTACCTCATTGGGGAAACTTTTTCTTGCTCATTATCTATGTCAGTAAAAGTTAATTGCATTACTTGTGGAAAGCAAATACCTCATAAACATTTTCATTCGTACTGTATTCCTTGCCTAGACCCTGACCACGACATACCTTGCTGTTGGTTTTGTGCTTTATGTAATCAGCACACTATCCGTTGTCGGTATAGTTTCGCCTCTAAATATTTTGGTTCTCATTTTAATTATCCAGAAATGCCATCGGTTAGCCATCCGTCCACAGGGATTCTGAAAAAACGCAAAGATAAAGACAGAGACAGGCTGCCGAGGTCCAAAACTGCCGACGCTTCTCCTAAGCCAGTTCGCCGGTACTCAGTGAGGTGCTTTCGCAGCCCCTGATACCCGCTACTTCTGATTCACAGGCCTCTACTGAGACCTATTCCGAGTCCAGTATGCCGCGAGATGCTTCATCTATGGAACCCGTGGATGTCTCTACCTTGGATGGGTCCGGAGCCGCTGTGCAGGCACCGGCTTCTGATGGTGTATTCATGCCTACAGACTTGCATATTAAACCAATGCCTCCTCCTTCACTTAGGCCTAAATCTCGAACCATGTCTAAAAAAACGACGCCCAGGCCACATGCTCGGGCCTCTTTGTCTAAAAAACAAATGAGAAGAATGGCTGAAGATTTAATAACTCTAATCAGGGGTAGACAAACCCCTCCCTTTCTAAGAGGCCTAGGGCTGAAGTTGTTTATGAATCTTATGACCAGGATTCTGTTTTTTTTTTCTGATTTTTCTGATGATCTGGATTTGCCCTTATCTACTTATGAGGATTCTGATGCAGAGAACTCCATTCCCTCTGCTTCCCCCTCTAGAGAATTTTTGTAGAAACCTTGCATACTCTAAAGGAGCATTTCCACTGGGAAAGCCAGGATTTTTCTGATTCAAAAAAAGAGGCATAGGGATTTCTTACTCCTATCTCAGCATAGGCCTTTAGCTATTCCTTCTGTACTAGACATTTTTGATGATGCTTTTTCGGAATCTAGTTTGGCCCCTGATTCCTTGCCTCCTGCTCCCAGAAAACCTAACGGATACTGCAGGGTCCCTGAGTTGCAAAAGTTCCTTTTTAAAAATCCTATTGCGGATCCAGGGACTATTTCACAGGGGCCCAAGGGCATTAAGGCTGCTTCTGCTAAAAATCCTACCCCTTCTGATGGAGATTCCAGGGCCCTGGATAGATGGGGTAAGAAGGTTTACACTTCTGCAACCTTGGCCATTAGGGCTTTAAACTGACAGTTTCATATGTTAAAGTATCAGCAACATGTTATTGGATTGCTTAAACAGAAAATTATGTTGATTCCTGACTGTGTTAAATAAAGAATTACAGGATTTAATGCATTCTGCTGAACAAGTTGGAAAACATACTTTGCAATGTGGTTTGATTCATTAGAAGCCTCTTGCAGGGCTGCTCTTACTGGGTCTGTGCTCAGAAGGCATGCTTGTTTAAAGGAGTAATCTTTGCTTGATCATGTTAAAGCTAAATTGTTGGATGCTCCCTTAAATCCGGACCGCTTGATTGGCAACATGGCTGAAAAAGTTCTTAAAAAGATGGAAGATAAAGCTAAATCTATGCAAACTGTTAAAGATTTCTTACAAGTTCAGCCTCCTAGATTTAGTAGGCACTGGCCCTTTAAGAATTGGTCCTTTCCAGCCCCTTCCAGGTCTTCTCAAGCCAAACCCAGACACAGCAAAAGCCCCAGGTTTCAGTCCCAGGGGACACACAGGACTTAAGCGGTGGGGGGCCTCCACTTCCAAATCTGGGAGTAATAAGACTCCCCGTATGGTAAACTGTCTTAATGACTTCCGTTTAAAATTTCCAAGCACTTATCAACTGACTGCCCCTTTGGGGGGAAAGATTGCTCTTCATGCAAAGAACTGGGAACTCATTACCCTGGACAAATGGGTTTTAAATATAGTATCCCAGGGATACAAATTTCACTTCCACACGTTGCCAACACCAAGAGGGTGGCCGGACCTACCCCCAAATCGGTGGGCAGAGGCCCAAAAACAAGTACTTTCTCTCTTAAGCATGGGGGCTATTCAGCTGGTACCAGAAGAGGAAAAGGGACAAGGTTTCTACTAGAGACTTTTCATGGTACCCAGAAAGACCATTCATGGTGTCCTATCCTGGACCTGTCTACTCTAAACACCTTTTTGGCAATTCCAAAATTCAAGATGCTGACTTCGCCAATTACTTCCTATGCTAGACAAAGATGCCTGGTTGGCAATATTAGATTTAAAAGAAGCATACCTGCACATACCAATCAGGGGAATCTTGCAGAAGATACCTACGCTTCAAAGCAGGCTACATCCACTGTTAGTTCTCTGCAATACCCTTTGGCTTATCTACTGCACCCAGGGTATTCTTAAAGTGCCTAGCTTCAGTTATTGCATTTTGCAGGCAAAGAAATATTCAGATTTACCCATACCTGGATGATTGTCTAATTCAGGCAGAAAGCCAGGACATACTTTTAAATCATCTGGCCTTTGTACAAAGGGTTCTAACTTGTCTGGGGTACACCATAAACAAAAAGAAATCACACCTGGTACACTGGCAACAAATTATATTCTTGGGAGCAAGCTTGAATACAACTTCCCAGATGGCTTACCTCACGCCAGAGAAACAAATTCATTTGACAACCTACTTTAAACAAGTGGCCACAAAAACCCTGCTGTCTGCAAGACAAATACTGCAAGCCTTGGGTTTCATGGCCTCCTGCATTCGTCTAATTCCATATGCAAGACTGCATACGAGGAAGCTACAGTGTTATCTAAAAAGCCTATGGTGTCAACATTCTCAGGATCTAGAAGCAATGATTCCTATCATACCTTGCCTATGCCTAGAATTCCTTTGGTGGGCAGAGGCCTGCCACCAAAACAAGGGACTACCTTTCACACCACCCCCTGCCGCCCAAACCCTAACAGACGCATCAGACTATGCATGGGGGGCTCACCTGGCAGGGAAGTGCATTCAGGGCAAATGTAACCCAAGTCAAATACACCTGCATATCAATCAAAAAGAAATGTTAGCTGTACAGAATGCTCTGACAGCCTTCAAGGACCACATTCATCCAGGACAACTTTTGGTAAAGACTGACAACACCACTGTTGTGTTACATAAACAGGCAGGGGGTACACATTATTACCCCCTCTGCAGACTAGCCATGGCATTGTGGAACACAGCCTTGAACTACCAAGTGCACCTACAAGCTCAATTCCTGCCAGGAAAATTAAATACACTGGCAGGCGGACTAAGCAGAAACCGCATGGACCTACACGAGTGGAAACTGGAACCAAGGATTTTCAACATGTTGACAAGCAAATGGGGGAGCCCAGATATAGACCTGTTTGGCTCTCCACAGAACTACCAATTGGACAAATTTTGCACAAGGACTCCCCACAAGCAAGCTTGGAAAGTGGATGCTCTGTCCTTCAGCTGGAAAAACATATCAGTCAATGCCTTCCCCCCTCTGTCTCTGCTTTCCAAAGTACTACTTAAAATCAAACAGGCCAAACCAAGTATGATTTTGATTGCTCCAGACTGGCCATGCCAACGCTGATACCCCCTCCTGCGCAGTGTGTCACTGTTATTCCCATAGCACCTGCCTCAGGCTCATTCCCTGCTGTCTCAGCAGGAGAACCAGATTCTGCACCCTCAGCTTCTAAAGCTGAACCTTGCAGCCTGGTTAATTACATAATCTCTCCTCTACCATTCCTCAGTAAATGTGATGGATATCATTTTAGAGGCAAGGAGGCCTAGTACTAGAAAATCATATGCTGAAAAATGGAAAATATTCTGTGCCTGGAACCAGTCTCAAGGGATGAGCACAGCAGCGCCCAATTTACCTCAGATTTTACAATACTTAACTGAGATGCTTCACAAGGGCCTGTCTTTTTCCTCCATTAAAATCCACGCCTCAGACATTTTTGCTCATTATAGCACAGAACCTCCCCTCTTCTCTCATCCACTGCTCAAGCAGTTCCGCAGAGGGGCCAAAATTTTGAGACCTCCCAGGAGAGCTCCAACCCTATCCTGGGACCTTAATTTTGTTTTGGAGAAACTCACTCTACCTCCTTTCGAGCCAGCTGCTACTGCAGACTTAAAATTTCTTTCTTGGAAAACAGCTTTCCTTTTAGCAATCACTTCAGCTAGAAGGGTATCTGAATTACAGACCCTTATGGCAGTGGAGCCTTTCATGCAGACAGGGTGTCCCTCAGAACCAATCCATCCTTCATGCCCAAGGTGGTATCCAGTGTGGCTCTTAATCAGTCTGTTCATTTGCCAGCTTTCTTTCCCAATCCACAGAACAAAGGGGAACAGATACTGCATTCCTTAGATGTGCACAGACAACTTAGATTCTACTTGGACAGGACTAAACCTCAAAGGAAATCTGAACAACTGCTGGTGGCATTTGCTGCAGGGGCAGAGGGGAAGGCTATTTCAAAGCAAACCATTTCTAAATGGATAGGCCATTGCATTCATTTCTGCTATACGCACCATGGAAAACCTATCCCCCAGGGGATCAGACCTCACTCCACCAGGGCTGCATCTACCTCTACAGCCTTTCTCAGAGGCGTCCCTACCAGGGACATCCTATAAGCTGCTACCTGGAGCTCTGTGCATACTTTCACCAAGCATTATCATTTGCCAATTTTCTCTAAATCCAGAGCTGGCTTTGCCACCGCAGTCTTGCAGGGCCTTCTAGCTGGTCCTAATGCTATCTAAATTCCTCCTCCCAACCATAGCTTTGGGAATCTACCCAAATGTAATGACTGCAACAGGGAAACACGAAGAACATAGTACAGTTGTGTACACCTTACCATAAATGTAGATGTTCGAGTGTATTCATTGTTGCAGTCCTGGTTACCCTCCCTCCAGCCCCTTAACTTCTTTTGGCTATACCTCTACTTTCCTTTACTATGCTTAAAAGCCTTTTTGGTGTATTTGCTTTTTTGTTGGAGGTATATCATTGTATTTATTTAATTGCTTCCCATTAGGGGGGCACCTGACATCTGGGGCAAGAAAAACTGATGTAATTGTGTCAGCTGCATGTTTTATACCCCTGACGTCATGGAAGAAGGGAAAGCAACCGATGCAGGACCCAAGACTTTGTTAATCAGGCTGACTGAGGGCTACCTGCAAACAGATAACACAAATGTAATGACTGCAACAGTGAAGACACTCGAACATCTACATTTATGGTAAGTGTACACAACTGTACTTTCCCTAAACCTAAAACTCCCTTTTCCCTTCCTAAACCCTAAAGTCTCAGATCACACCCTAGCCCTAAAACTCCCCTCTTGCTCTGTAAACCTAAAGCTCACTCCTCCCTTAACCTAAATCCGACGCCTGATCACTGCCTGAAACCCTCATTTACACTCAATGCAAAGCTAAACTGGACAAACATTATGCTTAATAGCAGCTAAAAATCATCCCTAAAAAAGACAGTTATCTTTATTAGATGCAGTATTTTTTAAATTTGGGACAAAGGTCCCATGAGTCCACCTAACCTATTTTGAATCCTTTCTTATAAGGCATATGTCCACCGTAGGCATGAGCCATTGTGGTGGTATAAGAAGATATGTATGTCCCATACTGACAGTTGCAATCACTGAAGTTGAGGCAAAAAACTACCCCACTGGGGATTTTTTTGTCTTTTACTATTTTCTGTGTTTCTTACTTGTGTCAAAAAAAGAAAGTACTGTCGTGGTATGTAGATTCCTTACCATGACTGTCACAGTAGTTGCTTATTTTGTCTGGGGGAGGGTGTGGTGCAACACAGTGTTAATTCCTGTCAAATTTGTCAAGAGTTTTGCTTCTAAAACCTTAAAAAGTTGTCTTAGGACCCTTGGTTGTTATATTGAGAACCAGAGGTTGTTACTCTTGGCACATGCTGCCATGACTTCTGCTTCTTCAGCTTTGGTGTTTGACCCTCCATCTACAAAGAAGTCAAAAGCAAAAGTGGCCAAAGAAATGGATGATTCAGATCAGCTCTCTTCTTCTTGTTCTAGGTCTAAAATAGCAGATCTTGATGAGATATCTTTGTAGCCCCAAAACAAATGGTTGGCATTTCCCAGACCATCTTTGTAGGGTTTTGTGACCAGGGAGAATGGCATATCTGTTGTCACTAAACAGGGGGATGAGATTAGCATAATGTTTAAGGTGTTTACCTCGCAGACAAGAGGTACAGGGTTTGATTCTTATCAAGTGAAATTGGGTTGGGTTAAAAATGACCCACAAAGGCAGTTAACCCAGTTACTTGCCTATCTGCTAGGCTTATAAGAGCCACAGTAGTTGTTAGTATATACCTATGAAATTATCCTGTCTCCCTTCCTGTCGACCATCTGAAGATGAGTTTGAGCCTAGACTCATAACAGAAGGTAAAAGAGGGTATTCATCACACCTGTCATCAGAGAAATAATTGAGGGGTGTAGAATAGAGGTCTGACCCTTGGCACCTAATCAGAAGAAAAAGCATACAACTCTTTTTAGGCAATTTTCCTCTGAGAAATCTTCTTTTCGTACCTCACAAGATGGCTGGTATGCTTTAGCATAAGGACTGTTAAGGGCTATTCTGGCTTTACATCTAGAAACATCTCCTCTACCTCTTTTCCTGCATAGAGAGAGACTTTCTTGGAGAAGAATCACTCTGATGAAGGTTTGGATTATGCATCTCCGATTCCTTCTTCAAACTGTGAGTAATCTAGTTTCCCCTCTGACTCTCCAGATGAGAACATTTATTTTAGTTTGACAGTCTCTAAAATGATTTTTTTTTAAGTAGGGAAAGAAATAACTGACCCTCAAAAGAGATCTCGACCCTCTGTTTATAACTGTACCTAAATTGTGAACATTTCCTCAGTGCTTTAAGCTTAGAGGATGCCTTCCTGTCTGCTTCTGTCATGTCAAGATTCTCAGTCTTTTAGCTTCTAAAAGGCCAGACAGACTTTACAGGGTACAGCTTTTACACAAATATAATTATAAAGTACATTTTGCTGACCTCGGTGGTATTATTGTAGAATTGGAAAAGGGAGCTAATTTAGTCCTTGCTGCTAATTTTCTCAGACACGATAAAAAGAGCAGAGTTAACTAAAGTATATACTTCTGCAGCTCTGCCTTTTAGGGCTATAAATTGTCAACCACACAGGATTAAATTTCTTTAAGCTATGTTTAAACAATGTAAGTCAGAAGATTTCTGATATTCCTAACCAAGACATGAGATTGAAACTTGTAGAAATGCTTCACTTTATCTTTTATGTTCCTAAACATTCCATAAAATGTAGATATGATGCTACTGATGCAGCATCTAGATCAGGTGCCACAGACTCTGTCTTCTGTAGAAATGCTTGGCTAAGGCTGCATCCCTCTACCAGAGAATGTGAAGGATCAGTTTCTGGATACTCCTCTAGAAAAATGTGCCATTTTGGGGGTGGGGCGTCTTAAACAGACCTCTTCAAGAAAGTGGAAGAGGGAGATGGTAATGCTACAGAAAGTGGAAGAGGGAGATGGTAATGCTATGGGTAGAACAGTTTTCTTTCTCCAATACCTAGATGCAACAAAAATTACTCTGCAAAATCAGGTCATTTCTTTAGAAAGTAATCCAAACAAGTCAAAGCCAGTTTAAAAGGAAATGGCAAGGGTCTTCTAATACCAAGCTATCTATATTTCAGGACCAGGACAGCAGTAGAGCTCTGCCCTGACTGTGCCTCTCCAGCTCTCCCCGGCCAATGAACCCCATCCCCCTCCCAAAATTGCTGACAAACTTTCTTGATGTCCTTCTATTCAGTTTTGCAGTTTTCTTTACATATGGGATGTATTTCACCCATTGACCCAACATCTGGCCTGCATACAAAAGTTTACAGCTACTGCCAGTAAGTGGGACGTCGCACGTAGGTGCTGACGTCAGCCATAAAAAGGACATCCGCACATACTATCCTCAGAACTTTTTTCCTGCCATTTCAAAAGGTTGACTCCTAAGTACCGTCTGTGGTTGGATTCATTTGCTCCACTTCTAACTTCAGATAAATACCCTGTTGGGGATTTATAATTTTGCTACTGCCATTTGCTATTGTTTGTGTCATCCGGGAAGGGCAAGTGTAGGTGTGGAATGCAAATTCCACATAAGGATAGTCACGAGCTTTGTCTGTTTTGCTTGGAGTCTAGCCATGATCACCGTTCCTGTTCTGTTTGCTAATGCCTAAGACTTTGCAAAGCTGTCTTTCAGCCTTAAGCCTTTATCTGGAAAATCAGAGAGTCAAGCAACTAGCAAGGGATGAGATAGAAGGTTCTGGGGGTCCTTCAACAGAGCTGAGTTTGAAGCGGAAGGAAAGCAAGTTAAGGCCTGAATTCCCTTCTGCTGTACCTACCTTTTCTGACATTCCCCTTGAAGTCGGTGAAGACCCGGTGGTACAGTTGATGGTCGGGTCCACTTCTTCAGCGGGTACCTCTAGGGAAGGCGTCAAACTGTGGATCCTAGCCTGCCTGAGGCTTTGCAGGCTGCCAGTTTGGGTGACTTGGGGGAACCATGGCTCGTTCTAATGGAAGTCTCCAGGACCACTCCTGACCCTCTACCCAGAGATCTATTGGATGTTAGGCTTACTTCTGACCTCTCTCCTCTGGTGAAAAAGCTCTTTAAAAAGAAACAGAAAACTAAGCACCTGAACATTCCTTTCACTCCACAATCAGATTGGGATGCATTTTCGAAAGGTCTTATTAGAGCCTTTATATCACTGAGGCCTACAGCTTATTTTTTTCCCTTCCTATTCCAGCCTTCACCTCTTCTCCTGTGCTGGCTTCTGCGTCTAAGGGTTTTTCTTCTGTGCAGACTTTGGAGATGCAAGTACTTTATTCTGACTCTAAAGATTCCTGTTCTGATGAAGACTTTATGGCATACTCCAATCAGGTTCCTTCCCCTCTGGAATATGCTTCTCCTGAGGAGGAGTCTAATTGGGGAGATTCCGCTGTAGAAGAGCTTTCTTTTGAGGAAACTGTTAATAAGATGAGGGAATTTTTTTAAGTGGAATTCCTCTCATATTTCAGAAGCACAAAAACGTCACTATGAGCTTCTTCAGATGGAAGCCCCTGCAGTTCCACCTGTTCTTCCTGCTGTCTTGGATGCTTTTGCTTCCACTTCCAAAAAACATGATTCCTAAGCCTCTACTCCAAAGAGACCTGACAGATTTTATAAGGTCCCAGCTGACTGCAAGTTTCTTTATAAATGCCCATGATGTTCATCGTGCATACAGCTGCAGTCATTACAGATGGGTTCTCCTGCCGTCAGGCGGGTCCTCGGTTGGCCGAATTCCAAAGTCTAGGTCCGGCGTCGGTTGTTGTCGCCTTCTTCCCTGACGTCAGTGCAACAGGGACACGGCCGACGCCATTTTCTTCAGTCTTTTTTGCCGCGCGGTGCCCGAAGCAGAAGCAGTTTGCAAGTGCCGGTCGGCCAGCTCCTGAAATTACGAAAATTTGGAAACCGAAGTCTTCTTTAAAGCTAAGTACCCCGTTGGGGAAACTTTTCTTGCCTCAGACCGATGTCAGACAAATTTAACAATTGTATTTCTTTTGGGAAGCAAATACCGCATAAGGATTTCCATTCCCTCTGTATTCCTTGTTTAGGCCCAGACCACGACGTCTCAGGCTGTCGCTTTTGTGCTACCTTTAATAAACGCACTATTAAGCGTCGGGCAGAGTTCGCCCAGCACTTTTTTGGTAAAGCCTTTAACTATAAAATGTCGTCGGAAACTTCGACTACCGTTTTGTCCAAAAAACGCAAGACACGCGAGGCCCGCGGTCTCCACCGACACCACGCCAAAACCGGCTACACATGGTCCGGTTCTCAGTGAGGCGCCTACGCAGCCCCTGACTACCGACGACACTTCTCTGGCGGTGTCCTCTGTTACCGAGACCACAGGTTCCTCGGCCCACACCCTGACTACAGCTACCAAAGCCACTGTGAGTGATGAGCCTCTTAATGTGGACAGATCTACTTCCACCCATGGTGTCTTCAGACCACCTTCTTCCTTTTCCATCAAGGCCTTTACTAAGTCTAAATCAGCCATGCACTCCCAGAGGCCTGTTGCACTGGGCCCATCTACAGGCCCCATGCCTAAAAAGCAGATGCTCAAAATGGCTGAGGATTTAATTACTCTTATCAGGGGTTCCCAACCCCCCACCGGACAAGAGACCCAGAGTGGAGGAAGAATCTCCCTCCTCTGACCAGGGCTCCATTATTTCAGAACATTCTGATGAAGAGGAGCATTCGTACTCCCCTTTTGAAGATTCTGATGCAGAACAGTCCATCCCTTCTGTACCCCCCCCCCCCCAGATGATTTCTCACTCGGGGAAACCTTGCATACCTTTGAGAAGGCCAGGATTTTTCAGATTCAAAGAAAGGGCTTAGGGAATTTCTTCTGCTACCTCAGCACAGACCTCTGGCGATACCTCCTGTCTTGGACATACTTGATGATGTTTATTCGGAGGCTTGCCTTAATCCGGATTCCCTGCCTCCAGCCCCAGTCAAGCCTGATAGGTACTACAGAGTTCCTAACTCACACCAATTTTTTTACAAAAGCTGTAATGCTGACCCAGAAACCATTTCTCAGGGTCCCAAGGGAATGAAGGCCTCTACTGCTAAGAATCCATTACCTTCCGAAAGAGAGTCTAGATCCTTAGAAAGGTGGGGAAAAAGGTATATACCTCGGCCACTCTAGCCATGAGGGCCTTAAATTGTCAGTTCTATATGCTTAAATATCAGCAGTTTCTGTTATCACAATTAAAGAATAAAATGTCACAACCTGAACAACCAGATCTGAAGGAGTTGCAGGATATGATGCATAGTGCAGAACAAGTGGGTAAGCACACCTTGCAATGTGGTTATGATGCTCTAGAGGCCTCAAGTAGGGCTGCAGTTACAGGATCAGTCATTCGTAAACATGCCTGGCTTAGGGAACAAACCCTGCCTGATCATGCCAAAGCTAAATTACTAGATGCTCCTTTACAAAAGGATGTATTATTTGGTACTAATGCTGAGGGAATACTAAGGAAAATGGAAGAAAAAGCTAAATCTATGCAAACTGTTAAGGCTTTTCTACAGGTACAACCACCACGTTTTAGTAGAAATTGGCCTACAAAAAACTGGTCCTTTCCAGCCACGGACAAGCCCCAAAGAGGTAGATACAGACGCGGAAGGGGCAGAGGACAATCTCAAGGATCATATAGAGGCAGACAATGGCAACCTCCAGCATCAAGAGGTGGCGAAGACAATGCACAGTAATACAGAAAACAAACCCAATGACTTTCCCCTTTGCATGCCAAACAAGGCTCAAGTGGCAGCACCCTTGGGAGGAAAGCTGGCATTATTTTCAAAAACTTGGCATATTGTCACAAAAGACAAATGGATCTTGGACATTATAAACAGAGGCTACAGATTTCATTTTCACACTCTTCCGAAAATGAGAGGCATGCCAAACCTGCCACACAATCAAAGGGCAGAGGCTCAAATACAAATTTCAAAGCTCATGGACATGAAAGCTATTCAAGAGGTACCTACTCACGAGCAAGGTCAAGGTTTTTATTCCAGACTATTCCTGGTACCAAGGAAAGGAACTGATTGGAGACCCATTTTGGACTTATCCATCCTAAACACATTTCTACTAGTACCAAAATTCAAGATGCTCACCTTACAGCAGCTTCTTCCCATGCTGGGCAAGGGGTCTTGGCTGGTAACATTGGACCTCAAGGAGGCATACCTGCATGTCCCAATCAGACAAAGCTGCAGAAGATACCTCAGATTTCTTGCAGGTTCAATCCACTATCAGTTCTCTGCATTGCCGTTTGGCTTATCTACTGCACCCAGAGTATTCACGAAATGCCTGGCATCAGTAATTGCCTACTGCAGACTTCAAGGGATACAAATATACCCTTATCTGGATGACTGCCTGATCCAAGCGGACAGCAAGCACATACTTCTGGAGCATCTGGCTTATGTAACACAGTTATTGAATTCTCTGGGATACACAGTCAACAAAGAGAAATCCAGGCTAACACCATCTCAGAAAATAATTTTCCTGGGTGCCAACTTGGACACAAACACCCAGATGGCCTATCTTACGCCAGAAAAACAGGGGCAACTAACTCAGTACTTCAAGATACTAGCAAATTGTACCAGGCTAACTACAAGGAAAATCCTGCAGGCTCTGGGATTCATGGCATCTTGTATTCTTCTAATCCCATGTGCAAAGTTGCATATGAGGAAACTTCAATGGTACCTAAAAAACCTATGGTCTCAACACAGCCACAGTTTGGAAACAATAATACCACTAATTCCATGTTTACAAAAGGAATTTCTATGGTGGGCTCAAGCATGCCAAACAAACGCAGGTCTACCATTCAGCAAACCTCAAGCAAATCAAGTCATCACAACAGACACCTCAGACTACGCCTGGGGAGCACACGACTGACAGGTGCATTCAGGGCAAATGGTCCCAAAAGGAAAAGCACCTTCACATCAATCAAAAAGAAATGCTAGCAGTGATAAATGCAATTACAGCTTTCAAGTACCTCCTGCATCCAGGGCAATTATTAGTAAAAACAGACAACACCACAGTAATGTGGTACATAAACAGGGAAGAACACATTCATACCCCCTGTGCAGGCTGGCCATGTCACTTTGGAACAGGGCTCTGGAATGCCAAATCGAGCTTCAAGCACAGTACGTGCCAGGTATGGAAAACACGCTGGCAGACAATCTAAGCAGAAATATGACAGACCCTCACGAATGGAAGTTGCATCCTCAAGTGTTTACAAAGGTAATCCAAGCCTGGGGAAGGCCAGACATAGATCTCTTTGCCTCCCTCAAAAATCACCAATTGACAAAGTTCTGCTCAAGGACATTTCATCCAAAGGCCTGGAGAGTGGACGCCCTTTCTTTCATTTGGGCAGCACGGACTGTTTACGCCTTTCCACCTCTTCCTCTACTGACCCAAGGTGCTTTTGAAAACAAGAGCAGATAAACCAAAGATGATACTGATTGCTCCAGACTGGCCAAGACAACACTGGTATCCACTCCTGAGTAGCCTAACACATTCTCCTCCCTGGACCCTACCTCTAATGCCTCTCCTTCTGACTCAGCACAGCTACAAAACTCTTCACAGTCAGCTGAAAACACTCAATCTGGCTGCATGGAAAATTCCTTAACACCACAACAGACCCTACTCTCCAAGGAGGTACTGGATGTCATTTTGGAAGCCAGAAGGCCATCTACTAGAAAAGCTTCCTCCGCAAAATGGAAACAGTTTTGCGCTTGGAATGAGAAAAAGGACCAGGATCCTAGAAAACTGAATTTGCCTCAGAATATTGCAGCATCTAACTGAGCTGCTGAACAGTGGACTGTCATTCTCCTTCATTAAAATCCATGCCTCAGCCATTTCTGCAGAATACAACACTGATCCACCCTTATTCGCTCACCCACTCTTAAGACAGTTCCTCAGAGGGGCTAAGAATATAAGACCTCCAAGGAAACAACCAATCCCATCCTGGGATCTTAATTACATACTGGAAAAATGAACATTGCCTCCCTTTGAACCTGCTGCCTCAACAGATTTGCAATATTTGTCCTGGAAAACAGCTTTCCTTCTGGCTATTACCTCAGCTCGTAGGGTCTCGGAATTACAAGCCCTCATGGCTGTGCAACCCTTTCTCATCTTCCATCAGGACAGGGTTTCCCTACGAACCAACCCGTCATTTATGCCTAAGGTAGTATCCAGGGTAGCTTTAAATCAGGCCATACACTTACCTACCTTTTACCCCAATCCTCAAAACAAAGGGGAAAGGCTGCTTCATTCCTTAGACATCCATAGACAGCTGCGTTACTATTTGGACAGAACAAAGCCGTTCAGGAAATCAGAACAACTCTTTGTGTCCTATGCTGTAGGAGCTCAAGGGAAACCAATTTCCAAACAGACAATTTCAAAATGGATAGGCCACTGCATACGTTTTTGTTACTCCTTTCATGGTAAATCTGTGCCTACAGACATCCGATCCCACTCCACAAGGGCCACAGCTACCTCTACAGCCTTCCTCAGAGGAGTTCCTACCAAAGATATTTTGGAAGCAGCCACTTGGAGTTCGGTGCATACCTTCACTAAACACTACCACCTACCTTTATACTCCAAAACAAAAGCAGGCTTTGCCACTGCTGTGTTGCAGGGCATTCTGGCTCCTCCTAATTCCATCTAGTTCCTACCACCCTGTGCGTAGCTTTGGGATTCTACCCATCTGTAATGACTGCAGCTGTATGCACGATGAACATAGTACAGTTTTGTACCTACCATAAATGTAGATGTTCGAGTGCTAATACAGCTGCAGTCCAGGTTTCCCTCCCTCCTTCCCCTCTTGGTACAGGCCTAGTGGCTAAGTCCTCCACAAACAACCTGTTTGGGTTATCCTTCTATGGTGTATTTGCTTGCAACTACTGAATTTTGATTATATTGCATTGCATGACTATACATAGATATATAAATTATGTATTGCCTTCCTTCTGGGGGCACCTGACATCTGGGGCAAGAAAGACTGAAGAAAATGGCGTTGGCCGTGTCTTATATACCCCTGTCGCACTGACATCAGGGAAGAAGGCGACAACAACCGACGCCGGACCTAGACTTTGGAATTCGGCCGACCGAGGACCCGCCTGATGGCAGGAGAACCCATCTGTAATGACTGCAGCTGTATTAGCACTCGAACATCTACATTTATGGTAGGTACAAAACTGTACTTTCATCGTGCTTCACTGTTGCAGTCATTACTATTGGGTTATCCTGCTGGCAGGCTATCCACAGTCGGCCAGAATTCCAAAGTCTAGGTCCAGCGTCGGTTGCTGTCGCCTCTTCCCTGACATCAGTGTGCCAGGGGTATAAAAGATGCAGCCGACGCCATTTTCTTCAGGCTTTCTTGCCACGCGGTGCCCGAAGCAAAAGCAGTTCGCAAGTGCTGGTCAGCTGACTCCTGAGATTTTCAAATCTGAATTTCAGAACCGAAGTCTTCATTAAATCTAAGTACCCCATTGGGGAAACTTTTTTCTTGCTCCAGACCGATGTCAGAAAACGTTAACAATTGTATTTCTTGTGGGAAGCAAATACCTCATAAGGATTTTCACTCTTACTGTATTCCTTGCCTAGGCCCTGATCACAAAGTTGCTAGCTCGCGGTTTTGTGCTAGATTTAACCAACGCACTATCAAGCGTCTGTTCGATTTTGCATTTCATTACTTTGGCCGAAGATTTAATTATATAATGCTGGCGGAACAGCCGACAACCGGAGGTTACAAAAAACGCAAGGACAAGGATAAGCATCCGAGGTCCAAAACCAACGACGAAGCCTCTTCTAATCCAGTCGCCGGTTCTCAGTGAGGTGCTTTCACAGCCCCTGGCGCCCGCTACCGACTCCCACGTGGAGCCGACTGGGCCTCTGGAAACTCAAGGTATTGGACACTCGGAAATCACTCCCTCAGATGGGTCCAGAGCCGCTGAGCAGGCATCGGCTTCTGAGGGTGTCTTCAGACCTACACAACTATATGTTAAGCCATCTTCAGCTTCAAAGACTAAAGCAGCTATAAAGACAAAGAAACAAGTACAGCATTCTCCTACTCAGACTTTCATGCCTAAAAAACAGATGCTCAAAATGGCCGAAGACCTAATTACTTTGATCAGGGGCTCCCATCCCCCTCCTGATAAGAGGCCTAGGCAAGAGACAGAGTATGATTCTTCTGATCAGGTATCTATTTCCTCTGATTCCTCTTCTGAACAGGATTACTCCATGCTTCCCTATGAGGATTCTGATGCTGAAGAATCCATTCCTTCAGCCTCTCCTCCTGAGGACTATTCTTTTGGGGAAATGCTGCATACTATGAGGGAGCATTTCCATTGGGAGAGCCAAGATTATTCTGAATTTAAGAAAAGGCTCGGAGACTTTATGCTTCTTCCTCAGCACAGACCCCTTGCTATTCCAACTGCCCTAGACATTGTAGATGATGTATTTTCAGAGTCCGGACTGTCCCCTGACTCTTTACCCCCCGCACCTGCTAAGCCAGACATATACTATAGGGTCCCGGATTCTCATAAATTCCTATATAAAAACCCCGCTGCTGACCCTGAAACAATTTCTCAGGGCCCCTGGGGGGGGGGGGGGTTAAAGCTTCCACTGCAAAAAAAAACCTGTCCCCTCCAATAGGGATTCTAGGGCTCTAGACAGATGGGGGAAAAAAGTTTACACTTCTGCCACCCTGGCTGTAAGGGCTTTAAATTGTCAATTTCATATGTTTAAACATCAGCAGTATTTAATGTCTCTACTTAAACAGAAAATGTTGACAAATACTAAATGTTCAGAGAACAAGGAATTGCAGGATTTATTGCATGCAACTGAACAAGTGGGAAAGCATACTTTGCAATGTGGTTATGATTCACTGGAGGCCTCTTGCAGGGCCGCTGTTACAGGTTCTGTTATTAGAAGGCATGCTTGGTTAAAGGAACAGAATCTGCCTGATCATGTTAAAGCAAAATTATTAGATGCACCATTACAGCATGATACTTTGTTTGGTACTTAAGCAGAAGACTTGTTGGAAAAAAATGGAGGATAAAGCAAAATCCATGCAGACAGTCAAGGATTTCTTACAGGTACAACCACCCAGGTTTAGCAAGAACTGGCCTTCTAAAAATTGGTTCTTTCCAGTCTCTGACAGACCACAAAGTGGCAGATACAAGCGTCCCAGAGGCAGATCTCAGCCTCAAGGCTTATACAGGCCTAAACAATTGGGTGCTCCTACCTCCAAAAGCAGAGAAGACAAATCACAACCTTACAGGAAACAGTCCCAATGACTTTCCTCTACCAGTTCCAAGCAATTTTCTTTTGACAGCCCCCTTAGGGGGAAAGCTAGCACTTCTTTCATCAAATTTGCAAATAGTTACCCAAGAGAAATGTGTCCTGGACATAGTGTCCCAAGGCTACAGCTTCCATTTTCACACTCTACCAAGGTCAAAGGGCATGCCAGACCTGCCATACAATCAATGGGCAGAGGCACAAAAACAAATTACAACCCTCATGGACATGAGGGCCATTCAGCAAGTACCACTCAAGAGCAGGGGCAAAGATTTTATTCCAGACTTTTTCTAGTACCCAGGAAGGACAAAACCTGGAGACTAATTCTGGACCTGTCTATACTAAATACGTTTCTGGAAGTTCCAAAATTCAAAATGTTGACTCTTCAGCAGCTACTGCCCATGCTGGGCAAGAGGGCTTGGCTCGTAACTTTGGACCTAAAGGAGGCATACCTGCATGTCCCAATCAGACAATCTTGCAGAAGATACCTCAGATTCATAGCTGGCTCAATGCATTACCAATTCTCTGCACTGCCCTTTGGCTTATCTACTGCGCCCAGGGTCTTTACAAAATGCCTGGCACCAGTAATTGCATTTTGCAGACAAAAAGGAATTCAAATATATCCCTTCTTGGACAACTGCCTAATTCAAGCAAAGAACAGACACTCTTCTAAAGCATCTGGCGTTTGTAAAAATATTACTAATTGGCCTAGGGTACACAGAAAACGAAAAGAAATCAAAACTAGTGGCCTCTCAAGATAATATTCCTGGGTACAAGCTTAAATACAACTGTCCAGATGGCTTATCTCATGCCAGACAAGCAAAAACAACTGACTACTTACTTCAAGAAATTGGCAACAAAAACCCACTTATCTGCAAGGAAAATCCTGCAGGCCTTGGGTTTCATGGCATCCTGCATTCTTTTAATTCCATATGCCAGACTGCTTATGAGCAAACTACAATGGTACCTGAAAAGTGTCCACAGCCTGGAGACAGTAATTGCACTCATTCCCTGCCTACAACAGGAGTTTCGATGGTGGGCAGAAGCCTGTCACCACAGCAAGGGACAGCCATTCAGTTTACCCATAGCCAGACAGACACTGACAACAGATGCATCAGATTATGCCTGGGGGGCCATATGGCAGGAAAATGTATTCAGGGCACATGGCCTGCAAACCAGATGCATCTTCGCATCAATCACAAAGAGATGCTAGCTGTTCAAAATGCCCTGACAGCTTTCAAGGACCTGCTTCATCCAGGACAATTACTGATAAAGACAGACAACACTGCGGTCATGTGGTACATAAACAAGCAGGGAGGTACTCATTCCTAACCCCTCTGCAGGCAAGCAATGACCTTATGGGACACAGCATTGGCTTTTCAAGTTCACCTGCAAGCACAATTCCTGCCAGGAAACACAAATACTCTGGCAGACGAACTAAGCCGAAACCTCATGGATCTCCATGAATGGAAACAGGATCCATAAGTCTTCAGAATGATAATAAGGAAATGGGGATGCCCAGACATAGATCTATTTGCCTCCCCTCACAACTGTCAGTTGCAGAGATTCTGCCCAAGGATTTACCACAGGCAAGCATGGAAAGTGGATGCCCTATCATTCAGCTGGAAAAATCTAACAGTTTATGCTTTTCCTCCACTGCCTCTCCTTCCCAGAGTACTCCTAAAGGTCAGACAAGAGAAGCCAAAAATGATTCTGATTGCACCAAACTGGCCACGCCAGCACTGGTACCCAATCCTAAAGAGCTTGTTTCAAGGTCCAGCATGGATATTGCCTCAAACTTCTCACTTGCCGACCCAACAAAACAATCAGATCCTGCACAGCCAACTCAGGACCTTAAATCTGGCGCATGGCGGATAATGTAGCCATTCAGAAAACTCACTCTTTCAAAAGCTGTTATGGATGTTATCTTGGAGACCAGGAGGCCCAGTACCAGAAAATCTTATGCCGAAAAATGGAAGAGATTCTGTGCTTGGAACCAGGACCAAGGCATTGACACGTCTGTACCAAATATTCCTCAGATTTTACAATACCTAACTGAGATGCTGAACAAAGGCCTTTCTTTCTCATCAATTAAGATTCCTGCCTCTGCCATTTCTGCACATTACAATACGGAACCACTTATCTTTTATCATCCTTTAATAAGGCAGTACCTCAGAGGTGCAAAAAACATTATGCCTCCAAGGAGAGCACCAGTTCCGGTCTGGGACCTCAATTATGTTTTGGAAAAACTCACACTGCCTCCTTTTGAGCCAGCATCAACAGCGGATATTAAATTCTTATCCTGGAAAACAGCTCTGCTCCTAGCCATAACCTCTGCAAGGCGATTCTTTGAGTTACAAGCACTCATGGCTGTGGAACCTTTCATCATTTTTTCATCCAGACAGGGTTTCTCTGAGGACAAACCCTACATTTATGCCTAAGGTGGTGTCCAGTGTGGCCATCAGTCAAACCATTCACTTGCCTACCTTGTACCCAAATCCACAGAACGCGAGAAAATTCTACATTCTTTGGACATACACAGGCAGTTACGCTTCTACTTGGACAGAACTATAGCTTTCAAGAAAGACTGAGCAACTTTTAGTGTCATATGCTGCAGGATCACAAGGAAAGGCTATCTCAAAACAGACTATTTCTAAATGGATAGGCCATTGTATCCATTTCTGCTATTTTCAACATGGCAAATCAGTGCCTAAGGGCATTAGGCCTCATTCCATCAGAGCAGCAGCCACTTCAGCAGCCTTCCTCAGAGGAGTACCAACCAAAGAAATCTTAGAGGCTGCAACTTGGAGTTCAGTGCACACCTTTACAAAGCACTACCACTTGCCTCTCTACTCTTAAGTCCAGAGCAGGCTTCACCACTGCAGTTCTGCAGGGCCTCATAGCCTCTCCTAATCCTATTTAGCCCAGCCACCCATCCTCATCTTTGGGATTCAACCCAAGAGTAATGACTGCAACAGTGAAACACGATTAACATAGTACAGTTGTGTACCTACCATAAATGTAGATTTTCGAGTGTATTCACTGTTGCAGTCCAGGTTACCCACCCACCATCCCCCTTCTCTTTGCTGGGACTTATCTACTCTTCTCTATCCTATGCAACCTTTTTGGTGTATTTGCTTGTAGATGAAAGAAATGTTATTTTTGTGCATGCATTTCTTATTGCTATATTTTTCAACCTACCTATTTGGGGCACCTGACATCTGGGGCAAGAAAAACTGAAGAAATTGGCATCTGCTGCATCTATTATACCCTTGGCGCACTGACGTCAGGGTAGAGGCGACAGCAACCGATGCCAGACCTAGACTTTGGAATTCTGGCCGACTGCGGGTAGCCTGCCAGCAGGATAACCCAAGAGTAATGACTGCAACAGTGAATACACTCGAACTTCTACATTTATGGTAGGTACACAACTGTACTTTCTAGCCATCACTTCTGCAAGAAGAGTGTCTGAACTGCAGGCCCTCATGGCAGTGGAACCCTTCATTATCTTCCATGTGGACAGGGTTTCCCTCAGGACTTAATCCATCCTTTATGCCCAAGGTGGTGTCTAGTGTGGCTCTAAATCAGTCCATTCATTTGCCGACTTTTTTCCCTAATCCTCAAAATAAGGGAGAAAGGATACTGCATTCTCTGGATGTGCACAGACAGCTTAGATTCTATTTGGGCAGAACTAAGCCTTTCAGAAAATCTGACCAGCTGCTAGTTAGCTTTGCTGCAGGGGCAGAGGGGAAGGCCATTTCAAAGCAAACCATTTCCAAATGGATAGCCCATTGCATCCATTTCTGCTACAAGCACCATGGAAAATCTACTCCTCAGGGGATAAGATCACATTTCACCAGGGCTGCATCTACCTCTATGGCATTTTTCAGAGGAGTCCTTACCAGGGACATCCTGGAAGCTGCTACCTGGAGCTCTGTACATACTTTCACCAAGCATTACCACCTGCCTATCTTTTCTAAATCCAGAGCTGGATTTGCCACAGCAGTCTTGCAAGGCCTGATTGCTAGCCCTAATGCTCTTTAACTGCCTCCACCCTTCCTTAGCTTTGGGAATCAACCCAATTGTGGTGACTGCAACAGTGAAACACAAAGAATGCAGTACAGTTGTGTACTCTTGCTATAAATGTAGATGTTCGAGTGTATTCACTGTTGCAATCCTGGTTACCCTCCCTCCAGCCCCCTGACGTATCTTGGCTCTACCTTTCCTTCTTGTTTGGCATAGATTATGTCATTTGTATTTGCTTTTTGCTGTGGGTGTCCCATTCCATATATTTGCTTCCTATTGTGGGGGCATCTGACATCAGGGAAAAGAAAATCTGATGTAATGGCATCGGCGGCATGTTTTATACCCCTGACGACCTGACGTCATGGAAGAAGCAACAGCACCTGACGCAGAAATCCGAAGACTCTGGTATTCAGGCCGGCTGAGGGCTACCTGCAGGCAGATAACCCAAATGTGATGACTGCAACAGTGAATACACTCTAACGTCTACATTTATGTAAGTGTACACAACTGTACTTTTCCAGAGATCAGGGGCATCTTAACGCCTTCTGCTGTTTTGTTTTATTTATTTTACATTTCTTATTTGGGATAGTCTGACTGAGCAGAGACAATTTGCTGTGAAGGCCTTGGGAGAAAAGATCCAAAAACATTATATTTATGGCATTTTACTTGGTTACACTTTTAAAATCAGGAAATGCATATATGAAATGAAATGAAAAGGTGGGAAATGGGATGAATAGGATGTAATAGAAAAGAAGCAATTGGGCTATGTGAGTATAAGAATGTAGTCGAGGAGAGTATGGGGAGAGGAAATGAGTACAGTGTAAAAGAGAAGAAAGCTGGTGAATAGTAAGCAGTGGAGAATGTGAGTGAAGTAGAAGGAAATAAGAGAAATGAAGGGAGTGCTTCTATGTCCTTGGACAGGACCATTCATTTTCAAGATGGCTTTTTTAGCATTTTTGACTAATTTGGGCGTGGGGGGGGGTTACCTCATTCTTGATGTCTGGTGGGATAAAGTTCCATAATTTACTATTGTCTGTTTTTCATCAAGAAAATAGGTTTACCAATACCAGTTTATAAAAACTGTTTTCAGTGGCTATATAAAGCAGTTCTCCTGTTAAACAAACCATTGCAAACCGCTTTCAGAGCTAAGTTAAAGCCCACTCTATCAGAGCAGTTGCTACATCATGGGCTTTTATGCAAGGGATAAACTCTAAAACTGTTATTGGTCCTCAGTCCAAACCTTAATAAACATTACAAACTGGATGTTCAGTCTAGAGCAAAAAGTGGATTTGCTAAGGCTGTCCTTTATGGTATCCTAAATGCAAAGGATTACCTCTTTCCTCCAGCCAATTTAACCAAACTCTTGGAGTCATTGCAGATGTAAAGAATACTTTAACAGTGCTCTAATGAAAAACAATGCACTTGCATGGGTAATGTACCATAATGGTAGATTTTTTAATAGATCGCTGTTGCGGAACCAGTACACCCTCCCTCTATCCCCTCTAGGGATACTCTCTTCAAGTTTTACCTTTTGGTGTGGCTGAGTATTTCATTTTTTTTCTTCCCACTCCCAAAAACTTCTATTTTCAAAAAAAAAAAAAAAAAAAAGAAAAAAGTAGTTCACCTGACTTTAAATGATAATATGGTAGAGATGTTATACTACTTGAAGAAATGAGTTATCTAACTTGCTTATTATTGGGACAGAAAAAGCTCTCCAAATGGTTTGAACATGCGTACCTCTTATACCAGCACACAGATGCATGTGTAGGGCAGACATGCTCCTTTTGGGGAAGGATCCTAAGTTTTAGTAAGCTGGGCAGATGGACCCGACCTTTGTGGGGAAAGTCTCAGATGTTAAGAATACTGCCACAATGAGATCCATTCAAGTTTCTACACACTTAAGTTGTTACAATGCAAGTTACCTACTTAATTGAACTTTCTTGACAAGGGATATTTCTACCTTAGCCAATCAAACAACAGTGTTATTCTGAGAAGTGGACAGGCTGTGCAATCTATTTGCATTAGTCCTTTAAAAAATTCTTCCTGTGATTGTGAGACTGCTGCTTGCATCACTGATAACTTTGACCAGTTTCTAATGTTTATTAAGATTGTAGCTGGAACAATGGCATTAACAAAGACATTCAGTGGACAGTCCTCATGCTTTGTCTTCCTTGTCTGGTATAGGTTCCACTAGGCTTCTTTGAAGCTAGGAACTTGATTTCAAGATTGTAACTTACTACTTGTGGGTTGGCTGTAGTTCAAACCACAAGTGCAGTTTTGCCCGGATGCCTTTGGTCTACTTAAGTTCTTTATCTGCTTTACTCAGTTGGACAAGAAAAGGTCTTGGTGCCCACTTTCTTAAGAAACTAGCTTTTGATCACACAGCCTGGAAGATTACTGCCCTATCCCTGTCCTTCCTTTTTAGGTAAGGTTTTCATGCAGGTAATTTTTGTCTGACTAAATGTAGTTGTATAATGCCACTAGTATTCTCTACCCATGCAATCTGGATGTTAAATCCTGTTCAGTACTAAAGCTACATTTTTTTAAGATGGTCATTGACCTCCTACTTGAGTAGAAATTATTACCTTTAGTCAGTCTTGGACTTCCATGTTATTTCAGCAACATTTGACACTGTTTGATTAGAGGAACTTTCTGTAATACCTACGTACTTGCTGTGGTTTATCTGTAACACTTATTGATTGGTTTACTTAGTCTTTCAAGGCTGACCTAGCTCATCTGACCAAAACAGCTGGCTGCACCTGCTTCACACATACTGCCTTTACCTAAGTTGTGAAAATGCAAGCAGTATATGTTCTATGTAACCTCAAACATAACTTCGTTGTCTGACTACTTCCTGTTTGCAAATGTAAATACTGCTTATTGCATCATCACTGATTTATCTGTACAGTGAATCATGTAATCAAGGTCCTTCAGTGAACCCAATGCTGGTGTACGTTTTGTGCACACTTGTGGACAAACAAATGGAATAAGGATGTGCATTTTGACCTTAGGGTGCACACATATTTGAACGATATAGGCATTGCATGCATATTACAAGCGTGTACCCAGTTGAAGGACAGAACAGATGAGTCAGGATAAAAAACACTTTACCTACTAGACTGAGCCCCTTTCAGTACAACCAAGTTAGAGACAAAATACTGCAAACAAGTAAGATACTGAAATAGTAAGCAAAAATAAAGTTAATTAAGGCAAAAACGCATTTTAGTAGGGTGGTGGTAGGCACAACATGTCAGTTAACATTAGAAAAAAGTTTAATACCATTGGCTAACTGAAATGCAAGGATAAGCACACAATACAGATACTTTACTTGTTTTAATCCATTTACTAACTGGGTACACCAAATGAATGTTGTTGACCCTTTTCAGGGGTGACCTGGGAATGCTGTCTAGGTAAGTACATTTCTCAGAGTCGCACACTAGGCAAATGGAGGTGGAACAAATCAAGCCCTTTACCCTTCGCTAAAGGAAACAACTCCTTAACATGTGCTAACTTTCAGGCATACTTGAACATTTTAGAGAGATTTTACTTGCTTCATGACAGATCTTGGCTCCTTGCCCATTTGGAAATGTATTCATAATATTTACAGAGAAAAATCTTTTTGTGACTGAGCTTGGTCATTTGCTATTGTCTTCTACAGCAAGTACTTGCATCTGTCCTCATTATGAATCCCCTTGCGTAAGCAACAGTCCTCTGCAGTCAAAACAAACCATAGAGTACCATCGCATGCTCATTAGATCTCAGAGGTCTTTCTTTGTGTAGGCTCTTTCACACCTGTTAGCTGTGGATTATCACACCTCCGGCAAGCTACACACACATTTGTAAGATTTCTAAGCATATTCTGAAAAATCAAAGAACTTAAGCTAAATATAAATACCTTGCGAATATTCAATACTGTTAAAAAGGTGCAGACAACTGTGTGCTTAGCAAAAACTTTTCTTTACAGTGACTGATGTCAGTGAATTCACAACGTTTTCAACAGTACTGTTATATATTATAATGCAAAAAAGTCCAGAACGATATTTTATCTAAATTTTCAAGTACAGCTTTTCAAATCCTGGAAACTGTTTAACCTAGACAAACAGTGTCATCAGCACTGTTATTCAGGAGACTTGAGCTTATATATGGCGGCGAGAAATTCATTTGGAAATGTTTGCATGTTGAAATTATTACAAAAAAATGAAAAATTTAGTTGCATAATTAACAGTAGAAATAGTGCATCTCATATTATGGAGTGAACAATGCAGGTATAAATGGCAATTTTTGCCAAAGCATGTGAGATTTCACCTGATGGTGTGCTGTAGTGTGTAAGTCAGCTGATTTTGGAAGTATGAAGATACGTACTGAAACATTGCATGTTTGCATAATTACTAGCAAACAAATAGTGTCTCCACCATAATACATTATGTACAGGTCATTATTAGGGCCTAAAAATGCAAATAATTTTTGATCTAATATGTATGAATAAGCAGTTTGATTTCAGTAGCAGTACAACCTCCATAAGTGATCACTTTTATCCTCTGTGTTTTTGTACCAAAACTATGGCTGCATGAAATAAAGCAGTTAAAAGAACAGAAATGCATTTGCATTGCAAACTGACTACAAGAACAGAAGGGATTTTGAAGAATTATAATCAAAGGAATTTGACAATTTTTTAACACCAAATGTTGGCATGTAAAGAAGTTTGTAGCTGAAAGATGAAGATAAGCTTTTCCTTCTCTTTTCGGACAGCATTACTAAATTGATAGATAAAAAATAAGTTTAAGAAAAATGTTGTCTTACAGAACGTGTTTTTAAATTGCCATACAGCAAACTATGCAAGCAAATTCAGTTAAGTGTTCAAGAAACAAAAGACAAAATGGACCCCAATCAAAGCCCACAGACAATAGAAGGTCATTTTTTAAGTTCTAGAGAAGAGAAAATCTGTGACATTTAGTAAGATGGAAATGCGTTGTTGCCACGTATGAAGATGATTAGTAGGGCAACTAGCCTTTCATCTCCACAGTTTCAGTTGCATTCCGTCTGAAAGGATAGTCTCATCAGCAACACTATTATTATTATTAAGGGTGTCTGTATTCATATTAGTGGACATAATATCTCAAATAAAGATTTTGAGCATCACAGAACAATTACAGAACTTTACAGTCTAGTTTCTCAAAGTAGTGCTCCTGAGGACTGGAAAAGGCCACAGTAAATTCAGTTTATAAAGATAAAGGTGATAAAAGCTTACCAACATGTTGTAAAACTATTAATCCTTTGACCACTACTAGCAAAATTAATTTTGGAAATACTTCATTATAAAGTGAAACATATCAGGTAGTAAATATTGACCAACATGCCTGTACCACAAATGGATCCACTGTCATTTTAAATCACAAATGTGGTATTTACCTTGTATTATAAACTTATGATATTTTTAAATTGACTTTTCATAGGCCTTTGATTCATTAACACCATCTAGGGGCTCTTGTTGGTCCAGAGGCATTGGCATTAGCTCTTTATACTGGAGGTCTTGGGTTCAAGTCCCAAATGAGAGTTAACATAGTCCTTTCACTTCTGTCATTCTGTCCAAGTTTGTTACAGTAGGGTTTAGTAAGCAGCTCATATTCTGGATTCTTAATTTTCTACTCCAGACTGACTGTGGCCCGTTAAATTTGAAGGTTTGCACTCTGAAAGGTATGCCTTAACTATGTGGATTCCTCAGGAATCAATCCTAGGATTTTATCTCTCCAACAATTTATCTTTTTAATCTAGATATCAACATTTTTTTCAGTATTTGCAATAATATTATCAAACTTGGACAAATTATCTCAGATAAAGAAGACTAAGAGCTCTTCAAATATACCACAGACTACTGGAATACATGAGCATACTTAAGTAACATGATAATAAATGTTACTAAAACTGAAGTTATGAGTTTCAGCATAAGCACTATTGAAAGTAATCACACCTTAACTTGACAAATTGAAAAAAAAAGTCTGAGTTATTTAACTCATTCCCTCCAGTACAGCTCTTTTGAGTGTGTACCTTTAACTCATAGTGGGTGTGGCCTGAGCCTTTAAAAATTAAGTTATCACCTTACAATTCTAACAAATACTCATTGACAGAGGTCAGATATCAATACAATTGTTTGCCATCATGTATGCTTCAAGATAAAATATTCTGATACCTTGTATGTAGCATGATTTTGGAATTATTAATGCAATATGAACAAGCAATATTTGACGCCTAGAGAAGCAGTAGAAGGTGACTGCAGATGCACCTGGAGGCGTCACTCTGATGTAATGAGTTAAAGACTTGGGCATATGGGGGACAAAATTTACTCTTAAAATAGACATATATTTGAGCTTAGGAGTTGGTGGTCAAAAACATTAAGCCGTCTGTTAGGATCCATAAAGTCAAACAATAGAAAGGTTTTAATTTCTCTGTCAGTGTTACTAGGCTGCAGTTGGAGCAATCCATTGGGGTGCTCAAAAGTAAATGTTTATAATTTAAAATTAGAACAAATTCAGGAACAATTACAAAATAGTGCCTAGAACCTGCGATGCAAAAAAAGATTAAAAGCTCTGAACATCTGCTTTCTCTTATTGTAGAACTAGTTGAAGATTACCTGCAATATTTACAACATGTAACTCCCCATTTTTATTTATTAGCTCAAATTCATACAAACTCAGGGTTCTAGGGGGCTACATTGGAAATGCAACAATGGCTGAATACTTCTCTGTGAAACGATTATTAAACCCTGGAATCAGCTTCCAGATAAAGTAAAATTGAGACTACAGACTCATTTAAAGAAGACTTTGATAAATGATATGGGGATCAAAAAATATAGGTTTTAGTGGCAAGCTGCAATGGATTTATTCATTATTCAAAAGCTTCTAGTGGTCTCACCTCCTTCCTTTTTCTTGTCCTTAAGTCTTTTGCTTCACATTTCCCATGTAGCATCATGAAAACCTATGTCATACCACTCATAATTTTCTTTGAAGCTAAGTCTGTTGTCACCAGTCACTGTTCATTCTCCTTACAATTCGTCAAATTGATGGCTATATTAGTTTCCCTCTGTATGCTTTCCAGTTGTACTACATCCTATGTAGAGCATACAGAAGTGATGTGGTAGATGCAATCTGACTACCTTAAAACATTGTGTGAGTGAGTGTAAACCTACCTCTGTATTCATGATGTCTGTGTCCTGCATTTTACAGTGCCTTGGTAGCTGCTGTTCCTATTGTGTCTATATTACAGTTGTTGAATGATTACTCTCAAGTAATTTTCAGCCACAGACATCTAGGTTAGTACTGTCTACCTTGTATGTGACCTTTGGCTTTGTGGCTAAATGCACAATCTTGTACCTAATCTGTATTGAGCTTCATTTACCACCTCTGCATGGAGGACATTGAAGTTTGCTGTTTAGGGTTTTTCGTTATCCAGAACTATAGCTTTGATCTTTCCCCAGGTAAGTTAAGTTTGTTAGGTACTACCTGTTACATGTCCAGAGCTAATAGGTTGAAGAGTGTAGGCTCAACTCTGACCCTTGTAGCAGTGCACTAGTTTATATCCCTGTTTTTCACAGTTTCTCCTGACCATGTTTCTCTACTTACTCCATCCGAACTGTATCGAAGCCTAGATCCTGAACTTTGTATTACTCCTAGTCCTTTCCACTTCTTGAATAGCCTTTGATATGAAACCAGGTCCAAAACCTTACCAAAATGCAAGCATACCATATTTATTGATGGGTCTATATTATCAAATCAAATGTTGATAACCTCGAACGTTCTAAATAGCAAAAATGCCGGAACTCAAAGTGCTTTTTTTGAGATTGCAGTACAGTGAAGATTGGAATATTTGCCCTTTCCTCACTGTAGTGCGATCTTGGAGTTGGAATATATATTTAGTGGGGGGGGGGCACAGCCCTTCACAATAAGGAGTTTGAGTTCCGGCATTTTCGCTCTTTAGGGTGTTAGAGATTTTCAACATTTGATCTGATGATATAGAGCCTTTATTGATACTCCCTCATCCAGCCCTGCTGTTGCACAGTCTCTGAAATGCTTGACAGAATGGTTTGACAGAATGTTTTTCTTGGCAGTTAAACCAAGTTGATTTGTCTTCTGAAGTTGTTTTTCCTTTAGAAAGGCCTTAAGCTTTTCACCTTGGATATTTTCTTTCACCATCTGTGATGTGGTCATCAGGCTACTTACATATTTTGCTGTTCTTGCTACTGCCTTATACCTGGAATGACTGAAGCTGATAACCAACTTCCTGAAAATTTCCCACTGGCCAGACATCTACTAAAGATCTGAATTTCTCTATCAGAATATGTGCTTAGTTTTGGTTGTGTGTTTAGAATACTGAAAACCATTACCTTTGTCCTCCTGTAGTCCAGCCAGTTCTTTTGCTACCTAGCTGTCTCCTCCTTTGGATTATGTCTGTCAAAGTATACATGTCACAGGTAGCCATTTCCAGCTATAGCCTGAACAAGTTATGGGCCGTGGCCTGACGCATGATGTCTGATAAGTTAAATAACAAATACTACAAATCTGCAAGAAGGGTTTACAAACTGGATTCATTTTATAACATCCTTGTCATTACTCCCCTTATCTTGGTGATGGTTGAGGTGCTGTCAAACTATGCGGAGTGGAGCAGGCTTCCCTGTTCCTTTAGCAGTCTTTAGCTTATCTTATGGGTGTTCCTAGGCAGTCTGAGGGATGTCATTCCTCCTTCATGCCTGGGACTTCCAGCTAGTAGTGTGTGCTGGTGTACACTTTATGTAGTAGTCACCAGGGTGGGGTACATTCTCATAAGGTGCCCATACCACTTCAGCTGACTCCTTAACTTGTGGATGCAGTCTCTGGACTCTGGAGCCCTCCAAGATTTCTGAGCTTTTCACTCAGTGAAGGGGAGTTAGCTTAGCTACCCTGTGAAGGAACACTATTTTTGTACTCTGTGTCTGTGATCTGATGTTTTCAATCAAATCTCATGACCACACATGAAAACTGGGATTAGCTTGACTGGTAAATTGAGAGCTCTATCCAAAGACACTGCTGCCAGTTAAGGACCATAGGACCCATTGCCAGCAATGCCACCAGTTTTGCACCAGTCCGATGGTCACACTCCTTATTCCGAATGCCCTCACTCATGAGCAGTATTCCAAGCCTGGGCAGCTGCTAATTTGAAAAGAGCTTCCACTCTTTTTCCAAGAGAAAAACATGATCTTTTGTTTGAAGATGTCGAGGTTACATTCAAGTTGGGTATCAGACACCAGCAGGGGTGAGTTTTGTCTCCTTTCCCGTTTGTCATTTGGACAGGATATTAGCTTCTGCCAAGGTTTGGAGAGTATGTTTTAGCTTGAAGCGACTTGTCATCTCCATTTTGCACTGCAGCAATTAGTTTTGCTGAGTGTGAAGTGTGTGGGATGAAAAATCAGTGTACAACATAAATGGCATAATAAAAATTTGCAAAAGAATATGAGAAAACTTTAGTGAAGTAAAAAGTCTGCCAGTGATTTATTAATTATTCTTGTCATGCTTATTTTCAGATTGCTGGAATATTTCTAACTAGTCGTATTCAATGGGTTAGCTGTCAGGGTAGTAAGCCAGAATATCGAGGATATCCTTGTTCTCTTTGGAGGCTGTTTCACACATTGACTGTCCAGGCTGCAAAACGGCATTTGCTTTTAATTAATACTGGTAAGCTGAACCATTTCTCAGTGTTACCCATGGGATAGCACTTCTTGACATGTGTACAGTTTTGACTGCTGTGTAAAATTGTGCTTGCATTCTTAACACGCAAGTGGAAAATGTAAATACATAGTGCTAATACTGTAATTGTGACTTGATGCTAAAATGCATTGAGTTTTATGCTGCTGCTTTGCTTCATCTGCACTAAATATATCCATCCACAGATAAGAGCAGAAGACTCCATTTTATTTTGGAGTTGACTTAAAACAGTAGAATTTGTGTGTTATGTATTTTGTTTTCTTATGAAATGGTACATCAGATCCTCCGTTCTGGTGGCTAGATGTTTAAGGGAAGGCAGAAATTGAGCAATTTGTAATGTTGTAGCGGATGAGTGTTAAAAAGAAAAAAAAAAACATATGTACTGTATGAATGTGATACGTTAATATTATTTCATTTTCTGCTACTGTATGTGTGCCCGTGTGTTAAGTAATAATTTAATAAAGGTGTTAAAAAATAAAAAAAGAAAGAGGGACAACACCTTGAAGGCATTTTATGACATCACCTGTTTCACTGAGGTACTGGAGGCCATAGACTGCACCCATATTGCAATAAAGGCCACACCAACGCAGCAGCGGCAGTGGTGTATCAGCCGTTATGGACTCCACTCTGTCAACTAACAAGTGATATGTAATGCACAGGGTATAATGTAGAATGTGTCTGCAGGCCACCAGAGCAGTGCCCACAGCTTCCACATTTAGCATATATGTGACGTATACCAACAGTTTTTGCAGGACATTTCCACCTGGACATCTTATTTGTGATGCTGGATATGGCTAATGGCACCAATTAGAAAACCACAGACTGACAAAGCCAACAATAATGCCATGTCCTAGACCCAGGTCATTGTAGAGCATGTGTTTGTTCTGCTACACTCCCTGGCACTAACTATTCTGTTCATAACTCTTCAGATTGGAAAGCAAAAAGGACATCGACAGCAGCAGGAATTTTTAAAACTTCTGCGTTAACATCCTCATTTTTCTGGTGTGACTCGGACTAGTTTTGTAAAACAGCTCCAGCTGTACTGTTATATTTGTTAACATCTGGAGAATCACAAGTGCTTATGTGCCTGAAGGCCCATAGATTCAACTGTTTTTGTTTTGACAGACAACTCTTCACTTGTTAGCAGTTAGAAACAGAAGCTACTGTATTTTGAAGAAAAAAAAGTCTACTTCTGCTGTCTGGATGCATTGGTTGATGCACTGCAGTAAGACCGTGCAACATGTGGTAAAATCTTTGCAGTGTTACACATCTTGATACACAAACAGTTACAGCAGTACAGAAACGTTCAGGTAGAGGGAGTACCAGGCTCAGCAGCAGAAGAGGTGCCTGATGGGAATCCTGTGGAAGAGTCTGCTGCAGGGGATGACTGTATGCCAGACAGGCAGGTGCAGAATGCAGTGACATTGGCTAAAAGGCAGCGTTTGGTTCATAACTGTGGGGCAGAATAAAGAAGTACATCTGAAATAAAAAAAAAATTATGCATACAAAATTACACACGGCATCTGCTATACTGTGACTAGACTAGCCAGACTGTGTGTCAGACATAGGCTACTTAAGTAACAGAGTACTAAAGACAGGTCACTGTTATGCACACACAACAATGCACCATGTGTTGGTCTGGGGAATGAGCATTACTGGTGTGTGTGTGCATGTGTGGCGTGTGTGTTTGAGACATGCTATGGAGATTGTGGGGGCTAAGTAGACTGTCCAGTGAGGGAGCGGTGTCTTCAGTGTCATACGATTTTGTGGTGGTGGATGCTGCAGGGTGTTTGTGTATGTGCACATGCACACACGTGCTTACTGGGACGGAGCACCAGCAGTTGATGCAGCGCTATGATGTGATCTGGTGGACAGCTCTAGATCATCTGCAGGAGAGGTGTGTTGACTATGTATGTGTCCCTGTTAAATAAAAGAATACCTGTACTGTGCGTTGTGTTTCTTGGAGCACAAGGAGGGTAGATGCTGAATGCTTCTACTAGTTTTTGTAATGTTTTTAAGAGGAGAACCTCGTCTATTGTAATTTTCTGTCCTGTATTATCAATGGGCAAATCCCCTTTGGAGATTGCATGTGCACACGCACACAGGTGCGCACACGCACATTTAATTTCTTAGGGATGTATGTAACACCTGCAAGCTGTCTCCTAACACAATGGAAAGTAAATAATGTGGGAAGAAATAGCCAGGGAATTGTTATGGCTAGGCTTGTATAGGCCCTAGGGCTGATAGCCTAGTACCAACCTATGAACCTATGCACAATTTGGATTTTCAGTTGTTCATGAAAACAGAATGTTAACAAAGACCTTTCTCACCCTTGATTCCTTTATTGTCTAGTGACTTGTGCCTATGCTAAATAAAAGTGGCATGTGAGATTAGTATGTATTCATGCACCAATGCTTTTATTTTAAATGTATATACATTTTGCTCCATGTAAACCTCAACACTTTTTATTTATTTATTTTTTTTTAAATGGTTGTAGAAATCTTCTCCACTAAACATAACATGCAGATGTTATCGATACAGTTAAGGTTATTTTGTTTTACCCCTGTTCACACAGTTACCCAGCTCTGTTATAGTTTAGTAGAGTACTACTTTAGATTTTCCATGAAATACACCTGTACATGTGTCATATAGTCCCATCAAACAGAAGAGACTTAAAAATTCCTCAGTAAAATTTGTAACCGGCTCCTTGCTTTTGTGTACATAGTACATGTGCAGACTGTATTTGCACGTCAGAATGATGATCAGTTTGCCGTCTTGGATTGCCTGTACTTGTAATTTCCATACTTTTAGAGTTAGTTTGTCTGTCTGCTTTAACCTGTATTGCGTATGGCTTGTGAAGACCTTTTGCCACAAATGTGCTAGGCCATCTCAGACATGTGTTTACTGAGATTACCACAGTTTTGTTCTTTTACCTGATATATAGCGTTAATGGGATACTAAATTAATTATCATTGTTTATCATGTAAATGCTGCTGTATTGCCTTATGCCTAGACTACTAAACTGTCACCTTTGCATAATTTGTTGTGTGATAGTGTATGTAGCTGATGTATGCTTTGTATTAACTATACTTCCAGCATAGTATTATTCTTCCATCCATGAAAAAAATACCAAATACACCTCCCTTATTTTTATCACACCACCAGTCCACAATCATAAGACATACACATGTGAACATTACTGTTCAGTCTAGCAAGTCACTCAAGTTCATACATTCATAGGTGTGTACTAGACTAATGGCCCTGGAGCCTTTACAAGCCTAACCCATAGGATTACCCTGGCATCGTGCCACCCGACCTTAGTTCCCAGTGCATCTGTCGAGTAGAGCCACTGGAGTGATCCCCAGAGTGAATTTTCTGTTTCCCATTCACTCATCAAGATTTCTCGTGAAGAGGGCCAGTGAAGTGCTCTGCCTAATCATGTATGGGAAGTCTATTCCAGAGCATGAGCAGTTTCTGGGTTATGAACCTGTCCCTCCAGCATGTTCTGTTGATTGTGGTAATGAGGTTGAGGTCTCTGGAGTGTGTGGTATGGAGGGATTCGGATTTATTTAGATGTAGCATTTCTAACAGAGCTGGGTCAGACATGGCTTTGTAAGTCAAGCAGAGATTGCCTGTAAGTAGGCGATATGAGACAGAGAATAGTTGAGTTTTTTGAGTCTGTCCATATAGGACAAGTGTTTAAGGCCTAAGATCCTCTTTATGAGGTAGTTTTGCGGCCTCTCCAGTTGTTGCAGGTGTCTAGTGAGGTACATGTCAAATGGGGATTTGCACTCGATGATTGGCCTAATGAGGGAAGAGTAGATGGAGACAATGACCTCTTTCTTCCTGAATGCTAAACCCTTAGTAATGAGATGTGCCACATAGAAAGACTTTCTGACCACAGTGGCAATGTGCTAGTCAAAAGAGAGGTTGCTGTCAACCTGTGTTCCTAGATCTCTTATAATGCCTTCTGTGTTCAGTAGACTACCATCGATGTGGTAATTCAAGGGAGCCGGGTTATGTTGTTCTCGTCATTTATTCTGTTTGTTAGTAGCCTGTCTTTTTAACTATTCTAAATTTGTTTTTTTCCATGATATTTACTCTGTACAACTATATCCAGCTTTCATTTTCATTATAGTATTATCTGATGCGGGAATCCTTTAGTTCTTAAGGTAGACGTGCAGCACTGATATATTTATTGAGTAATTTGTTGAACATGGTAGAGCACTGATAAACTGAATCACAGCCAAAAGTAACAAAATTACAATATGAATCAACAGCGAAGTTTACACTCTGACTATTAAGGCATATGAGAAAGCTACAAGGAAACACGTAATGCATATCAAGTAGTATGCAGGGCCATGTACATGCTTATTGTATAAGAGAAAAGAAAGCATAGAAAAAATAGGACCTCAGGATCCCCCACAGTGCTTGTATACTTTGCTGCTAGCTAAAGCAATATAATTGTTTTTCTCATATAAGCAGTCTTTTGAGGTATGACAAAATAGGGTCTGTCAAGACATGGCCTGTCAGAATTCTGGGGAAGTGTGGCAGAAGCTACAGTCTCCAGAAATGTCTCTTGAATAATTAGAATTTCACATGACAAAATTTTGCTCTGCCGGTGTTTCCCAGCATAAAACTGTTTTTATTTTATGAAGAGAGTAACATATTTTTGTAACAGTTATAAATACATCACCTTGCCAGCTAGGTTCTTTGTACAGCTCAAACTTGTCGCTGTCCCCAAGTCATTGTAAGATAAATTCTACACAATTTCCCTTACTGTTGGTGTGACTCCATAGTTGGTGTATGTAAGTCAAGTGTGTGTGTACAAGGGAGGTCATCTTCCACATGCGGTGGAGGTGCAGGGATTCTCATACCCCCTACACAAAATGCTTGTTTTGTTGATGTTCTTCGTGTTTCACTGTTGCAGTCATTACATTTGGATAATGTGCTGGCAGGTTGCCCTCAATTGGCCTGAATAACCAAGTTTTGGGTCCTGCGTCGGTTGTTGTCTCCTCTTCCATGACGTCAGGTCATCAGAGGTATAAAACATGCAGCCTATGCCATTTTAATCCGTCTTTCTTGCCGGGCGGTGCCCGAAGCAGAAGCAGTTCGCAAGTGCCGGTCGGCCGACTCATGAAATTTTCGTTTTCGAGTTTCAGAACCGAAGTCTTCAAACTAAAGCTAAGTACCCTGTTGGGGAAACTTTCTTGCTCCTTACCGATGCCAGTAAAAGTTAATAATTGCATTACTGTGGGAAGCAAATACCTCATAAGGATTTTCATTTGTACTGTATTCCTTGCCTAGGCCCTGACCACAACGTGCCTTGCTGTTGGTTTTGTGCTAAATTTAACCAACGCACCATTAAGCGTCTGTATATTCTTGCTTCAAGATTTAACTACCCTGAAAATGTCGTTGGTTAGCAGTCCCGACTACCGGAGTTCACAAAAAACGCAAGGAAAAAGACACAGACCGACGAGGTCCAAAACCGATGACTAAGCTTCTCTTAAGCCAGTCGCCGGTTTGCCGGTACTCAGGCGCTTTCACAGCCCCTGATACCCGCTACTTTTGAGTTGCAGGCCTCTACCGAGACCTATTCTGAGTCTGGTATGCCGCGAGATTCGCAAAGTATTGAACCAGCGGATGTCTCTCCCTTGGATGGGTCCAGAGCCACTGAGCAGGCACTGGTTTCTGAGGATGTTTTCCGGCCTCATCATTTTTATATTAAACCGACCCCATCAACAAAAACAAGGTCAAAAACAACTTTTATGTGTAAAAAACAATGCATGAGCCACATGCTCAGGCCCCTATGCCTAAAAAACAAATGATCAAAATGGTTGAGGATTTAATTACTTTGATCAGGGGCTCCCAACCCCCCCCCCCTTACTAAGAGACCTAGGCAAGGCAATGATTATGAATCTTAAGATCAGGTTTCCATTTCTTCTGATCCCTCTTTTGGTCAGGAATTTTCTATTGTACCTTATGAGGATTCTGATGCAGAGGAATCCATCCCATCTGCATCTCCTCCTGAGGATTACTCTTTTGGAGAGACTTTGCATACTTTAAGGGAACATTTTCACTGGGAGAGTCAGGACTTCTCAGAATCAAAAAAGAGGCTTAGGGATTTCCTCCTTCTTCCTCAACATAGGCCATTGGCAATACCTCCTGTATTAGACATTGTGAATGATGTGTTCTCGGAATCAAGCATGGCTCCTGATTTCTTGCCTCCGGCTCCTAGTAAGCCAGACAGATATTACAGGGTTCCTGACTCCCACAAATTTCTTTTCAAAAATCCTGCTGCTGATCCTGAGACTATTTCTCAGGGTCCCAAGGGTATTAAGGCTTCTGACAGAGATTCCAGGGCACTGGATAGATTGGGTAAGAAGATTTATGCGTCTGCAACCTTGGCAATCAGGGCTTTAAACTGCCAGTTTCATATGCTTAAATATCAACAGCATGCTATGGGCTTACTGAAACAGAAAATGTTGTTGATTTCTGATTGTGTGGAAAATAGAGTTACAGGATTTATTGCATGCAGCAGAACAGGTTGGAAAGCATACTTTGCAATGTGGTTTTGATTCCTTGGAGGCCTCTTGTAGGGCCGCCGTTATTGGATCTGTGATAAGAAGGCATGCCTGGCTCTAGGAGCAAAATCTGCCTGATCATGTTAAAGCTAAATTGTTGGATGCCCCTTTGCAGCATGATACTCTGTCTGGTAATAAGGCAGAAGAGGTTTTAAAGAAAATGGAAGACAAAGCTAAATCTATGCAAACGGTAAAAGAGATTTTGCAAGTGCAGCCACCCAGGTTCAGTAGGCACTGGCCTACTAAAAATGTGTCCTTTCCTGTGTCCAACAGAGCCACTCAGGGCAAACCCAGGTGCTCAAAAGGTTCCAGATATCAATCACAGGGATCATACAGGTCAAAGCAATGGGGTGCCTCCACCTCCAAATCTGGAGGTAACAAAGCATAACCCTACAGTAAGCAGTCTCAATGACTTTCCTCTACCATCTCCAAGCACTTATCTTTTGGCAGCCCCCTTGGGGGGAAAACTAGCACTTCATGCTCAAAATTGGCAGTTAATTACTCAGGACAAGTGGGTATTAAACATAGTATCCCAGGGGTACAGATTTCATTTCCATACTTTGCCAATTCCAAACGGATGGCCGGATCTGCCACAAAACCAGTGGGCAGAAGCCCAGAAACAAGTCATGTCCCTCATGGATATGGGGGCTATTCAACCGGTACCAGAAAAGGAAAAAGGACAAGGATTTTATTCAAGACTTTTCCTGGTACCCAGAAAAGACGATTCATGGCGTCCAATACTGGACTTATCGGTTCTGAACACGTTCCTGGACATTCCAGAATTCAAAATGCTGGCTTTACAACAGCTACTGCCTATGCTAGGCAAGAATGCTTGGTTAGTAACTCTAGACTTAAGAGGCATACCTGCATATCCCAATAAGGGAATCTTGCAGAAGATACCTCCACTTCAAAGCAGACGTTTTGCATTACCAATTCTCTGAACTGCCCTTTGGCTTATCTACTGCGCCCAGGGTCTTTACAAAGTGCCTGGCACCAGTAATTGCATTCTGCAGACAAAGCAACATTCAAATTTATCCTTATCTGGACGATTGTCTCATTCAGGCAGAGGACAAGGACACTCTTCTTCAACATCTGGTGTTTGTAAAAAGGCTTCTAGCATGCCTAGGGCACACTATAAATGAAAAGAAATCACAGCTGGTACCCTCTCAAATAATTACATTCCTGGGTGCAAGCTTTAATACAACTGCCCAGATGGCTTACCTCACGCCAGACAAACAACTGTAATTGACAACATACTTCAAACAAATTGCAACAAAAACCCAGTTATCTGCAAGACAAATTCTGCAGGCTTTGGGGTTCATGGCATCCTGCATTCTACTAATTCCATATGCGAGACTGCATATGAGGAAACTTCAGTGGTACCTAAAAAGTTTATGAAGTCAACATTCTCACAGCCTGGAAACAATGATCCCTCTCATTCCCTGCCTACAACAGGAGTTTCTTTGGTGGGCAGAGATATGTCACCAAAACAAGGGACTGTCATTCACTCTACCCCCTGCCTCCCAAACCCTAACTACAGACGCATCAGACTATGCTTGGGGGGCCCACCTGGCAGGGAGATGCATTCAGGGCAAATGCAGCCCAAACCAAATGCATCTGCATGTCAACCAGAAAGAAATGCTAGCTGTTCAGAATGCTCTGACAGCCTTCAAGGACTTACTTCATCCAGGACAACTACTGATAAAGACGGACTATACCACAGTTATGTGGTACATAAACAAGCAGGGGGGTACCCATTCCTACCCCCTTTGCAGACTTGCCATGGCCTTGTGGAACAAAGCCTTGACTTACAAATACATCTTCAAGCTCAATTCCTGCCAGGAAAGCAAAATAATCTGGCAGACGACCGAAGCAGAAATCTTATGGACCCTCACAAATGGAAACTGGATCCACAAATCTTCAACATGTTAACACAGAAATGGGGAAGCCCAGACATATATCTATTTGCCTCTCCCCAAAACTATCAGTTGGACAAATTCTGCACGAGGACTCATCACAAAAAAGCATGGAAAGTGGATGCTCTATCCTTCAGCTGGAAAAACCTATCAGTCTATGCCTTTCCCCCTCTGCCTCTTCTCTCCAAGATCTTAAAGTCAGACAGGAAAAACCAAAAATGATTTTAATTGCTCCTGACTGGCCTCACCAACACTGGTATCCGCTTCTAAGGAATATGTCACACCTTACTCCAGTGTACTTGCCTCTGACATCTCACCTACTGTCTCAACAGAACTATCAAATTCTGCACATTCAGCTCCAAACTCTGAATCTTGCAGCATGGCTAATCAACTAATTATTCAAACCACATCTCTCAGTAAACCTGTGATGGATGGCATTTTGGAAGCCAGAAGGCCTAGTACTAGAAAATCTTATGCAGATAAATGGAAGATATTCTGTGCTTGGAACCAAGCACAGGGAATAGACACAGCAAAGCCCAGTATTCCTCAGATTATACAATACTTAACTGAGATGCTTGACAAGGGCCTATCTTCTTCAATAAAAATCCATGCCTCTGCCATCTCGGCTCATTACAAGACAGAGCCTCCTCTTTTCTCATCCACTGCTAAAACAGTATCTCAGACGGGCCAAAAATTTAAGTCCTCCCAGGAGAGCGCCAACTCCTGCATGGGACTTCAATTTTGTGCTGGAAAAACTCACCCCACCTCCGTTTGAACCAGCAGCTACTGCGGATATAACATTTCTTTCTTGGAAAACGGCTTTTCTTTTGGCAGTCACTTCAGCAAGAAGGGTTTCAGAACTACAGGCTGTCATGGCAGTGGAGCCTTTCATTATATTTTACCCGGACAGGGTGGCCCTCAGGACCAGTCCTTCATTTATGCCTAAGGTGGTATCCAGTGTGGCTCTTAACCAAACCATTCACCTGCCAACTTTTTTCCCAAATCCGCAGTACATGGGGGAGCGGATTCTGCATTTATTGGATGTACACAGACCACTAAGATTCTACTTAAACAGGACAAAATCTCTAAGAAAGTCTGAGCAACTACTGGTAGCATTTGCTGCAGGATCAGAGGGGAAGGCTATATCGAAGCAGACTATTTCTAAATGGATAAGCCACTGCATTTTTCTGCTATTTGCACCATGGTAAACCTGTGCCCAAGGGGATCAGGTCCTATTCCACCAGGGCTGCCTCTACTTCAGCAGCTTTTCTCAGAGGGGTTCCAACCAAAAATATTCTAGAAGTTGCTACTTGGAGCACTGTTCATACATTCACAAAGCATTACCATTTACCTCTCTTCTCTAAATCCAGGGCAGGCTTTGCCACTGCAGTCTTGCAGGGCCTTATAGCTGCTCCTAATGCTGTTTAGTTCCATCCTCCCATCCATAGCTTTGGGATTCTACCCAAATGTAATGACTGCAACAGTGAAACACGAAGAACATAGTATAGTTGTGTACACTTACCATAAATGTAGATGTTCGAGTGTATTCACTGTTGCAGTCCGGGTTACGCACCCACCATCCCCCATTCTATACCTTTTCTTTCCTTCACTATACTCAAAAGCCTTTGTGGTGTATTTGCTTTTAGTTGAAGGTAAATTTTATGTTTCTAAGGTGCATTTATATATTTCCTGTTTATTTATATATTTTTGCAACCCATTTGGGGGGCACCTGACATCTGGGACGAGAAAAACTGATTAAAATGGTGTCTGCTGCATGTTTTTATACCCCTGATGACCTGACGTCATGGATGAGGAGACAGCAACCGACACAGGACCCAAGACTTTGTTATTCAGGCCGACTGTGGGCAACCTGCCAGCACATTACCCAAATGTAATGACTGCAACAGTGAATACACTCGAACATCTACATTTATGGTAAGTGTACACAACTGTACTTTCTCTGAAACTGGCTTTCAGCAAGATATGTTTTGTCATATTTGCAGTCAGTTTTTTCCCTCTGTGTCATCTTGTGCCTCAAACTGATCTATAGTTTATGATGGCATATTTGACCACAGCAGTTAACAACAAAGTTGCTGAAAAAACGATACTCTACCAAGCGATTTTTTTTTTTTTTTGCATGACTAGCACACTTTCACTGCAAATATACGGTGTATGTATACATGCATGTGTCTTAATACTAAGTCCATGGTTACATGGCAGTGTTTTTCTTGTAAAACGTAGTAGATTTTGTAAAAAGAGTTAAAAGTTAAAAATGATGGCCATTGGGAGGATTTGTTATTTTGGAAGAGCTGATCAGGACTGGACTCTGAACTTCATTGTGTCGTCATTCACAAAGGTGATTGATTCAGATGCATTTCAGAGGTGCCCAGTAAGTCAAGGCTAGTTGGCTAAATTCTGGTTTGATAAAAAGGAAAATGGATGACCAGTCGGGTTGTTGTTTCACAATCCTAGAAGCTTAAGTTCTGAACACAGGAAGGCTCTGCATTGGGCCTTTGTGTTCACCCTAAGGTAAGATTTCTTCATTTCAGAGAAAAATATACAGTATTGAAAATCTATAATATAAAAAGTAATAAAGGTAAAACAAGGAGGAATGCTAAACATTCATTAGGCTGAAGAGTTATGCAAAGCCAAAGTAAAGCTGTTAAATACTAGATTACAGGTCATGCACCAGTGTCCAAAAACAATTTCTAATAAACAGTAAACTTATCTGAGTGAGACGGTAACCATTTGAAATGTTGGGGCCAAATCGAGCATGTCATGAAGCGTAGAAACTGAATTACCAAATGATTGGACTTGTATATACCAAGTCTGAGATGCTTTTCTTGAAATATTCCCTTTTCTCCAAGGTAAGAGAGTCTTGGAGTTGGTATATACAAGATGTCCTTTTGTTCCCATGTTGCAGTATTCTACATATGGGTTTACTCTTGTGTCGCATACGTACAGCCATTATGCAAAAGTTTTCAGTCCCTTTGAGGTGTGTGTGACATCTGACGTGGCCGAGGGAACGTGGGCCATAAAAGTGACAGCACGCACCAGCCCTCAGAACATTTCGGCCGCCAAACGTATGTCAGGTGTTACCACTACAGTTGACATCGGATTCTACTAAAATCAGGTAAGTACCCAGTTGGGGACCTTTTCGGTCCTTCTATAAACTTGTGTTGCCTGTTAATGTCATCCAGGAAGGGGAAGTGTCAGTGAGGTCACCAAATCCCCCACAAGAACACCTGTGATAAGTGCCTCTTCTGTTTAGGTCCGTCGCACGACCACAAGACCTTCCCTATTTGAAAAGCGTTTGTACCCAAGACCCTCCGCAGTGGCTTGCATGCATTAAACTTTTATCTAGAAAACCAACGCCATAAGCAGATAACTTTAGGGATGGAGGGCTCCTAAGATGTTCCTTTGGAACTGCCAGAAAAGAAGGCCAAGACCCTATTGGCCTTCATCAACCATTGAGCTTCTTCTGTCCGGTCCTCAGCCTGTGTCTGACTCCAGCCTGGTAGAAGGAGACAGATCCGCCGTATTGGATAGAGCGGGTACCTATGTGTATTCCGCACAATCCCACGGCGAGAGCATGTCTGCTGGGGCTATACCATCAGCTTCCAGTGCTGGGGGTAACCAGCATTTTCTGAAGTGCCACCTGATCCCTCCGTTCATTTAGAGTCTCCAGACCCCAGGCCTCAACATACGCCAGCTAGGCCCCTTAAAAGAAAGGAAAAGACTAAGCATATCTCTCCTCCTGAAAGCATGCCTGATTTGCAGACTTTTAGTCAAAGCCTTTTTAGTGCTTTCATGGCCTTGAGGCCTGCATCCACAGTGGGTGCTCTCACATCCCCTCCTCTCCTGATCCCTCGGCCTCAGACCACACCATTAAGGAAAGGGAGGATTCCTTAGAGGAGTGAGTATCTTATACCTGGCTTTCTCTTCCCAGGTCACCAGACATTCTATAAAGTGCAGTTATGATGTTGCTGAATCCTCTTCCAGGTCAGCAGCATCAGCTGGCTTTGCCTATAACCACTGCCTGATGACTTCAGGGCAAAAACTTATGGATATTCCCCTGGACAGTACTGCATTGTTTGGCTCCAAAGTAGCTGACCTTTTCAAGTCAATTCAGCAAAAAGAAAAAGAAATGCAGGACCTGAAACATTTTGCTGGTTTCTCCAATACCTGTTCCAAAGAAACTCCTGCTAAAACCCTGCTAAAACCCAGTTTATCAGGAAGCATTCTCGTCCTGCTGCTCCTTCCAGGCCTAGAAAGCCTACAAGAAAACAAACTTCTACAGCTGAAGCACCTTCCTACTCTAGCCAGAGACCGCCCTTTCCAGATAGGGCAGGTAGCATATTGACTACCTGCCAGCCTTACTGCCACCACCCCCTCCTTCTGTACCTCTGTCACCTTGACTTTCTCACTGCCTCCCTGTATGGACCAAGCTTACCTCAGACAAGTGGATCTTGTCCATACTAGAAAATGGTTACTTCATGTCTTGGATCTCACCTCCAAAAAGGGAGAGGCATCCCACAATCACCTTCTCAACAGCTGCACCTCATGCAACCAGTCCTCCAGACTTTTACAGTAAAGGGCACCATCAAAGCAGTCTCCCCAGCTGCAAAGAGAAGAGGATTCTATTCCAGGATATTCCTGGTCCCCAGGAAAGACGGACCGTGGAGACCTATATTAGACCTCTCCCACCTCAACCCTTTCTTAAAGGTCCCTGCTTTCAGAATGCTAACCTTCCCAGCCCTATTCCCCCTTCTGATCCCCCAGTGGTTCATGGCAACATTGGATATAAAGGATGCCTACCTCCACATCCCAGTAAAACCCACTCACAAGAAATACCTGAGGTTCTTGGTGGGTTCTTACTTACAATTCTCTGCCTTGCCTGTTGGACTCTCCACTGCACCGAGTCTTCACAAAATGTTTGGCCCCAGTAATTGCCTTTTGCAGGACAAAGGAGTATAAATATTCCTTTACCTGGACGACATGTCAATCCAGGCTGCCAGCCAAGAGACCCCACAGCTATACATCCACATGGTAGTCACCCTTCTACAGTACCTGGGATTTCTACTAAATTTTCAAAAATCCCAGCTACAGCCAGTCCAAGACATTGTCTTCCTCAGGTGCAGAATACGCTCAGACCTCATGGTAACATACCTACCACCCCCAAAAGTGAGCTCCTTGACAGAATATCTGCTTCTGGTCCTTCACTCCACAGAGTTGACTGCAAGACAGTACCTCAGATTGTTGGGCTACATGGCAGCCACTATCCCCATGCTACCTCTAGCAAGACTGCAAATGAGAAAGTTACAGTGGTATCTTCGGTCAGTCTGGACACAGCACTCCCACCCTCTGGAGTACAGGGTGCCTCTTCTCCCATGCCTGAAGAAGGAAGTACAGTGGTAGTTGGAACAGGTGAACCGCAATCCAGGTCTCCCTCTCCAACCACCTCAGCCCACACAGGTCATACACACAAATGTCTCAGACTTGTGCTGTGGAGCAACTCTGGGCAATAAAAAGGTACAGGGCCTGTGGCCAAAACCTCACAAACTGGAACACATCAATGCTCGTGAGACGAGGGCAACTCTTCTAGCCCTCCAGACCTTTCAACCTTTCTACGGACAGGGGCCTCTGAAGATGTACACAAACAACACCACTGTGCTGTGGTATCTCAACAAGCAGGGAGGGACCAGGTCTTACCTGCTCTGCATGGGATGGGAATTTGCCACCTCACAGGAAATCACCCTACAGTTGGTTTACATTCCCTCTCTCCACAATGCCCAGGCAGATTACTTGAGCAGAACTATCACAAACAACCACAAATGGATGCTTCACAGAGATGTCTTCTTGGATCTGGTCCACAGGTGGGGTACACCTTAAATAGACCTGTTTGCCTTCTCCATCAACAGGCAACTTTCTGATTTCTGTACCAGGACACCAGAGCCTTAGACACCGGCAACGAATGACTTCTCAATCTCTTGGAAGGGGAAATATCTATATGCTTTCCCCCCTTCCCACTCATTCAGAAAGTCATACTAAAAATACAGCAGGGCACTCCAAAAATCTTGTTGGTGATCCCCTACTGGCCCAGGCAGCACTGGTTTTTCTGAGCTGTTGCTTCCCTCAGAACTCTGGAGTTCATGGGCTGTGCGTCTGCTCTCCTCTCAGAGCAGGGGGCTGGGCATGTTTGGGGATCTCGGTTTGGGTAGTTTCGGCTCTGGTGGGATGGTCTTCAGTGTCTCCCGCCATTCTCCTTTCGAGGTGGTGGAGAGGGTCCTCTCCATGCGTAGGATATCCTCAGCTCCCACCCTTTCAGATCCATTTCTCTCCCCTTTGGAGACTGTGTCTGAGACCTCAATACCCTCCTTGGGACAGCCGGCCCGGCAAAGCCTTTGAGTATCCCACCCTTGGAACACCAGATCTCTTCGTATGTCTCTGCAGAGCACCCACTGAGGAGATTCCACATAAGAGAAGTTATAAAAGGAGGCACCTGAATTCCCCAGAGAAATTGGTCACTGAAGACACCGATTTTGAGGAGGGGTAAGTGCCCCTCAGATCTCCACCTGAGGCTGTCTCTTCTGGCAACATCTTGGAAATCCTGCGCAAAGAGGTGGATCGTCTTTCCAAACCCCGACCCCAGATGAATCTGTGGTGTGGGAGACTTTCAGGTCTGACCTGTCTACATCTTGGGTGTCCCCCCTCCCCCCAATGCCATTATTGACCTAATGTCAAGCAGGGTTGGGAAGAATCCAGACACTGTAGAACCGATACCTGAGCGTGCAGGTAAAATTCTTAGTGCTCCCCCTGACTGCCCCCATTGGACAAAGGGTATTCCAGTAGATAACATGGTTGTTGTGGCAGCCACTAAAATGGAGCTTGCCCAGGAAAGCTCTCAGCCCATCCCCCTAACAGGCAAACTAGGGCAATGGACAGATTCGGCAAGAGAGTTTATGCCTCATCTACCTTTACTGTACAAGTCTTAAACTACCTTTCCTATTTTACTAGTCTACAGAGGGACTTAATCAAAGAAAACTCTAGCTTGGTCTCAGAGTCCATGTCTAATGAGGGCAGGAAATCCTTCTCCTCAAGATTGACCACTCTACAATGGATAGCGAATGCATCCATGACGTTAATCTCCCATGTGGCGGAGGGTACCTATAGGGCCTCCATTTCTAGCATTGCCATTAGGTGTCATGTCTGGATGCGGCTGTGTGATTTTGCAGAACCCTTCTAGGCGTTCGTCAGTGCTTCTTTTGACGGATTGTCTGTTCAGGTCCACTGTCAGAGATGCACTGTTCCGTAGCAAGAAAGATGGAAAGACTCTGTCTGCCATTGGGATCTGTTTTTCCATCTCCAAGAGATCCAGGAACCATCGGGGGTGGGGGAGATGTGGTTAAGTAAAATCGCAGAGTCCTTTTCATGAATCGCTGGGAGAATTTTCCCCCAGTGGCAGGGGGTAAATGGTTGCAATAGTAGACATCGCCCTTGCGGCAGACGGGGTATCCAAAGTCAAGGGTCTCTGGATTCCTTCTCGGACAGATCTGTCAGCAGTCCTAAGGGATTTCCAGACTGCCTTTCCCTGGAGGCAGTCAGGGGGCGATTACCCTGGCATCTACCACAAACTATCAGTGGGTGCAAAGGATCATATCCAGAGGATACTCGATTCCCTTTTCAAAAACCCCCAAACCAAAGTCATCTCTCCAGGATGTTCTACCCAATCAAAGAGAGGCAGCAGAGCAGGAAATCTCAAACCTGCTACAAAAAGAGAGTTATCCAGAATGTCTCGTCAAATTAGTTCGGATAAGGCATTTACTCCAGGTTCTTTTTAGTACCAAAAAAGACAGGAGACCTCAGGCCCATTTTGTATCCCTGAAAAAATCAATAAAACCTACAAAGTTCATGATGGTCACGATCCAGTCCATTCTACCTCTCCTTAAAATGGACGACTGGATGTGCTCAATGGACTTGAAGGATGCGTACTACCACATCAAGATGAACAGGCACTCCACAGCATACCTAAACTTCAGGCTGGGAGCCAGTCATTACCAGTTCAGAGCACTCCCCTTTGGTCTCACCACAGCCTCCAGGGTGTTCACCAAATGCATGGCGGTAGTCACAGCTCATCTCAGACTGCAAGGATTCCATGTGTTTCCATATCTGGATGACTGGCTCCTAACTGCTCCAACCAGGCATCTACTCATCCAAGCCAGGAACTACCTGTTACAACTGGCTCCTACCTTGGGCATAATGATCAACCTAGAAAAACCCAGCTTCAACCAATTCAGTGTATAGATTTTATAGGGATGCATTTGGATACGTCCAGGGCCTGGGGCTTCCTTACTTCCGGACAGGATAGCAAATCTAAAACTGTAAATCAGACAGATTTTGGCAATTCCAGCTCCCCCAGCTAAACTGGTCCTGAGGGCCCCGGTTTCCATGTTGGCCACCACTACTCTGCTACCCACAGCACGCCTGCACATGTGAATTCTACAGTGGACATTAGCAGTCCAGTTGTCACTTCAAGTACCCCTCAACCATCCTGTCACACTATCTCGGGCTTGCAGGGAGTCTCTTCTATGGTGGCTTCACTCCCCGGAGGTTCTTCAAAGACATCCCTTTATTCTTCTTCCCCCCAAAAGCTACATTGACCACGGATGCCCCCTTGGCAGGATGGGGAGGCATTAGCTGTGTCGGATAGTCCAAGGCACTTGGATGTCTCAGGAGACCAGTCTGCATATCAATGTCCTGGAGATTAAGGTGGTTCTTTTAGCATTGCAGGCTGTTCACATCCTCATTCCTCTAGTAACAATTGCTATTCCAACTGACAGTATGTCAGTAGTTTGGTACATCAACAAGCAAGGGAGAACGAGATCCTATTCCCTTTGCTGAGAAGCAGTGAGAGTGTGGCAGTTGGGTGATTTCTACCAACAGTTTTCTGATTGCAATGCACATTCCAGGGGAATGCAACATTCTAGCAGACAGGCTCAGCAGAGTTGTGTTGATGCCTCACAAGTAGTTCCTGAATCAGTCAGTGGCGAACATGATCTTCCATGCATGGGGTCAACCTTGCACTCTCTTCACTTCTCCCCACAACAGCAAGTGCAGCAGGTTTTTCACCTTGATTCGCTCTCAGAGACAGTCACCCAGGGGATGCTCTAATCCATGCTTGACCCACCGGATTACCCTGTGCCTCCCCCCCCCCCTTTCCCAAGCCTCCCGGTTGAAGAGCAAAGTGATCCACATTGCCCCTTTTTGCCTCTGCAAATCTGGTTCACCTTCCTTTGCTGTCATCTAATTTGCTCTCCTTGGACTCTCAAACCACACCTGGACTTGCTATCCCATCCATCAGGGCAAGTTTACCACAATCTCCCAGAGCTGAAGCTAACCGCATGGTTTCTCCAATTCCGAAGAAAGCTAGATCTGCCAGGCTTTCATCCCCAGTCCATAATATCCTGATCTCCTCACATAAATTTTCCACCAGAAGACTCTACAAGAGCAAATTGCAGAGGTTTTTTTTTTTGGGCTAAACAGAATTTGGACCCTTTTACCGCTCCTGTTCCAGCAGTCTTAGATTTTGTACCTCACATTTGCCAGGAAGGGGACCGGTCATTCCACAGTAAAGGTACAGTTGGCAGCCATTTTAAACTTTCATTTGGGTGAAAATGAGTGTTCTTTAGCCTCATCTAGATTGTGCAAGGCTTTTTCTTAGGATACTTTTCTTCTTCAACCTCCCATCAGAGAAGGATACTTTTCTTCTTCAACCTCCCGTCAGAGAACCAACACCCCCTTGGGATCTCCCTATGATTTTACAGGCCCAGGTCCTTCCCCCTTTGAACCTTCAGCCACAGTGAATTTAACATTTTTATCTTGGAAGACTATTTTTCTGGTGGCTATCACTTCTGCAAAATGAATGTCTGAATTGCAAGCTTTGTCCTCTAAATATCCTTACTTGGTTTTCCATAATGACAAAGTGACCTTGCTTACTAACCCATCTTTTCTTCCTAAAGTGGCTACTGAAAACAATAAAAATCAATACATCAGCCTACTGGTCTTTTTCCCTCACTTCCAAAACAAGAGAGAGTACATGCTTCACTTGTTAGATGTCCACAGACAATTGTGTTTTTATCTAGACAGAACTAAATCTTTCAGACAATCCAATCAACTTTTTACATCCTTCAAGATGTTAAAAAAAAAAAAAAAGGGCAAGCCAGTCATCTAGACCACCTTAGCAAAATGGTTAAGAGACTGCATCTCATTTGAGTCCAAAGACATCCCATTGCCTCAAAACGTTAAGGCTCACTCTACAAGAGCCATGGCAACTTCTCAAGCCTTTTGGGCCAAGGTCTTTCTAGATGATATATATTCAGCTGCCTCCTTTTTGTAAAGCAGCTGAGTCGGATCTGAAACCCACAGGTTGAGGCAGAATGAGAGCGACAACACAGATGGAACATTATGGTAAGTACATAACTTTTTATTTAGTTCACATTATTGTCCTTTGAGCTGTTGATTGCTCCCAGATTATTCACAAAATGGTTAGCTCCAGGAAATGTTGCCCAAAGGCCTACACTGTACAATAAATGCTTAACCAGCCTAGGAATGTCTCTAAACTACCAGAAATCCATTTCTTCTTCCTCTCACATGAAGGTTTTTGTGGGAGCAATCTTGGAAATCAAGAGATGCAAGGTTCTTGCCATTCTCCAAATAAGATTTCAGTGATTAGCACAATTTTTTATTGCTAACAGTGAATATTGTGTAAAGCTTAATGAAGCTTCAGTCAGAAGTGCTAGGAATTTATAAGCCTTTCAGAACACAAAAGTTGCCTTTAAATTCCTCATCTTTCCTTTACTTAATTTAATTATTTAATATTTGTTAACCAGGTAACTGAGCAGCTGGTTCATTGGACCCTTTTCAGTCATGATCTGAGCCTTCTGGTCAAGACATTACAAAAAATCTGCTGTAGAGAAAAATACAATTAATGACGCAAGCAATATAGTTGCGACAGTAATAAATACTTTAGATGTAATCGGTCTTAAAATCGTAATAACAACTGTGCACTTTTGCAGTATGTATAATATTAACACTATGTTCATTATATGCATGGTATACTCCCTTTAGAGTATTTTGATCAGGACTATTTCCTACGTACCTGTGTTGTATTATAACTGATAATAATATACCATTTAGATCTATTGTAGGTATGTCTGAACTGAGGCTGATTTTTGTGAGGTTCTAGGAGCATCATTGTAGATTTTTGTTTTTTTCTTTATAGTTAGGCTGTTATTGGCAAGCCCATTCTTGATGGGAGTGCAAGTCATTTTGTTGAGTTTTTTTTTTTCCCTATATAGTTTTTATCTTCTCTTTGCCTCCCAGCTGTCAACCATCCACCATCCATGATCAATTAGCATATTTTTTCCTGTAGGGTGAGAGATGATTGTGGAGGATGTCATTATTGCAGCTGTCAGGGTATTCAGTAGTTAAAAAGCTAACACTCCCCTGTGACTGAAGTGTAGGCTTGTTACACTTTCTCTAGTAGACCTGCACATTTCTTACCCTGTGCCTCAGGAGGCAGCTTGCCAGAGACGTGCACATCTGTGGCCCATTAAAGCTGCACACTATAAACTTCTAACTCTAAGGTGTCAGCACTGCACCAGGTGAGATAAACATGGGCAAGCTGGCATCAGCTGCTCACTCCCATTCTCCACTGCCCAGCTGTTTAGCTGCTAAACAGTCATTTGAGTCTTAGGACTTCATTCCTCTGTGCAGTGTAGCTGGAGAACCTGGAGTGTGTATTTTAATGTTAATGTAGATTTTTTGGCTGTAGTAGTTAATCATCTGCATGCACATAACGTTTGATATTAGGATGATCCCAAGGTGTACATCATTTTTAAAAAAGTGATAATAGAGGGGCCAGGTGCTGACTCTTTGACTACCCCCTTGGACAAAGAGCTTAAGCTAATGTGAGAAGTGTTGCCAGTAACTTAACTAAAAACTGTTGTAAAATCCCTAGTAGATCAGTATTTTCAAAGGCAGACATTACATCTAAAAGGGATTAGCAATGTTCAGGACACTGCACCATGTTAGTAAAGGTTTGGTTTGGTAAGAGAGAAAAGCAGTTGCGATATTACAGTAGGCCTAAAACTGATCTGATGTTGTCTGTTATCAGATTCAACTTTTGGGTTATCAGAGCCGACTGGATCCGACCTCAATATTTTTACAGATACTTGAATCTCGGGCTCTGCCTCCTCCACTACCCATAATTCCCTCTGTTTCCTAGAATGCCTTCTGTCTCATTTGCTACTTTATCCAGAAGGATATGGTTTTCGAGGGCTGTTGACCCTTGGTTACAGTAAGTAACTTTCTGGCTATTATTTAGTTAGGGTATCATGCCTGTAACATTTATTCTTCTAGTTCTCTCCTTTTCATTATATCCTCCCCTTAACAAAAAAAAAAAAAAAAACCTTTGTCTGATTATGTTCGGCTAAAATTTTGACTGTTGTATTTTTTTTCTTACTGTTGGTTGCTGTCAAGTCTGTCTGTTCCTTGGCGTTATTACTGTTTGTTGTGTTCATAGTGTTTTTGTTGAGCATTTTACTAGTAGCAGATACTATTTTAATTCTAAAGGGTCTTCTTCCCACCAAGATGGAAAGTTTGGCACTCGAAGCCTTAAGCCTCATAATGAGAAGGAAAAGAAAATAGATAAGTCTAAGGAAAGGGAAAAAAGAAAAGGAATCTGAGAAGAGGCTAGAAAAGCCCTAAAAACTGTTGCCAGATTCTTTGGAGTACTTAAGTCTGGCACCAGAGACACTGAGGCGTTCACATCTGGAACCTTGATAGATTTGCTCTCCAACTTCTCCACATTTCTCATTGGAGCCAGTGAGTCCAAGACTTCACTTCCCATTTATATGAGAGACTGTCTTCTCAGCCACCTTTGATGATTTCATCCTATAAGGTCCTTCCATTCATCACAGAGTCCTTAAGAAATGGATGTTGACAGGATGATGCAGAAGTTCTTTCAGATGCAGATTCAGCTGAGGTTCATCCTAGCAACAATCTCTGCAGGGGTGCTGGGTCTGATTTCAACTGCCCTTCCACTCATTTCTCCTGTTGCATTCCTACCCTCTGATCCAAAGCCCAGAAATCCAGGCCTTCCCTGTAGAGCACAGGTGTCTGCATGGCTTCTCGTCTTTGACTGCAATAGTTTCCCTCTCTCTCGACTTTGGTACAGTCTGATCAGAATGAGTTGTGGAACCAAGGCTCGGGGTGAGGGTTGCACTGAATTTTCAGATCCATTCCTTCCCCTTGGTGCTTTGGGTGCTTGACAGCTCAGCTCTGTTATCGACCTTGGAGCCAGTGTGCATCAACACCCAAAAAGTTCCTCCCTTTCCTCTTGCAAATCAGATGGCCTCCTCTTCTTCAGCCCTCATTGCACCTTCAGCATTGGAGTCCTTTGAGAGGTTTCTGTTCATGTCTAGAGATGAAGTATCTCTACCATGCTTGGTTCTGTCCCAACCCCTGGTGGATCCTGTGTACATATCCACTCATTCTGATCGACAGGGGCAGTCAACCTCCTTCTGCCTTCGGGGTTCTCACCATGTTAGCTCCCTGTCGTATTCTAAGCCTTGAGGAAACTGACTTGCAAGAGGAGACATTTGAACTTGTTGGTATCGATCACTGAAGAGACAGACTTCGATTAGGGAGAGTTCCTCATGATTGCCTCTTGAGGACGTCTCCTTTGAAAACATTCTAGAATTAGTGAAACACTGAGGAGGTTGGTCCTCCAGATCACCCTTTCCTGAGGAGTCTCTGTTCCTCAAGGCATCCAGGGCTCGCTGTTCTACTTGGGTGTTGCCACCCGCTGATCCACTGATGAACTAAAATAACTAGTTTCTTAGCAATAGTGGAAGGAAGCTAATGTGGTTGAGTCAGTACTGCGTAAACTAGACAAAAATTTTAGTAGCCCCCATGACTGGGTCACACTGGAGTAAGGGTTCCCTGTGGATGCTATGGTTGCTGTGAAAGCTACAAGAAAGGAGATTTCCAATGAGCATATCTTTCCATTCCAGTAGGGAATCAAGGACCATGGACAAATTTGGAAAACCTGCATACTCTTCAGCAATTTTTGCAGTTAGAGTGCTGAATTAACTCGCTCATATGACACATTTTCAGATGGACTTGACAAAGGAGTTGACCAAGTCCCTTTTTGGTGACTTCCCTGCATACATCCAGAAGTCAGTGTAGGCTCAGTTGTTTACCCTTTAGTCAGTGTCTAACATATCCATGTGTCTGCTCTAGCACACCAGGATGCGACTGTGATTTCTGCAGAAGGCTTCAGGTTGTCCGTTAATGTCCTCCTTTGATGATTTGACTTTCTTTGGACCTAAACTGAAGGAGACTGTTACAAGGAGTGAACAAGAAGACAAGACCCTGTCTGTAGTCTGAATCCATTTTTTCCACTCCACAAAGGGCCTTTTCTTGGAACCAGAAAGGGGAAAGAAATTTTGCCTCTGCGAATCCCAGGGCTTTTGTCAGGATGCTCCTTCAGACAGACCCCACCCCCAAGCCAGGTGGGGGAGTAATTATATTGGACATCACCCCATGGGCATAGGCAGACTGCAGAAGCAAGTGTTTTTATGGTCCTTTCACAGAGAAAACCCTACCAGTGCTGCTGAATGCTTGCCTGACTCCTGCACTCTGGAGGCAGTCAGGGACACTTATCACTGCAATCTCAAGTTTGCAGGCCATCACCCAAGATTCATGGGTGCAGAGGATAGTCCCCCAGAGGCTACATTATACCCTTTGTTTCCCCTCCTCAGAAGAAGAGAGTTCCTGATGTGCCACCCAGTCAGATGGAATCTGCAGCAGCAGAGGTAAAAAAGCTTCTAGAAAGAGAGTCATCCAGTAAGTCTCATCAAACCAGTCAGGATCTGGATTCTGAAGAAAACAGGGGACCTAAGGCCAATTCTGGACCAAAACCATCTAAACCAGTTCATGAAACAGGCAAAATTCTGGATGGTCATGATGGTCCATTCTACCTCTTTTGTAGAAGGATAACTGGGTTTGTTCCCTAGTTCTCCAGGATGCATACTGTCATATCAAGATAGCAAAACAGTCCAGGAGATTTCACCATTTCTGGTAGGGAGCCGGTCACTTTCACTTTAGAAAACTGCCCTTTGATCTCATCACCCCCCTGGATATTCACCAAATGGGTTCCCTTCAGAATCTCAAAATCCTGAAGTCTTGAAATTCATATGCTCAAGACCATACGATCGAGGTTTCAGAATTTCGAAATTCTGAACAAAGATCTGCATACAGCGCAGAATGGGAGATTTCTCTTTTCCTTGCTGTAGTGCAATCTGAGTTGATATGTTTAAGTAGCAGGGGGGTGGGGGTGTAGGGGGGCTTGCCCCCCTGCAAAAACATTTAAATAGTTTTTTTTTTTTTTTTTGATTTGTTTCGGAATTTCAATATTCAGAAACATCGATCATGTGGTCTGTATCATATGACATTCAATGTTTCGGAATTTCTAGATTCTGAAGTGAATCCTTACCAAATACATGGTAGTGGTTGCAGCATATTTTAGGCTGCAGGGGTTGCAGGTGTTCATTTACTTAGTTGTTTGGTGTAGTGAGGAAGCAAATCTGTCTACTAGTTCAGTGTAGGGACGTCTTGCTCCACAACTGGGAATCACAGTCAGTCTTGCCAAGGGTCAACCTCTTGCCAATGCAGCAAATAGAGTTTATTGGATGCCACATGGACACTGTTTCTCAGGTAAACTTCTGCAATTCAGGGTACTGTTCCTGCATCTGGAAGCTTCAGAGGTCTTTCATCATCATTGTCCACCAGCAAGGCCAGTCCTCCAATTTTTGGGCTTGATGACTACTTCGATCAATCTAATTCCTCAGTCCTGCAATGGGACCCTTTGTGTTCATTGGCCTTGATGCCTCACCTTCTTCATGCAGCTATATGTCTCACTCTGATATGCAGTGTACACACCAGGTGCTGGTTGAGCTACCCCATAGTGTTAGGGGGTTCAACCATTTCTCCCTGCGAGCTTCTATAGTTACAGTAACCACAGGCGCGTCATTTCTGGGATGTGTGAGGAGGGATCTAACTGAAAAGAACGAAAGCTGAAAATGCCTACAACGAGAAGACCGACACCAGAAGACCGACATTGTAAAAGATTGGTCCAGAATCCTGACGCTGAAAACACAGACATGCGAAACGAGCGCGACTGTATAAGTATGCAGTAGTGACAGACTTTAGCGTGCGGGTAAGGTAAGTGTGCGTTAGTGACGGACTTTAGGGTTAGGGTGCGGGTAAGGTAATTGTCCGATAGTGATGGACTTTAGGGTTAGGGTGCGGGTAAGGTAAGTGTGCGATAGTGACGGACTTTAGGGTGCGGGTAATGTAAGTGTGCATTAGTGACGGACTTTAGGGTTAGGGTGCGGGTAAGGTAAGTGTGCGATAGTGACGGACCTTAGGGTTAGGGTTTGGGTTAAGGTTAGTACATAGATAGTTGTGTATGTAAGGTTTAGTGTAGGTTTGTAAGGTATTTGGTGTGCTTGTGTTGTGTGTGTGTGTTTCGAAAACGGATTTGTTTTGTTGAGTTTCAGGATTGTGGTTTGTCAGGCATTTACACTGTCTGGTATTTCAGCTGTCATTTTTTTCGTGTTGGTGTTTTTTGTCATGCTTTTAGCTTGTCTGTTATTTCAGGTAGATCCTTGAGGGGGGCATTTCAAAGGGAAGACAGTTCAAGGTCCTTGGCTGTTGATAGAGGCCAGTCTTCACATTAGTTTCTTGGAGAAAGGTAGTCCTCCTAGTTCTGCATGTCTTTCAGGACTCCCCTCCTAAAGGTGTGATCTCCATCCAGATGGACAACATGGCAGTAATCTCGTACTTCAACAAACAGGGAGGAACCTGATCATATCTACTATGCCTGGAAGCCATTAGAGTGTGACAGTAGACACTGTCTTCTTATGAGTTTCTAATTGCAGTGCATATCCTGGGGACTTCCATTGTTCTGACAGACTGAGCAGGTCCCATGAGTGGGCCCACAATCAGACAATGGTGACTCAGATCTTCAGTCACTGGAACCAACTTTGCTGTTCTTTTTCCTTCTTACCTAAACAAAAAGGGCAGTAGTTACTTCTCCCTGATTAAGTCTACAGGGTCAGATACTGAGGGGGCACTCTAGTTCACAGTTGCTCCCTGGGCCTACTTTATGCCTTTCCCCAATTCTCTCGGATTACCAGTTTTCTTCAGAAAGCCAGAACATGCAAGGCAAAAGTTATCCTCGTTGCCCTCTCTTGTCTCTGCCAGGTTTGGTTTTTCCTTCCTCTGGCCTCATATATTAAAGACCCCCCCCCCCCCCCGAGTGTTGGACACCGGTCCAGATCTTCTCTCACCTGTCTGGTCAGCCTTACCAAACCTGAAAACCCTGAATTAATGTCATGGTTTCTCCAATTTTGATGGGAGCCAGGGATACCAGGCTGTCTGCTCCAGTTATTCAAATTTTATCCTTTTCACAAAAAACAAATACCGTGAAATTTTATCTATGGAAAAGGTTTACCATTTGGGCTTCTACGAGTTTGGACTCTGTCTCAACCTCTCTTCCATTGATTTTAGATTTCTTGACAGAATTGTTGTACAAGAGATCCCGCTTCTCCACCATCAAGGTACAATTAACAGGTATTTCAAATGTTCACCTAGGTCAAAATCAGACTTTGATTGCTTCCCTAAAGATTTCCAAGGCTTTTTTGAAGGGAACCTTCCTTGTATGTCCTCCAGTCAGGGATTCCGTTCCCCCATGGGATATTAATGAGGTGCCTCAGGCTTTGATAAAAGCTCCCTTTGAACCTGCATCTATGGCAGATCTAAAATTTCTGTCTTGGAAGACACAATTTTTTTGTGGCTGTTATATCATCTAAAAGGATTTCGGAATTACAGGCCTTATCGTTTAATCCACCATATCTGGTTTTCCGTAAGGACAAACTATCTTTGAGAACAAATCCTCATTTTCTCCCAAATGTGACCTTTCAAGGTAATATTAAACTGTCAGTCTGCTAGTGTTTTTCCTCCAAAGTTCTCCAACAAGGAGAACTATACCCTACATTTGCTTGATGAAAAATTGGGACTGACATTGCATGGCAAACCAAAGTGGTAGCTACCTCCACTTCCTTTATGGGTAGAGTTCCTATTGATGAGATTTGGGCAGCTGCTATCTGGTCTCTACAGTTCATGCCTTTGTATCTCACTATAGGTTGGATGTGCATTTCAGATCTTGCACATTCTTTGGCTGTTCCATAGTTCCACCCAGATCCTTGGATAGCTTTGGAATCTGTCTCAATGGCTGAATCAGACAAAAACAGGCAACACTGGATATGAAAGTTAAGTACTTACTATAATGCTAGAAAAGAAAGTTACATACTTAATGTAATGCTATATATGTGTTGTCTTGTTCTTCATCCAGTGCAACATCCCTCCATCCATCCCTAGACAAAATTGTCATTAGTAAATCTAAATCAGATGGTTGGACCTGACCAGGGGCCTCTCGTCTTTGGCCAGCCTGTTCTTGCTGTTCTTAATTATGTCACCATTACTGGACATTGTCAAATGCATCTCTTGCTGCCCCCCACCCCCACCCCCACCCCCACGCCTGTATAAAGTCTTAAAAGTGTAAGCAAGCAAACTTCTGTAAAAGCATCAAGGTCTAATCTTGTCAGATCCAATAACCAAAAAGGTTAAATAGGGTGAAAAACAAGACAACACAGATCTAGCATTATGGAAAGTACATAACTTTTGTTTGTCAACTAAGATGAATATTTTTTGTGTGTACTTTAGCATTTGATGACAGAGACATTCTTCTAGTATTTATTCAAAGGGTTGGATACTGGAAATTTTGCAGTATTCATTGGTGTTAGCTGGAAAAGGCACTATGTTTTGAAGGTAAGGGGAAGGATTTTTGTTAGCCTAAGATTCTAGATAGAATAAAATGGTTTAGTTATAGAAATTTAAGATGTAATGTGTAGTAATCTGGGTTATAACGGCAATCCATCTTTAAACAAATTTGTTTAATGGTTGCTGTATTAATGTTTTTGAAGTAGAAGGGGGATGATGTGAAAGTTTACACAGTGATATATATTCAAAGAAGAAGATAAGATATTCTTAAAGAATATGCCAGGTTAGTTAGAGGTGTGGATATGTTGTCTTTTGTAGTGTTTAAAATATGTCAGAGTGAGCTGGAGTTGTGAATGCTATCTTTTTATAGTGTTTAAAAGTGTTTGCACTTTATAATGCACATATCCCACTTTACTGGAGAAAATATCAAAGAACCCCTAAGTAGAGTTAAAAAGTCATATTCCATGAGACTTTTAGTAAAATATCGCAAGAACTACTCCATCCTTTAACACTAATTTTGAATTGAATTCTGAGGCATAGTCCCAAATGAATGGGTTAAGTCATATGTGGGCTTTAATCAACAAGACATTCTTAGTAAGCATATGGTCTGCCTAACATCGATAATTGGTAAATGATTTGATTTTTTTTTTTTTTTTGGCTAAAACACACAAGGGAATAAGTATGGACCTGAAACAGATATAACCCAATATAGTTTCAGCAAGGGGCATTCAACACTGGTACATTAAACAAGATTAAGAACGTCTTTAATAGATCAGAGTAAAAGTTATATAGTGATATACTTAGATGCATCAAGAGCTTTTAATACACCTTCACTTAATGTTTTTTTATCTGATTGTGTTAATTAAAGGTAAATCCATTCATAATCAGATGTATAGAGCAGTGACTGACTAACAGGAAGCAAACCATTACAAATTAAACTAATGAATCTTCATAGAAGAAAAACAAAGCTGGGGTTCCTCAGGCTTGATTCTAGAACTGATTATTTCCAACATAGTTTTTTTTGTTCAGATTTCCCAGAATCTTTGAAATACTGGCTTTATAAATGTGATGACAAGTTAAAGGGTAAAAACTTGTGAAATATATATTAGTAGGTGCTTAGAGTGTTCTAAGATATGGGCAAAAAGACACTGATCTAAAATGTAACACTGAAACGTGAAGTTTGTTTCATGTAGAACAAATCAGGAATTCAAGATCGGTATGGAACAGCAGATTTTTGTGACAACTGATATAAGGGATCTGGGCATGATGATCAGTAAAGGACTTACCTTTAAGAACCATATACTTTGCTTAAAACAAAGAGGGAAACAACTGAATGTAGGGATGTGGCTACAAGACTTATTTTATATAAGACCCATTTAGAAATGCAACCAGTTTTTGTAATATGTTGCTATAAGACATAGGCCTACTAGAAGGCATACAGTGCTGCTGTACCAAAAAGGTTATATCTGTGGAAAATCTAGATTATGGCAATAGACTAAAAAATAAATCCGTATTCTCTGTAGTTAGGGAAGAGGCAAGCTTGTTTATCCTTTAGAGCAATAGATGACTCTTGACTAAGGGAAGAAATTGGTCTCTTTCTTGAGAACCACTTCAGGGTTACAGTAAATAAGACACTTAAGATCTTCTTATTTCCCAATCGATGCCACGTTTATGGAATAAACTGTAGTACCAAATAATGAGTGTAGATCCTTATATATATGGAAGATAAAAAAATGCTTTATTAGAAGGTGTAACAGTATGCATCAGAACTTTAGAAGATTTTATTATTTCTGAGAGTTTTTAATATTTACCATTTTTTGGGCTGTCCTAACAAAGCTATTTGAACTTTTCTGAGGTGTATAGTTTTCATTATGTTAATTTTAGTATTGTGTTTAGTGTTGAAAGGCTTCTCATTTTTCAGCATTATTTGGATAATTAGTTTTACAGTCTGCTCAACCTTTATCATGAGATTTTATTAGTTGTTTAAGTTCCAATACTGGCCAAGGCATATTGTTTCCTTGAACTTTACTTTTAGTTGGTACAGTGTAGCCTAACTTACATAGCGCTGATTAGATTATAAAATGTTGATAGAGATGAGTTTGGATCAGTACAGTTGTACAGTAAACAAATTTATGAGCTTCATCCCTGAATTTCGGTCAGTACAGTTGTATAGTAAACAGATTTATGGACTTCATCCTTGCTCTAATAAAGCAGATTCTGAAGTTTGATGAATGGGGCAGAAAAAAATGCCTGAAAGGGAGTTTCTTTTTAAAGACTGGGCAGTAAATAAAGGACAGTGATCACTGAGTGAGTTGGGTAAAATATATACACTTCAGGTATATTTGTGATTATCATTTCAGCAGAGTCTGTTACAAGATTTGGCCTCCATACCAAAGTAATTTAGTTGGCTTTGCCTTCTGTGAACCATTCCAGTTTATGTTAAGATGTTAATCTTCAGATATTTTAACTTCTGGTGTTTAGAGAGCTCTGCTTTGTTTAAAAAAAGTATAATGTTGACTGAGGAAAGGAGAGAGATCTGAATGTTAGCTGTTTCCTAGCAACATTTGAGTAAGCATCCAGTTTCGGTTGCATTTAGACTTTATATTGCTGTTAGAAATGAGAGACTGTATTAATTTTAAAGTAGTGTAAGTACATTTCCACTTTTTTATGTCAGTGAGATATCAGGGTAAATGGAATAGTGACTAGTAATTTGTGATGACAATCAGTGGTTGAATTTAATTCTGGACTCTGTGACTGAAATTATTTTTGGATTGTGTAAACGTATCCATGCCTCAAATTGTGGTCATTGGTTATGCTATGTTCATGTAGGCAATAGAGAGGTTTTTGTGTTTAGTGTCATAGGAGGATGCTGGACCCAGTGTTATGGGGGAATTTTATTGTAGTTAAAATAGGCAATTTTTTTTTGTAGATTAATGGTGGTATTGTATGCTTTTCTCCTATGCGGCAGGGCAACACATTGAATTAATTTTCCCAGCAATGTAATGTTTCTTTTTTTAATTTTAAAAGTAAAACTATAAACAGGAAAATAGAAACATCATATGAAATATGAAAATTCACAACTATATCAAAGTCATGGTCCATTTGTTACACTAAAACGTCTAGTATTATTGGAACATTAAATTAAAGTTTACTCAGTTCTGTGCATCGTATTCTGAGTCTTACTTACCAAATGGACTGTGACTTCTACAAATTACAGATAGATGTGGGGAAAAAAGTGAAAATCTTTTCCCATGGATATCCTGGAGGGTTTGCTGTGTGCAGTTCCACTTTGTAGTCTGTATGTATACTTATAATCATTGCTTGTTTACCAGTCTTTAGCTATAGTCCTTGATATGTTGACTAATACTAATCTAGGATCAGTTCATCAGATATATTTTGTTAGCTGAAAACTTTTTCCAGGTACACAATCTACATAAGTGTGTATCATGCCTTTAGGAAAAAATTGGTCCCATTTATCTTTATCTCCAGTCACCATTGTTTTGACTTCATGCATTCCCAAAACATGTAAAAGTCGGCCATAGATCATTTACATCTCCAGTAGTTAGTATTTGCTTGGCTGCCATCTGTGTAGCTTTTTGCTTGGGTAGAGCATTAGTTACAAATGACCAATTTCAGTCTCAGCCTGTGGAAACGTGCAGCAATAACATTAAAGTATTCAGTACAGACCGATTATGAATGCAGTACATTGTGAGCTACAAGGTAAATGTAGATAAGCATCCAGTAAGAAATTCTTTACATTGTACAGCTGAAGTTGAAATCTACTTACACAGTATGCAGAAGTTATGTATATTACATACAAGAGGGTCATATGTTAAGGTTTTATGATGTACAGTTAGAGGGATATAGAGAGCAAGACAATTGCTAGACTGAGAGAGAATGAAATGCTTGGGTATTGTGGCCACGGGCATAACACTGACATTGAATATGTTTCAGAAGATCAATTTTAATTGTGCCTGTTTGACTGGGTGTGATGATATTTTTTTGAGACAAAAGGGAATAGATTCCAAGAATTTTAGGCTGAGACTAGGGAAGCAGTTATCTGTGCAGCGAAGCTTGGTTTTGGGGGCTTGCCATAAGTAATCTGAATGGTTATGATTTCTGCGGTTGGAGGTTGTTGTCATAGTTTAGGTGCTAAGGGAGGAGAGTGCTTGGTTGTATATGTTTGAAGAGTTGGGATTGGGAGCATAGTAGGAAGTCTTTTGCTTGACTGGAAGTCATTTTGCTTTTTCTAGAATTTTGTAGTTATGTTTATACTTGGAGAAAGTAACAAGCCTGAAAATTTTACTGATTGATGCGTGTGGCTTATCTGGATGGTTTGGAGAGAAAGGGGGGCAGTTTATCGTAACAGCAGTAAGTTAAACTTTTATTTTGTTTTTTGTCAAGTTTGAGAGTCGAGATGAGTGACTGGTGTAGGCATTGACCCAGCTATTTGAAAGTGTTACTGTTTCCTATAGTGTTATGATTAAATGTTTGTTGCTTAGAATGAGTTTTGTGCAGCTTCTATTTAGTATCAAAAAGCATGTTTTTTGTTTTGGATGTGTTAAATAGTAAGTTTTTTTGTTTTTAATCCATTAAGCAGGGAGTGAAAATCATCTTGAAAATCTTTTTGGAGTGCTATAAGGGACCGATTTGACCAGAGTAGCACCATGTGAGAGACTGATTCGACTGGAATAAGACCATGTGATTTGCATAAAGTAACTGGGGAGGGTGAGAGAGGTAAAAGGGAAATGTATTGAAAAAGGTGTGGAATGGGGAGGGGGACAAAGATAGGGTCTTGAGATACCTTTTCTGAGAGAGACTTTAGGATTGGACCTTGTCAGTGACAAATCATTTATTCAGAGTTCTAGAACCATGGAATGGTATCTGGACTAATTTGTATTTCAGTTAGGTAGTTTAAATGCTTTGGAGAGGTCAGTAAAAATGGTACCCGTATGCTGACCTTTGTTTGTGTCAGGAAAGATCTTACTAGTGAGAGTCCTAAGTATTGCTGTTATGCTGCATCCTGACCGAAAGCCATGTTTGCATGAAAGAAGATTGTATTTACTGATGTATTATGTTAGTTGTATGTACATGATTTTCTCTAACATTTTTCCTAGGGGTGTGGGCGGGGGGGTGGAAGTTGGACTGTAATAGGATGTTTTGGAGAAGGAGTTTAGTTTTAGAAGTGGATTTACTATGCCGATTTTCCAGAGTTGTGTGCTTGGGGGGGTAAGTTGGACTGTAATGTGATGTTTTGGAGGAGGAGTTTAGTTTTAGAAGTGGATTTACTATGCCGATTTCCCAGACTTGACGGCATGGTATTTTGGGTCAGGCACAGGTTGTAAATGTATTTGAGAGGTACGCATATAAAATCTCTGCAGTAGTATATGAGCCAGGGATGTAAGTTTGATTCTGGGGGGGCCTGCCTGTATGTGTTTATTCAAGTAGTTGTTCAGTACCATTGTGTTTCATGCGTTTAAAGTAGAATTGGTGGAGTGTTGGCTTTAAGTTTGGGAGCATATGTTTGGGATATTATACTGTTAGGTACTGATGCACAGTTGCTAAATTCATAGAGAAAGTCATATGGTGTAAACTTAAGGTGTGGTATTTTGTTGAGCTTATCTACTTGCTAGTCGACTGATTGACATTCTAGAACTGTTTAGTAGTTTTGATTAGAGAACTTTGGTTTGTTTGTGTTTTCTGGCTTAGATGGGTAAACTTTAGTATTTGTCTGGGTTGGCTTTCCAAATGATTTTAGTTCCATGGTAAGCCAATTCATTTTATTGGTTTATGTAATCTAGGAGTTATGGGGCAGCATATGTCTTGTAGGTTTTTAAAAGTTTTGGTGAATGATTGTGTTGCTTGATTTACATCAGTAAAATTTAAATCTAGTAACCAGTCTTGGTAGCCACGGATTATTTTAACCGATCTAGCTCTGAAAAAGAACTTTTATGTATACTTCGGGCATTTATTAGAAAGCAGGAGTGGGATCTTTTTCTTAACTGCCCCACATCCACATTTCCTCTGAATGCACCACAATTGTTTAGCTCCAGAACTAGACATGGATCCATATTTTGTAAGCATGTCCAGTATTTCAGAATATGACTGTGTGTTTCTCCATTAATATGCAGTCAATGGCAAACATAAGGAAAATGATCTTCAAACGTTCTTGGTCTTTTATGCATTTATTTTTTAGGAAGTTTCCCCACTTATAATCCAGTGACTCCATTATTATTTATAAAAGATCTGGGGTAAGAGGCACCCCCCTGCCTAATATCCTTTATAATATTGCTTTCACAACCTACCTCCCCATTAATTAATATATCCTATTGAAGAATTCTGTCCAGGTTAGAAATATTGGCCAAAATGCCCAAAACTCCGGTGCTGCTTTCATAAAAGTAAATTTTACGAAAGCAAATGCCATTTTGATCGCAAAGAGCATTATCTAGCTATTGCATTTGTGGTGGCATATAGATCTATAAAATTTGCAAGGGCCCTTCAGTTGTCTGAAAGTTATCTTTGCAGAAAGCCTCCCTGCCCTGCACTTATAACTGTTGCCATTTCTTTGGCTAACCTGATGGCATTCATATTTGTCAAAGTTTGCAAGAGAAATATACACAGATTTTGCCATGTCTTGTTGGGTTTTCTCTTGCTCTTCATTAATACTGATGTTCTTAAGAGTAATACCGGTCTGAAAAATGCTTCTTGTATACTAATATTACATTTTAATAAAGAAATCAGCTTGATAGCTATCAAGTCCAGCAGTTTTTCTTGGGGTGTTAGCTGTGTTGTTGTTTTGAACCATCACTTTGGTACATTTTCCTCCAACATGGGAATCCTTACCTTGGTTTTTGTACTGCTGTTCTCTTTTACTATATTTAAATAATTTTAGTGGTTTGAGTTGTGGTGCAAGCCATTAAGAAATTTTAAAACGTGTGGTATAAGTTCAATAAAGAAATTTGTTCTCTATATTTTTAAAGGCTAATGTACATAGCATTGGTTGAGCCAGTCCCTATTCTGGTACCGATGATTCCTCCTCCGAGCACCCATGTATCGTCGGAGCCGGTGTGCTCCACACCGAGTGATGTTCTTGTGTCAGCTCCGATACCCCATGTGAGTTTATCGGAGCTGGCGTCTGCTCCAACCATGTCGGTTCCGTCCACTGATTTCAATACTCTGGTTTCCTCAGTCAGACCCGAGGGGGATACCTCAGGACGCCTGTCTGTTCCGAGCCTCCCTCTCGGTGCATCGGCTCGGGGAATCTCGACTCCGGTCGTGGTCTCAGAGACGGGTCGGTCCTCGGATTTGGGGGGACCTGCCTTTGAGGCCATGAGGAGCGCACTGGCCAGATCATCAGTTGCTTCACCTGGATCGGTCACTCCGTCCCCCTACACCCTGGCTAGAGCCTCTGACAACCCCCTATCCGTGGATGGCGGAGCCCGAAAGTCTGGGGATACCCCCTTGAGCGGTCCCCTACTTTCTGAGGATCCCTCGGAGTTGGTGCCTGAGGAACCCCCTAGAAAGAAGTTCTGCAAGAGGAAGCACATAGACTCCCAGGACAAGTCCCTCACTTCCGATACCGACCTCGAGGAGTCAGAGGGGTCCCCCAAGTCGTCCTCCAATGACGTCTCTTTCTGTGACATCCTGGAGACTTTGAGGCAGAGAGGCGACTGGCCTTCCAAGACCCCCTCTGAGGAGGAGTCGGTATTCCTCAAGGCCTTCGGAGCTCAACCCTCCACCTCCTGGGTGTCTCCACCCTTCGACGAACTCCTGGATTTGATTTGTCGAAGGGTGTGGGGAGAACCCTGATTCCATGGAACCGGTGCCCAGACGTCCAAATAAGTTCCTTTCTGCTCCCCCGGGGAAAAAGTTCCTGACCAAAGGGGTTTCTGTAGATGCCTTGGTGGTGACGGCAGCCACTCAGCAGGAAGTTGCAGAGGCTTCTTCTTCTTCCATCCATCCTCCTAACAAGGAGTCCAGGAGTAGGGACCGGTACGGGAAGCGTACCCTGTCTTTGGCGACCTTTACCTTGCGGTCGCTGAATTACCTTTGTCATTTCACTCGGCTCCAAAGAGATCTCCTTAAGGAGCTAGGAGATACTCTGATGGGTAACATGCCTGAGGCAGTAGCGCAGACTGTTAACGCCCAGTTGTCTACCCATGGTTCCATTGTCGACTCGTCCATGAGGCTCATATCTTATGCAGCCGAAGGGGAGAGTAGGGCAGCTAGCTCAGGTGTAGCTCTCAGAAGGCAAGCCTGGATGCGCCTGTGTCATTTCGCGGACGCCTTTAAGTCTTCCTTCACTGGCGCCCCCTTTGATGGGTCCTCTCTCTTCGGGACCAAAGTGAAAGACACCCTCACCAGATGCGAACAGGAGGGAAAGACCCTGTCTGCCATAGGGGCCCGTTTCTCTCTCCCTTCTAGGCCTTACCCCAAGGCTCAGAGAGGGGGGAAAATGTGATTCAAGAAGTCTCAGAGGTCCTTCCCTGCAGTTCAAGGTGAGTCCCCCTCCAGAGGCAGAGGAGGGGGAAATTATTCTGGAAGACGCCGTCCTAGAGGCAGAGGAGGCCCCTGCAACTCGGGAGACCACGATTCCTTTCGCGGATCTTCCTTTCAGCGTTCCTGAGGTGTTGCCCAACTGTGCTGTTCCGGAGCCAGTCGGGGGCTGAATTTCATTGCATCTGGAAGCCTGGGAAAGCATCACCCAGGATAGTTGGGTGCTTCGAATAGTTACCAAAGATTACACTATCCCCTTTTTATCAACACCCCCTCCAGTCAGAAGAATCCCAGACGTTCCACCCAGTCAATGGGATCAAGCAGCATTAGAAGTTGCAAAGCTGCTAGAAAAAAAGAGTCATCCAACCAGTCCCCTCAGACCTTATCGGATCAGGAACTTACTCAAGACTCTCTTTGGTGCCGAAAAGAACAGGGGACCTGAGACGCATTCTGGATCTCAGTCGACTGAATCACTACGTTCTGAAGTCCAAGTTCCGAATGGTCACGCTTCAGTCCATTTTTCCATTGCTGGAAAAAGGAGTATGGATGTGCTCCATTGATCTCAAGGATGCCTACTACCACATCAAAATGGACAAGGCATCCAGGAGTCACTTACGCTTCCGGCTGGGAGCCAGTCACTTGCAGTTTCGTGCCCTGCCCTTTGGTCTCACCACAGCCCCCAGGGTGTTTACCAAGTGTTTGGCAGTGGAGACAGCTCACCTGAGACGTGAGGGATTTCAGGTGTTTCCGTGTCTGAGGTGTTTCCGTGTCTGGACAACTGGCTTCTCACCGCCCCCACCAGGCATCTCCTCATTCAAGCCAGGGAGACTACCATTACACTTTGTCAACAACTAGGAATTACTTTGAACTGGGAAAAGTCTGCCTTGCTGCCCTCACACGTGTTGTTTTTATAGGCGCATAGAGCTAGACTCTATTCAAATGCGGGCCTTTCTTCCACAAGAGAGGATAAGAGTGCTGCAGTCTCAGATCCACGCACTGTTGCCCCCCAAAAGAGTTCAAGCCAGGTTAGTTCTCCAGCTTTTGGGTTCCAAGGCCACCACCATCATGCTGGTGCCTCTAGCCAGGTTACACATGCGGATCCTACAATGGCTCCTTTCAGTCCAATGGTCGTTTCAGAAACTTCCCCTTTCCCACTTGATACGTCTCACGGAACGGTGGACAAAGGGAGGAGCTTGATTCCTATGTCTCCAGTGGCCACGGTGACCACGGACTCCTCCCAGATGGGGTGGGGGGGCATTATCTTGGCAGGACAGTCCAAGGCACGTGGCAAGATCACGAGGTACACCTGCACATCAGTGTTCTGGAGATGAGAGCGGTGTTTCTAGCATTGCGAGCACTCCAAAACTCTCTTCCTGTGGGAACGATTGCAATTCACTCGGACAGCATGTCCGTGGTGTGGTACCTGAACAAGCAGGGGGGAACCAAGTCTTATCCCCTCTGCAGAGAGGCCATGCGGGTGTGGCATTGGGCAGTATCTTCCCCAACGGTTCTTAGTGGCCACGCACATTCCGGGAAAGTCCAATGTGATAGCGGACAGGCTGAGCAGAGCTATTCTGATGCCTTACGAGTGGTCCCTGAACAGCCGAGTGGCGGTTAAAATTTTCAACAGGTGGGGTCAGCCTTGCTGCGATCTCTTCGCCAGTTCCCTAAATGCCAAATGCAGCAGCGAGTACTTCACACTGATCCCTCCACAGAGGGAGTCACCCAGGGATGCTCTAGTCCACGATTGGCCTCCCGGTCTGGTCTACACTTTCCCTCCGTTTCCTCTGTTGCCAAGAGTGATTCAGAAAGCCATATCCTTGGGAAGCAGGATGATTCTTATTGCTCCACACTGGCCTTGATAAGTATGGTTCCCCTTTCTTCAGCAGTACGCAGTGGACGGTCCCTGGACTCTGGACCCAGTGCCAGGCTTACTGATTCACATGTCAGGACAGCTCCATCCCTCCCTGTGAGCCCTCAGGTTGTGACAGCCTGGCTGCTCCACTTCCATCACTAGTTAGACGACATTCCTTTTCACCTGAGGTGGTACACATCTTGTCTTCGTCTCATAAGTCTTCCACTAGAAGGATTTATTCCAGCAAATGGAAGAGATTCTCCATTTGGGCTCAGGCCCAAGGTTTGGACCCCTTCACAGCCCCAATTCCGTTGGTCTTAGATTATTTAGCCATGCTTTTCCATCAGGGCTGCGTTCCCGCTACCATTAAGGTGCAGCTGGCTGCATTTTTCAATTTTCATACATCTTACGAGGCCTCTCTTATGCGCCATAAACTCTGTAAGGCCTTCTTGAAAGGCACCTGGTAACTTCGCCCTCCTGTTTCAGAACCTGTCATGCCATGGGATCTAAACCTTGTTCTACAAGCCATCACTTCACCGCCCTTTGAACCGGCTGCCACCTGTGAATTGAAATTTTTATCTTGGAAGACCGCGTTTCTGATAGCCATTACATCGGCCAGAAGAGTATCAGAACTTCAAGCTCTCTCCATTAAACCTCCGTATTTGACCTTTCATAAGGACAGAGTTTCCCAGAGACTTAACCTGTCCTTCCTTCCAAAGGTGTCATCCACTGTTAATCTCCATCAGTCTGTTGAGTTACCAGTGTTCTTTCCAAACTTTTCCCATAAAGCAGAGTTCAGGTTCCATCAGTTGGATGTGCACAGACAACTGAGGTTCTATTTACACAGCACTAAGCATGTTAGGAAGTCTGATCAGCTGTTTGTGTCCTTCTCAGAGAACAGAGCAGGTTGTCCTATTTCCAAGTGCACACTTTCTAAATGGATCAAAGATTGTATTTCCTTTATCTACTCATCAGCAGGCAGAAATGTAACTTTTCCCGTCAAAGCTCACTCTACCAGGGCAGTGTCTACATCAATAGCTTACCATGCCAGGCTTTCATTGGATGATATTTGTGCTGCGGCCACCTGGGCCTCTCCTCACACCTTTATTACTCATTACAAGCTGGACGTGGCTTCTAGGGGCTGGGCTTCCTTTGGTTCCACGGTTCTCAGGAGTATCTTCCTATGAGCCTCCCAGGATAGAGGTGCTGGGGACGCTGTCCCATGAGTAAAGAATGTAGGGGAGATAGGACCACATAACATCAGTTAGTTATGTACTCATCATAACGATCGATGTATGTGGTCCATCCCGCCTACATTCTTACGTACCCTCCCACCTGCCCCCTTCTTAAAGGGTTTGGAGGAATATTGGCTCTGAGAACCCTTCAAGGTCAGTGTTTTTTTTCTTTCCTTTTGGCTGGAATTCCTTCCAGTGCTGGTTGTGTATGGGTTATGACTGGAATGGTTGCAAACAAGATCTGGGGCTAGGGAGAGGTGCATCTTGGGATACCGGGTTAGCCCAGCCAATTAGAGACTTCGTGCTAGAGAAATAAGTTGGCCGAGTCGGAGCCGATTCTTGGCTCCGAACCCGTGAGTAAAGAATGTAGGCAAGATGGACCACATACATCGATCTTTATGGTGAGTACATAACTAACTGTTATGGAGAGACTGGGGGAAAAAGTGTATACTTCTGCAACTTTGGCCTTTAGAGCAATGAATTATCAAAGTCACATAGCCAAATATTCCCTGTCTGTATTGGCAGATGGAGTGAAACTCCTGTCAGAGCTTCCAGATTCTCCCAACAAAGCCAAGCTTTCCAGCATTCTTCATTCCTGCTCACAGGTTACTAGGCACTCCATCAAATGCAATTATGATGCAGTGGAGGCTTTGCCTAGGGCTGCAGCTAATGGGGTCTGTCCTGAGACGATATTCATGGCTTAGATTACAACCCTTACTGGATGATATCAAATCTAAGCTCATGGATGCCCCTCTGGACAACAATGCCTCATCTGGCACTGCAGCTGCAGAGCTTTTAAATCTCTTCAAGAAAAAGGGAAGGAACTCCAGGATTTAACACATTTTTTTCTCTCTCTCTCTCTCTCTCTCTCCTGTTCTGTGCTTCCAGAGCTACCCAGCCAGAACCACATTTGTTAGGAAGGCATCCAAATCTCTCCCACCAAAAGGTAAAAGGAATGCTAGGAGATGGGCTGTTTCTAAGTCACCTTTCCTCCACACCCTCTCAGAAACAGCTTTTTCAGGCCAAGCCTGGTAGCCTGTTAATACCAGGTCCCAGATCCGTCTACCTCCTTTTCTCTTCACCTCTCTTTCCCTCCCAGCTTCGAAACCGATAACCTAAGACTCTTGGGTCCATTCCTTCAACGAACAAGGTTACTTATGGTATGGGAAACCCATCCTGCCTTCAAGGGAATCCCACAACCCCCACAGGACCAAATGGTCCTCTCCTCTGTCCTTTCACAGGGCATTATCTAGGAGATGCCACCCAGTCAAAGGGGAAAAGGATTTTACTCCAGGATGTTTCTGGTCCCAAGAAAGGATCGCCCTTGGCGGCCCATCCTAGACCTGTCCCATCTAAACACCTTTCTGAAAGTTCCCACCTTTTGCATGCTGAACCTTCCTACTCTGCTCTGTCTGATTCTTCCCCAGGACTTCATGGTGTCACTGGACATAAAAGATGCCTACCTTTATATTCCTATTCAACAACAGTTCAGGAGATTCCTTCGCTTTTCTCTGGCTTCCTATCATTTTCAGTTTTGTGCTTTGCCCTTTAGTCTATGTGTGACACAGGGTATTCACAAAATGTTTAGTCCCTGTTATATAGCCGACTGCAGGGCATATAGATATTTCCACACTGGGATGACCTGCTCTTCCAGGGCCCATCACCAGAACTACTCCTGGACAATCTTTCCTACACAGTGTCCCTTCTGAAAGGTCTAGGGTTTACCATCAACCTCCAAAAGTCTTCTCTGACCCCCTCCCAGGATCATGTCTTCCTGGGGTGCAGGATCCTGATAAGCGCAATGAAAGTTTGCTTACCCCCATAAAAGATCCTGCCTCTTACCTCATATTTCCAGGACCTAATACCACTTCAGTGCCTGACCACCAGGGAGTTCCTGCACCTCCTGGGGTTCATGGCCTCCACTATCCCAATGCTTCCATTTGCCAGGCTACACATGAAGAAATTTCAGTGGTTCCTGAGAACAGTTTGGAAGCAACACTCTCACCCTCTGGAATTTGTTGTCCCCCTCCTACCCTGTTTGACAAAGGAGTTAAGACTGGTGTATTTTCCAGGTCACTAGAAATCCAGGCCTAACCCTTCAACCACTCCCACCTACCCAGGACCTGTACACAGATATCAGACACAGGATGGGGTGCAACTCTAGGAAACTGGAAGAAGTGGTCCCCTCCTCAGACAAAAGAACATATCAGCATAAAGGAAATGAGAGGTTTGATCTTTGCCCTCAAAATCTTCCAAGTCCAGGATCTCACCAAGGGTCCTAAGGTGGTTCACAGACAATACCACAGTCCTCTGGTACATCAGCAAGCAGGGAGGGACAAAGTGCTATATCCTCTGCAGACTGGCATTTTCTGCCTGGGAAATAGAACAAAAGAGTCAGATCTCACTCCAGGCTGTTGTACATTCCCTCCGCTCAGAATGCGATGGATTTCATATTGGAAAACCTGTCTCCAAATGGAAGAGGTTTTCTTTCTGGTTTCTTAAAAAAAACATTTGCAACCACTGTCTGTAGAGGTGCCATGGTTTTGTCTTACCTGTGTGAATTAATGAAGAGTGGCTCGTCATATTCCTCAGTCAAGGCACATGCCATTTCAGCATGCTTGCCTATGTCTCCTCCCTTGGCTTCCAGGTTGGAAGTCAAACTATTCCTAAAGGGTGTCCTTCACATTAGACTATCAAGGAAACCAGTGCCTCCTCCTTGGGATCTCAATTTGTATCCTAGAAAGACATATCCTAGCCCACTTTCAACCAGAAAGGTCATCCTCCCTGCAACACTGCACATGGAAAACTGTTCTCCTAGTGGCTATTACCTCTTCCAGAAGGATTTCTGAGCTGCAAGCCCTTTTGGCCTCTTCTCCCTTCACTAGCTTTCATAGGGATACAGTTTCTTTTTGGACTAACCCAAGGTAGTAAATGAGTTATCCCTGAATCAAACTATCAGTCTCCCTACCTTCTTCCCTTTTCCCCAATCCTCCAGTGAGAGGATTTTCCACACCATGGACGATCACAGACAACTCCGATACTATTTGAACAAAACCAAGCCCATCTTTAAGTCTGACAGATTGTCTCCTATCACACAAGGGCCCTAGACCAACCTGTTTTCAAGCAGACTGTTTCTTCTTGGATCTCTAAAGCCATTTCTTTCTGCTACTCGGCCAATAGAAAGGATCTGACTGTCCCTGTAAGAGCACATTGTACTAGGGCTGTGGCCTCTTCTGGTGCCTTCTTTTAAGGATTGGAGACAGCTTCTATCCTGGAGGCAGCAACCTGGTCCTCTGTTCATACCTTCACCAAGCACTACAAATTGGATGTTATTTCCAAGTTCAGAGGGGGGTTTGCCAGAGCTAGTCTCCATGACTTTATGGAAAACTTTTCTGCTCCTCCTCGAAGTCCCTCCTCTGCATGAGCTTTGGCATTCTCCCTCATGTTATAAATACTGCAACATATGAATAGAATAACATAGAATAGTTGTGTAAAGTCTTACCATAACCATAGATGTCCTCTTCTATATGCTGCAGTATTGTCCCCGTCCCCCCCCGCCTTCCCCCTGTTGCTTACCTGATCCCTGGTTACATGTTGTTCACCTTTATCAGGCTGGTGCTTTGCGGCATTTACTTCTGAGGTTGGTAGGTGCTGACATCCTCTTTATACCAAACATCTGTTTATGGCCGACGTACGCTGAGTGGTGTGCCGTCACACGTACCTTGCAGTAGCATTTAGACTTTGGTATACTAGCCGGACGTACGGGTCAGCTGGAGGCGGACTCTCTCATGTTATGAATACCGTAGCCTATAGAAGAGAAGGACATCAATAGTAATCATAAGATTTTACACAACTATTCTTTCTTGTTAAAAATTCCATTGATGGCACAATCATTTTGCCATAAAACAGGGGTTGCCCTTTGTTACTTTTATTCTACAATAAGCTCATGGGTTTGAGTGTCAAGTTTACAGTTAACTTGTTTTCAGGAAAGCTTGATTGTCATAACCTTGTTTTTTAAACACCTTTATAAATTTATCACATAAGATATAAGCAGACATGCACTAATAGGCATGAAAACAAATCATATTAACGTGTCATATTCATGCATTATACATTACAAATATGTTTTCTTTCGTTTTAACAGTTAGTCCAATATTGCATACATTGCTCAATTTGTGCCTTTACTTAAACTTCACACCTCCTCCTGAACATTATGCATGCATTATTCCCAAGAATTCCATTTATTTCTATGTAATTTGCTCCTTCCATTTTCTGAAGATCTCACTTCTCATTCTTTTATCTTCTTTAAAATATTTGGTACTTTGACTGCAGTTGGTTTAGATTTTGATTTCCATTTTCTAGTGATTGGTTTTCTGGCAGCATAACAGAGGGAGCTTCAAGAGCTGCAGGTTCAAAAATTCCCGTGAGATGGCACACCTGGATGCGCTTCTTTGATTTTGCAGAGCCTTTCAAGTCATCATTTGTCAAAGCTCCTTTTGATGGATCCACCTTATTTGGTCCCAGGGTGAAAGAAACACCATCTAGGAGTGAGCAAGATGGGGAAAGCATTATCTGCTGTAGGGATACATTTTTCTACCCCTCAGATGATCTTTTCCTGAAACCAGAGAAGATGGTAGGAAGATGCGTTTCCTTTAGTCGCAAGGCTCTTACTCCTGTGGGGACAGGATTCCCCCATGGCAGAGAGGGGAACTCCAATGGTAGATGTCACTTCATGTCAGAGGAGGCTCTCAAAACCAGGGCTTCAGAAGTCCTTTCTTTAAGAAGCCCTTCCAGTGCTTCTGAAAGTTTGTCTGACTGATGCACTTCTGGAGGCAGTCAGGAGATGCTTATCCCTGCATCCAGATGCTTGGACAGTCCTCACTAAGTCAGTCTACAGAAATTCCTGATGTTCCACCCAGTCAGAAAAAAGTAGCAGCTACAGAAATAGAAAACTGTTGGCCAAAAGAGTCAGCCAAATGGTCTTCCAGAACAGCAAGGATTTGGAACTTACTCAAGGTTCTTTTTGGTGCCAAAGAAAAATAGGGACCTGGGACCTCTTTAGGATTTCAGCAGTTTGAACCAGTATGTCAGATGCTTGAAGTTCTGAATTGTCACTATTCATTCCTTTTGGCTGATATTGCACAAGGTTGATTGGATGTGCTTGATAGATCTCCAGGATGCATACTGTGACATAAAAATAGACAGATGATCCAGGAGATTTCTATGTTTCCAGCTTGGAGCCAGTCATTACCAGTTCAGGGTCCTGCTCTTTGTCCTCACCATAACTCGGTGTATTCACCAAGTGCATGGCAGTGTTTGCAGCTCACTTGAGACTGCTAGGATTCTGGGTGTTTCCATATTTCAGTGACTAGCTCCTTTCTGCTCCCACCAAGTCCGTACGTATTCAAGACAGAGACTACTTGCTCTAAGTATGTCTTCGGTTAGGCATCACAGTGAACTATGCCTAGTCTCAGCTCTCCTCCATTCAAGTTCTGGCATTTATTGGTGCTCATCTGGATACAGTAATGCAGATTGCAAGCTTACTGCAGAAAAGAATAAACACCTTACAAAGTCGAGCATCCCACATTCGGTCTCTTAATTCCAACTCCTTGGATCTGTGGCAGCTTCCATAACTCTAGTGCCTCTAGCAAGATATTATGTGAGGGTACTGCAATGGACACCCCCTGTCTACACTGGTACAGATTACAAAGATTTGCAGAGAACACACAGCCTGGTGGATCACCACAGAAGTTTCTCATGGCCACCCATTTATTCTTATACCACTCACAGCTAAAGTGACTGCGAATACCTCTCAATTAGGGTGGGGAGGTATTACTAGAGAAGGACAGTCCAAGACATGTGTTCTCAATTGGAGGTCAATCATCACATCAATGACCTTGAAATGAGAGCAGTCCTATTAATGTTGCAGCATTTCAAGATACTTTCTTTCCAGAGATGATTGCCATCCAGACAGACAATATGTCAGTAGTTTGGTACATCAACAAGGAGGGGACAATGAGAGTTTGGCAGTGGGTGATCTCTTCCCACAGTTGTCTTTTGGCAATGCATATACAGGAGAAGTTCAGCATGGTAGCAGACAAACTGAGCAGGTTCATTTTTACTCCCTCACAAGTGGTCTCTCAGCCTGTGGTGGCAGAAACCATTTTCCATCGATGGGGTAAGCACTGCTGTGATCTCTGTGCTTCCCCTCTCAACTTCAAATGCAGCAGGTACTTTGCTCTGATCACCCCATAGGGGGACTCACTGAGGGACTTTCTAATTCATGATTGGCCAACTGGGCTCCTATACCCATTTCCTCCTACACCTCTAATTCCTTCAAAGTGTCTCACCAGAAGAGCAAAGTAATTATCATTGCCCTGGTCTGGCCTCAACAAGTATGGTTTCCCTTCCTGTGGCCATATCTAGTGCACCCGCCTTTGCTGTTGGATCCATCACGGATCTCCTCTCTCATCTATCAGGGATGACTAACCCAAACCTTTATACCCTCAAATTTGACCATATGGTTTCTCCACTTTCAGTGATGGTTACAGATTACATTTTTCTCACCAGTTCAACACATCCTCATATCCTTTCAGAAGGATTCTGCTAGGAATGTGTATAGTAGCAAATGGGAAATATTCTCTCTCTTTGAGCTGTCTAGGGGCAATTAGACCCCATTTCTGCACCTATTCCAGCCTTTCTTTTGTTTCCATTTTCAGCAGTGGAGCTAGTAATTCTGCTGTAAAGATCCAACTTGCAGCCATCTTGAATTTTCATGTAGGAGATGATCATTCCTCCCTGGCATTATCTAGATTATGAAAAGCCTTTCTCAAAGGTACTTTTTTACTCTGACCACCTATTAAGGAACCTACTGCATGAGATTTAACAGTACATCTTCAAGCCTTGATTTAGCCCCCTTTGAGGCAGCTGCCAAAGTGGACTTAAAATTCTTGTCTTGGAAAAACTGTTTTTCTGACTCCAATCACATCAGCCAGACTGGTATCAAAACTCTATAGTCTCTCTCTTCTAAACCACCAGGTCTGATCTTTCAGAAGGACAGTGTCTCTCTCCATATTAATCTTTCATATCTTAGGTGGATTCAGAAGCAGCTATAAACCAGTTCATCAGCCTTCCTGTTTTCTTTCCAAATTTTTCCAGCAAAGGAGAGTGCATGCTGCACTTTTTGGATGTACTTCATAGAAGAAAAGATTTCAGAAAATCAGACCAGCTGTTTACTTTTCCAAAGCCAAGCTAGGAAAATAACTTTCAAAGGTGGCTTTAGCCAGATGGCTTGCTAATTCCATTTCTTTTGTCTATAAGAAGGGGTTGACACTCCCTAAACCACCTAAGGCTCATTCCACGAGATCTATGGCCACATCCTCCACTTTCACAATGATGATTTGTGCAGCTGCTACTTGGTCTACTATTCCTGCCTTCATTGCTCACTACATATTGGACATCTTGTGTGTGCCCGCCATAAAGCCCAGCAGCCCTGGGTCAGTAATCTCCTGGCTGGCATGTGTCCAATTGCCCATCCTGGTTTACCTGTGATAGCTGTCTTGAGTGAAAGCTGGATATAAAACGAATCATGCCAAACATGAACTAAGATTTGCTACATTCACTGTAGGTTCACTGACAGGATGCAAGTTGCGAGTGAGTGACATAACGGTATGGAAGAGGCTGGACATCCAAGGTATCCAAGAGACATGATGGAAGGGCAGTGCAGCAAAGACACTTGGCTTGGGATCCAGAGTCTACTACTCAAGAAGAGGACAGGCTAGAAATGTGGGAATTGTGGTGAGAGAGAGGCTTCAGAAGGCAGTGAGGGATATCATCAGAATTAGTGACAGACTCACGGCTATCAGACTCCAATGTAAAGGTGGGGCAGTATTCATAATCTCATTCTGTGCCCAACAGCAGGGTTGTGATAGTGAGGAAAAGAGTGCACTCATACGGCAGTTGCAGGGACCTACTAGATAGTGGGACAACATGAATTGGTGTTGAATAATGGGTAACCTGAATATACAGATCAGGACAGACAGAAGAGGATATGAGGACTGCCTGGGTCCATATGGGTTGGGCAACAGGAATAAAGGAAGAAGCCATTCTAACTTTTATCTGGCAAATGGCTTGATAATAGCCAACGCATGGTTCAGAAAGAGAGACCATCACAAGATCACATACAAGAGTGGCCAACATGCAACACAGGTAGATTTCCTCCTTATAAGGAAAGGGCACTGGTATAAAATCCGTGATTACAATGTCATCTCCAGTGAAACAGTTGGCCCACAGTATAAACCACCGGTTGCCACAATCAGCTGCAAGCAAAGGTCAGAGAAGGCTGTAAGGTTTACAGAGACCAGACTGAAGACCTGTAAGTTGACTGGAGAGAAAGCACAACAGTTCAAGGAATCACTCAGGGTTCTAGCACCGCAAGAGGAGAAGGAAATTGGTGGAACTGAAGAAAAATGGCAGTGCCTCAAAACAGTATGTGTAAAGACTACAGAATAGGTATGTGGCTGAGCCAGGTATGGAAATAAGGTACATCATGAAAGCTGGTGGTGGAATGCAGAAGTCGGGGAAGTCATCAGAAGAAACGAAGAGTGCATGAAAAAGTGGGAGATAGAGAAGACCGACCAGGCTAGGAAGGAATACTGGTTGGCTAATGGAGCCAAGAAGGGAGTTGCAATAACAAAGAACAGGGCATCAGAGGCACTCTACTAGCTTCTGGAAATTGACTCAGTAAGTGACACAAAGAAACTCTATCATGTTGTAAGACAAAGATAGAAAGCTAAAGAAGTTAGTCGGACACTCTTCATAAGGGATGCCAGCAACAACCTGCTCACCAGTCCACAGGACATCAAAGACAGATGGAAGGAGTACTTCCAACAGTTTCTGAAGAAAACCCCACAGAAGCTGTAATGCCCCAGACACCGCCTATGATGAAGGGAGAAGTGGAGCCCATCCTAAAAGAAGCAAGAATAGTACTAAGGAAAATGAAGTCAGAGAAAGCAGCCATCTCAGATGAGGTCAAAGTAGCTATGATAAAGATGTTGGGTGAGATAGGGGAGAAATGGCTCCTGAGGGTACTCATAGTGTGGAGAGAAAGGCTTATTCCCAGATGACCGGAGAATAAACATACCTGTGCCAGTGTACAAGAACAATGGGAACATCCACAACTGTGGGCAGTACAGAGGTATCAAACCCCTGTCACACTGCATGAAAGTTCTGGAGGGGTGATTGATAAATAGATACACAGAGGATACACAGAGTAGTAGAAAGGGAGATGGGAGATGAACAGTTCATATTTAGATCAGGATGCAGCACAACTGACCCAATATTTGCAGTTAGACAGATAGTTGAAAAGAAGCTAGAGATGAGGAAAGAGTCCAACAGGGTATTCCTAGACTTGGAGAAAGCATATGACAAGGTCCCGAGAAAGTTAATTTGGGCAGTACTGTGGTGGTTTGAAGTCCAAGAAACATTGGTAGAATTAGTGCAGGCTATGTATAAGGATCCAATGACTCCGGTATGAACAGTGTTCGACCTCACAGAGGAGTTCCCAGTGGGAGTGGGTGTGCACCAGAGTTTAGCTCTGAGCCCACTGCTGTTCGTACTGGTGATAGAATACATTAGCAAACAGGTCAGAGGGGACAGATCAACAAAGTTGCTATATGCAGATGATGTGGCATTACAGGCAGACTCTGAGCAAAGAACTTCAGCCAAAGTATAGGGGAATGGAATGCAAAACTGAATAGACATGGGATGAAACTAAGTACAGATAAGACAGTGGTAATGGAAGCAAATTGGGGAAATCAGAATAAGCTGAGAATTGAGATAGATGGGAAAATAGTGGAACAGGCTGAAAACATCAGGTAGGGAAGTCTGACTGAAGAGGTCAAAGCTAGAATCAAAGGGGATGCAGCCATCTGGCATAGAATGTCAGGTGTAGTTTATGACAGAAGAATGCCAAAGAACCTGAATAGTAAGGTGTACAAAACAGTGGTGCGACCAGTACTACTGTATGGTACATAAAACTGGGCAGTAAGGCGGAGCAGATGAGAAAGCTAGATGTGATGAAAATTAAGTGCCTGGGAAGGGGTGGTAAGATGCACACTTTGAGACAGATGAAGAAATGAGAACATAAGAACAGAAGCCAAAATAGCATGAATTGCAGAAAAGGTCAAAGAGAACAAATTACAGTTTTTTGGGCACATGTTCAGAAAAGCAGAAGACAATCTGGAGAAGATGATTTGGGACAGACAGGAAGAAGGTAAGAGGAAATGAAGGTGTCCAGCAAAGAGGTGGATAGATTGTGTGAGAAAAGATCTGCAACAGTCAGTCATGAGTGTCTAAGAAGGAAGGAATGTGGCATTGAGTCGAGAGAGATGGCAACAACACAACACCCCAACCACATGTAGAAAATGGGAAGAAGGGTGTTGATAATGATGTCTTGAAATACGGCTTTGTTTGGCTTCGCTGGACTCTGGAATGTCCTTCCTTGATGACCACCCTGGGTTTCTCTAGCTGGGACTCTGCCTCATTGGTTGAGGAATGGATTAAAAAGACAACATCAGTTAACAAAAGTTAGGTACTCACTGCATCTGTGTTGTCTGTTTGTCTTTCCTCAAACATTCACCTTCCAATCCCCTTCCTGTTTGAATGTTGTTACTTTCTGGTCTCCTAGTTTGACTTGAGGTGTGTCATATTGCCTACCTTTTGATGAGCTCCAGTCCTTTATTCTTTACTTCCTTCTTTCTTTGCACACTAACTGGGATTTTATTGGTAATTATAATGTATTATTAATCACTATTGTGCTATTGGCAGTATTGTAGGCTGAATAGAGGGCAAATTCGATCTGAGGGAATTCAAGATAGAGGAGGGTTATGGGTAAGGGGAGGAGCTTGCACAAAGGCGCCAAGTCTTTAAAAGTGGCTTGGTGTCAGATCAGAGTCCCTATTGGTTGAGGAAGGATGAAAAACAACACAGATGCATCATTATGGTGAGTACATGACTTTTGTTTTCATTGTTTCCCTCTCCTTAGCTATCCCTTCGGAAGAGATTTCCATCTTCCCTAAAAACTCGCAAATAATTACCCCCACCCATTCCTTAAAGGCTTCACTTTTTAACAAGAAGGTAGGAAGGTGCCAGTCTCTTGTTACTTAAAGCTTTCAGTTAAATAAACATGTTCCTGTGAAATGTAAATTCTGTCCAGTCTAGCCCAGCTATTATACTTTGGGGAATAATAATGTAAACTCTTTCTGATTTGCTGCTGCTGAATTCACATCTTCCATACCAAATTTTCTCATGTATCTGTTCAGAAATCTAACCTTTTTTGTTATATTTTCCCTTCTATGTCACCCTGATATACCCTCACTACTACAGATTGTTTCCTCACTACTGCAGATTGTTTCAGTCCCCACCCATAAATAATAATCCCTGATGAAAGTGGATTATTTCTCACAAACGTTTTATGAGCTCTGTAATAGGAATTTTTTGTGGGATACAAGAACATGCAAGTGTAGTACTCTTCCCTTGTCAATAGTCCCTTACAACCACAAATCAGCCATTACTTTCCTTTTTTCCTTTTCTGTCACTGTTGGATCCCCTCTGGCAATCAGTATTATTGCTCATCATTTCCTTTGTCCCTGATAAGCTGTTGAATGTCCATCCTGCAATCCTTTCTTTGTCAAACTCACATGCTCTTTTCTATTTGTGTGTGTCTCTTGCAGCATTACTATTCACACCTTACATTTCATAATAATTCCAACTCTGCTTTTTGTTTATACCTTTAAGGCTGTTTGCATTCTATTATTATATTGGCAGAGTAGGCATTATGATAGGAAGTTGTTACTCCCACCTGTTGTACACGAGAGCTCTTTCAAATGTGTACTTCCAGTTTTTGGCTTACATGCACACATTGTTTGACAGGCTGATCCTTTTAAGCAGTTGCTTTTTCTCATCTTCATTTGTATTTTTCATTACTTTTTGCTTTAGTGAAAAAAAACCCAAACAAAACCTGAATTCATTTTCAGAACCCCCATACCTCTTTAACTTAGAAGAAGTACACAAAATGGTGTACATTTTCAACAAATGAAGTTTTCTCCTCCATGTAGGAGCAGGTTCCCCAATTCGACAACTGCACATGCAGTCACTACTTAATCTACAATTAAGGTTACTCTTGCAAGTGCATGTTATTGACTGTTCCCACTTACAAGGATTGCTGTCAGTTATTTTGTTATCTGTATTCCCCTCGTAGTTGTGAAAAACAGCTTGCATGCTCTCAGTGAACATTAACTTTTAGCCCCAAGAAAAAACACACTGAATACCTTTAAATCTATAAACTAAAAGTGTGCTATGTTCTGTAAAATGAATCAACTCCTTCACTCCCACTGAGTTCTGGAGGCTTGTACTACATCCAGAAGTTTTTGACAAAATCAAGTTATAACATTGCATTTCTAACAAATGTTCATATCTCTGTAGACATTAGGGTTGCTTAAGAAATGTAAATAGGCAAACTGTTCAGCACTGTAAACAAATCTTTATAGTGGTGGTGCTCATTAGATTCTAGATCCTAAACTAGAGTGTATGTTATACTAAACATAAATGTTTTGTAATATTTTGAAATCAACTTACTGTACAATATGTCAGTAACCACACAAGCTGCACACGTTATCAGTATTTTGTGTGTCAGTTTATGAGCTTTCATATAAGGCTATGCAGTTTTGTCCGTGTTACTTGGTTGTTGTGATGCTTACAAAAATAAGAAAAGTATGCTTATATAAATAGTGTATGAACAGCAATTAGCTTTCTAGCAACATAACACAGAGTTGAAATATTAGTGCAGTGTGTTGCCCATCACGTAAGCTATAAGATGAAATCTTTCAGTACCCTGTATGTAGCATGTTTTTGAATTATTAATGCAAATATGAACTAGCTTTATTAGACACCTAGAGGAGACAGGATGTAAATGCAGAAACACCTGGAAGAGTCACTTGGCTGTAGTGACCTAAAGTATTGAAACTAGTGGGAAGGCTGCTACTTCTCATTTACTTTCCATCTTTTCAGACTTTATTTTTCGCTGAGCTGCTTGCCCACTGTACCCTTTAAGTGTTCTATTTCTGTCAGCAAAGAGAGCTCAGAATTTAATTGCCTGCACTTGCAGACAGCTCAGCTCCAACTAAAAGCAGTCAGTAGTGAGGAAAAAAAACATAACTTTGCAGATGCATGAAATAACCTTTGTAAATTTCACTTAGAACACAATATACAGACTTCCCCTGGCCAACTGCCTGCATCTGCTGACTTATCTCCCACTGAGAGCATTTGCTAATAGAAAATAAAAACAAGCTAGTAACTTAGTAGATGCAAAAGACATTTAGCACAACAACTTAGATTATAGACTGAAAAAAAGGGATCTGATGTCCCTTTCATTCCTCACCCTTGGGTTACGGATCTGACCGTCTGATCCATCTCTGTTACATTTTTACAGACTAGGATCCAAGTGTTGAGCTCCTCCCACTTTCCATAATGCACTGCCCTCCATCTAACTCCCTCAGATCTCATTTGCCGTCAGCAGCGTGAGACGTGGTTTCTCAAGTCTCAAGCTTTTTGTCACATTTTTCAGTAGAATTGCAATCTTTACTTCCAGATTTTCAGATAAGTGCCTTTTGTTTCCTTTCCCCTCCCCTTCCATAGTAGTGTAAGGTTAGAATCCCTTCCTTTCTCTTCCTTACTCATCAGTTGGGCTTTGCCAGCACTTTTTCTTCTCCTCTTCTAGCCATTGGTTTAAAGCTTTCCCTTTCCTAGTTGTTGTTTTAAAAAAATAAAAATATATTCGGTAGATACGTAGTGGTTTGTTTAGGTCCATTAGATAGTGACACAGTGCCTTTGCTTGTGGTTTACCATGTGTAGTGTTTTGGTTGTTCCTTTTCATGCTGTAATATCTCTGATAAATCTGCCAGTTTTAAGAGGTGCTCTGAGTGCGGCCAAAAATTCACGCATTTGGATGCACATACTTTGTGTGTATTATCTTGGCCCTGAACATCTGTGGTCAGCTTGCTCTATCTGTGAGAGCTTCAGTCCTAGGGCCATCGCCAAATGCAAAAATAAGTTAATTCTTAAGGGCCTCACAAATCCTTGAGGGTGTCTTTGGAGCCACCCTCCAAAATTCCAAGACCTTCAGATCCAACATTCTAAGATCTCAGACGTGTATTTGATCCAAAGGACCCAAAGCACTCTTGGAATCTGACCGCTACTTGTCTAATCTCCAGTTCTCCAGAAGCTACTCCTTCCACCTCAGATCCTACGTCTGTGGATCCAATAGCTAGGTTTCCCACACTGGTGCTGGGCATTGAGGCTGCTCCTTCCTTTGAACTGCAGCAGACACCTGTCAGGCACTCCAGTTCCCCGTCAGTGGCTTCTTCCAGGTCTTCTAAGAGACTTTCAGAGATCAATGTGGACAGGATGCTCTGGAAGATTCTCAAGGCTCAGATCCAGTTGGGGGGGGGGTCTTCTCCACTCCATCCTCTATGGGGTCTGTGAGTGTTTTCCTCCAAGCTCAGTCTCCTTCTCCAATCCGTCCGTCGGTACAGGAGTCTCAGGATCTTAGCCAACCAAGAGAGCCAGAGTCGAGTTTGGCGAACTACCCTTCCTCCTCGCCGACTGTCACCCTGACTTCCTCTGCTCCGTTGTCATCAGATCACAGTGGGTCTCTGATCTTGTATGTCCCTATCTGATCCGGGGGGGGGGGTTAGCTCCTACTATGTTGGAGCCATCTCTTGCTCTCAGTGCTTCGGCACTGGACAGCTCAGGTCTGATTCTACCTTGAACTCAGGGCTCAGGGATCCCTGCCCTCTCTTCCTCAGTAGCCTCGGCTCCTGTGGAAATGACAAGGGATTTGCTGATCCCTCAGCATTCCATGTTGTAGAAAAGCCCTTTTCTTGCCATAGGGATCTGGTCTCTCTGAGCTATGACCCTCCCCAGTGACTACCCTTGGATCAGAGGCTTTAGCCTGTCATGCCTGCCCAGACTCAGCCCATCCAGACTAGCCTCCAAACTCTTCCCCTAGAGGGAGCTGCCTCTTCTTGTAAGACCTCCCCAGAACATCCCACAGAGGAGATTCCTCATAAGAGGATGTGCAGAAGGATGCACATTGACACCCCTTTGGAGTCCATCACCTAGGACATGGATTTTGATGAAGTGGAAGGATCCCCCACATCACCACTTAAGGATGTCTCCTTTGGAGACATTTTAGAGATCCTAAGACAGAGAGGTGGTTGGTCGGCCCAATCTCCTTCCTTGGAAGAGTCCGTGTTTTTGGAGGCTTTTGGGATGGGCCCATCTACGTCTTGGGTGGTTCCCCCGGCAGACAGGCTCTGGATTTGGTGTCCCACTAGGCCTGGAAGGAACTGGACTCTATCAAGCCAATTCACAAACATCTGGGCAAGTTTTTATCTCACCCTAAAGCAGACCATATTGGACCAAGGGTATTCCAGTTGATGCCATGGTTGTGGCAGCAGCTATGAAAAAGAAGCTAGCTGAACAGAGCTCCACTGTCTGTCTGCCAAACAGGGAGTCCAGAGTGATGGACAGGTTTGGTAAGCGCATTTATGCCTCTGCCACTTTCTCAATGAGTGTGTGAAATTACCTGGCACATTTTATTCGATTGCAGAGGGAACTGGTGAAAGAACTCTTGGACTCTTTGGCAGAGATCTTGTTGGCAGAGGACTTCAAGAAGGTTCCCCTGACTGACGGCTCTTTCGTCTTTGTTCAGTTCTTCCATGAGGCTCATCTCCAATTCCACAGAGGGTGCCTCATGGGCAGCCAGCTAAGGCATTGCTGTTTGAAGACATGCCTGGATGAGGTTTTGCGATGTCACAGAACCCTTTAAGGTATCCTTTGTTAATGCCCGATTTAATGGGTCCTCCCTTTTCAGACCATCTGTCAAAGAGACCCTAACCCACAGTGAGCAGGAGGGGACGACCTTGTCTGCCATCGTGGTCAAGTTTTCATCTCTTCAGCAGACTTTTTCTAGAAACCAGCACAATGGAAAGAGAACAACCTGATTCTGGAAATCTCAGGGGTCTTCTCAGGTTCAGCACAGTGATCCCTCCTCTAGAGGCAGAGTAGGAGGCTTCAACGGGAGACGCCATCCCAGAGGCAGAGGAGGTCCGCAGAATCATGGCTTCTGAGAGCCTTTCTCTGGTAGGCCCTATCAGCACTCCTGAAATGCTGCCTAACTGCTCGACTCTGGAGGCAGTTGAAGGTAATTTTTCTCTGCACCCTACCGCCTGGACCGATATAACATAAAATAAATGGGTGCTAAAGAATATATCCAGAGATTATTACATCCCTTTTCTCCTTCCTAAACCAGAAAGGTCAAATAGACTCCCCAACATTCTACCCAGTCAGATGGAGTACACAGTAGCAGAGATTCTAAATCTACTGCAAAAATGAATCATCCAAGAGGTCCTGACTGAACGAAAAGATTCAGAACTTGCTCTTGCTTCTTTTTAGTACCAAAGAAAACTGGGGATTTGAGATCCATTTTGGATCTAAGCAAATTGAATTTGCTCATAAAGAAGGCAAAGTTCCAAATGTTTACAGTTCAGTCCATTCTTCCGCTGCTGCGGAAGAATGATTGGATGTGCTCAGTGGACTTAAAGGACATGTATGATCACATCAAAATAGACGAGCACTCCTGAAGTCATTTGCACTTCCGGCTGGGAGCCAGTCACTTCCAATTCAGAGCTCTGCCCTTTGGACTCGCCACAGCCCCCAGGTTGTTTACCAAATGCATGGCAGTAGTCGCAGCTCACCTGACATTCCAAGGATTCTGGGTGTTTCCATATCTGGATGAATGGCTCTTCACTGCCCCAAACAGGCATCAACTACTCCACCCCAGGGATTACTTCTTCAACCTTGCCAACCATCTGGGTATCATCATAAACCTGACAAAGTCAAACCCATCCCCAGTTCATAGTTTAGAATTTATCGGAGCTTCCTTGGACGCAGTGAACCAGATTGGAACTCTACCAACTCCTCGTGTTCACACTTTGAGAGATCATGTTTGATCCCTCTTAAACTGGTCTTTCCTGCCGGAAAAGCTGATTCTTCAGGCTCTTAGATCTATGGCAGCTGCCATTCCCTTAGTTCCTCTATCAAGGTATTTTATACAAGTGCTTCAACGGACGGTGGTTGCTCAGTGGTCTATTCTCTACCAGTGTCTATCTCTTCCTATCAAGTTGATTTCAGTTTGCAAAAAGCATCTCCAATGGTGGCTTATGTTGGACAACCTGATGATCAGCAGACCTTTCCTCCTTCCTTCCTCCTCAGCCACGGTGACCACAGATATTTCCCAGTTGGGGTGGGGAGGCATTTCAAGAGAAAGATAGTCGAAAGCAGGTGGTCGCACGTAGAGACCAGGTTGCATGTCAGTGTTCTGGAGATGAGAGCAGTCCTCCTTACATTACAAGTCTTTCAGGATGTTCTCCCTTTAGGAACTATTGCAATTCATACAGACAACATGTCAGTGATATGGTACATCAGCAAACAAATAGAAACCTGCTCTTACCCCATTGTGCAGAGAGGCCATGAGGGTCTGGGAATGGGTGATGTCTTTGGACCATTTTCTACTTGCAACTCACATACTGGGGAAATCCAGTGTCCTGGCAGACAAGCTCAGCAGGTCCATTCTGACTCCTTATGAGTGGTCTCTCAACTAATCAGTAGCGGACTTGATCTTCAGCCACTGGGCCAACCCTGCTGCAACCTGTTTGCTCCCCCCCCAGAACAACAAGTGCATCAACTACTTTGCTCTGATTCCCCCTCTGGAGAAGTCCCTGTGGGATACTCTGATTCATGATTGGTCCCCCCTGTCCCCCCTGTACGCTTGCCCACCGCTACCCTTGATCCCAAAATTGCTTCAGAAAGCAAAACGTCTGAAGTCCTCTGTAATCCTCATTGCCCCCGTTGGCCTCATCATATTTGGTTTCCCTTCCTTTTGTTGCACCTAAAATATCCTCCAGGGATACTGGAATCCAAACAGGACCTCCTTTTTCACCCAATAGAGGGTTTTCAGCCCAGTCTGATATGCCTCAAACTGACTGCTTGGTTTCTCCACTTCCAGTGATTGTTTGAAGGTCCATTCTTTTCTCCCCTGTCCATGACATTATTCTAGCCTCCCAGAAACCGGCTGTCAAGAAAGTCTGTGGGAGTAAATGGAAGAGATTTGTCTTCTGGGCCTTTAAAGAGAACACTGACCTTTTTTCAGCTCCGATATCATCTATCCTTCTCTTCCTTGCATCTCTTTTCAAAGAAGAAGCCAGTTTCTCTACTATCAAACTTCAGTTGGCAGCCATCTCCATCTTCCATTTAGGTAATGTTTTCAGTTCTCCTGCTACCTTCAAGCTGTGCAAGGCCTTCTTGAAAGGGATCTCAGAGACTCCAGTTAAAGATCCTTCTCTGCCATGGGATCTCACTCTGGTCTTCATCATCTTCTTTCGGCTGTTCCCATTAGGGGTCGCCACAGCGGATCATCTGTTTCCATTTCTTCCTGTCCTCTGCATCTTGCTCTGTCACACCAACCACCTGCATGTCCTCTCTCACCACATCCATAATAAACCTTATCTTAGGCCTTCCTCTTTTCCTGTTACCTGGTAGCTTCATCCTTGGCATCTTTTTCCCAATATACTCAGCATTCCTCCTCAGCACATGTCCAAACCAACATAATCTTGCCTCTCTGGCTTTGTCTCCAAACCTTCCAACCTGGGCTGACCCTCTAATATACTTATTCCTAATCCTGTCCACCCACATCACACCCAGTGCAAATCTTAACATCTTTAACTCTGCCACATCCAGCTCTAACTCCTGCCTTTTTGTCAATGCCACTGTCTCCAACCCATATAACATAGCTAGTCTCACTACCCTCTTGTAGACCATCCTTTTCATGCTTACTGGTACTCGTCTGTCACAAATCACTCCTGACACTCTTCTCCACCTACTCCATCCTGCCTGTGCTCTCTTCTTCACCTCTCTTCCACACTCGCCATTACTCTGAACTATTGATCCCAAGTATTTAAACTCATCACTCCCACCCACAATTACCTCTGTACCATCATGCACCCACTTCAAAACATTACTAAAAGTGCACCTAAAAACATGCTGGCTATGCCCTTGCAACTCCCACTCTAATATCATCCACCCCATCCAACCACTACCTTTCTTTCCACTCCACTAACTACCTTGATTATAGGAAGCTCAGATGCTCATAAGCCTAGTACTTATTATACAGCAGGAACTTCTCATTGTAACATTTGTTAATGTCTGTTATGTACTTCACAGATAAAGATTCTAGTTGTCTACTGATGTACTATGTTCTTCATCTTAAATATGTTGTAAGTAATTGCTATGTTAAATTGTTAATCGCTATGTAATCCAATGTAACTACTGTCTGTTTATTTTATTGTGGAGCTTTTCTCCCCGGGCCTCTGCCGAAAATGGACCTACATCCAGTCGGACACTCCTGGTCAACAAATTTAAATAAATAATAAATAAATCCACCTTCGCCACCTGTACTCCTTGCATCCTCACCACTCTTCTATCCTTCCTCTCATTCACACACATATATTCTGTCTTTGTCCTGCTGACCTTTATTCCTCTTCTCTCTAGAGCATATCTCCATCTCTCCATCTCTCCAGGGTCTCCTCCACCTGTTCCCTACTCTCACTACAGATCACAATGTCATCTGCAAACATCATAGTCCACGGGGGCTCCTATCTGATATCATCTGTAGACCTGTCCATCTCCATTGCAAATAAGAAAGGGCTCAGAGCTGATCCTTGATGTAATCCCACCTCCACCTTAAACGCATCCGTCACTCCCACCGCAGACCTCACTGCTGTCACATTACCCTCGTACATATATCCTGTACCACTCTTACATACTTCTCTGACACTCCCGACTTCCTCATACAATACCACAACTCCTCTCTAGGCACCCTGTCATATGCTTTCTCTAAGTCTACAAAAATACAATGCAACTCCTTCTACTTCTCTATCAACACTCTCAGAGCAAACATCGCATTTGTAATGCTCTTTCCTGGCATGAAACCATACTACTGATCACTAATCATCACGCCCCTTCTTAACCTAGCTTCCACTACTCTTTCCCATAACTTCATGCTGTGACTGATCAGTTTAATCCCTCTGTAGTTACTACAGCTCTGCACATCACCCTTATTCTTAAAAATCGGTACCAAAACACTTTTTCTCCATTCCTCAGGCATCCTCTCACTTTCCAAAATTTCATTAAGCAATCTGGTTGGAAACTCCACTGCCATTTCACCTAAACACCTCCATGCTTCCACAGGTATGTAATCTGGACCAACAGCCTTTCCATTCTTCATAGCTATCCTTACTTCTCCTTGCTAATCCATTGCACTTCATGATTCACTATCCCCACATCATCCAACCTTCTCTCCCTCTCATTCTCTTCATTCATCAGCCTCTGAAAGTACTCTTTCCATCTTCTCAACACACTCTCCTCGCTTGTATGTTTCCGTCATCCTTTATCACCTTTACCTGCTGCACATCTTTCCTAGCTTAGTCCCTCTGTCTAGCCATTCGGTACAGGCCCTTTTTCTCCCTCCTTAGTGTCCAACCTTTCATATGCCTTATCCTAATCCTTCGCCACCTCTCTTTGCCATGCACCTCATCTCCTTATACTCCTGTATACTTTCTTCATCTCTCTGACAATCCCACTTTTTCTTTGCCAACCTCTTTCTCTGTATACTCTCCTGTACTTCCTCATTCCACCACCATGTCTCCTTGTCATCCTTCCTCTGTCCAGATGTCATAACAAGCACCTTTCTAGCCATCTCCCTTACTAGCTCTGCTGTAGTTACCCAGCTATTTGATAACTCTTCACTGCCACCTAGTGCCTGTCTTAACTCTTCCCTGAACTCCACCTCACAATTACCCTTTTTCAATTTCCACCATTTGATCCTTCGTGCTGCCCTCACACTCCTCCTCTTCTTGATCACCAATGTCATCTTGCAAACCACCATCCTATGCTGCCTAACTACACTTTCCCCGGTCACCAATTTATAGTCTCCAATCTTCTTCAAACTGGCCCTCCTACATAAGATATAATCCACCTGTGTGCATCTTCCTCCACTCTTGTATGTCACCCTATGCTCCTCCCTCTTGTTAAAATACGTGTTCACCACAGCCATGTCCATCCTTTTCACAAAATCCTTTACCATCTGACCTTCTGCATTCTTTTGTTTAACACCATACGTAACCATCACTTCCTCATCCCCTCTGTTCCCTTCATCAACATGCCCATTGAAATCTGCTCCAGTCTCCACTCTCTCACCCTTGGATACAGTCATCACCACTTCATCCAACTCACTCCAAAATTTTTCTTTCTCGTCCATCGCACACCCAACTTGTGGAACATATGCACTAACAACATTCATAATTACACCATCAATTTCCAGCTTCATAAACATCACTCTATCCGACACTCTTTTCACCTCCAAAACACTCTTAGCATACTGTTCCTTCAGGATAACTCCTACGCTATTTCTCCTCCCATCCACATCATGATAAAACAATTTGAACCCACCTCCGATACACCTAGCCTTACTTCCCTTCCATCTGGTCTCTTGCACACACAATATACCAACCTTCCTTCTGTCCATCATATCAGCTAGCTCTCTCCCTATACCAGTCATACTGCCAACATCTCACTCTGGTCTTACAAGGCTCAATTCAAAAATGTTTTGAACCAGCTAGGGGTTGTGACTTAGTTTCTTTCATGGAAGACTTATTGCCGTCACTTCAGCAAAGAGAATTGCTGAGATCCAGGTGCTGTCTTCTAAGCCTCCGTACATCGTTTTCCACAAAGATTGGGTGTCCTTTCATACTAATCCCTCATTCATGCCCAAGGTTGTTACAGAATCCAACTTCAACCAGACCTTACAACTACCACTTTTCTTCCCAAATTTCTCTAATGAAGGAGAATGTTTGTTACATCTGCTTGATGTTCATAGGCAGTTATCTTCATAGGACAAAGCCATTTCGAAAATCAGAGCAGTTTTGTGTCCTTCAATCATAGCTACCTAGGCTAGGCAGTTTCAAAAGTTACTCTTGCTAAATGGATAACGGACTGCATTACTTTGATTTATGCCAAGAATGGATTATAGTTACCTTTTCCTCCTAAGGCCCACTCAGCTAGGTCTATGTCTACCTCTTCTGCCTTTTCTTCCAGGGCATCTTTAGATATCTGTGCTGCAGCCACTTGGTCAAAACTCATACCTTTGTCACGCATTACAAATTAGACATTGTATTACAAATTAGACATTGTTTCCAGGAGCAGAGCTTCCTTCGGTTCGATAGTGGTCCAGCATATCCTTCCTTGAGACCACCCAGGAGGTGTATAGCTGTGGACTCTAAGCCACCCGTGAGAAGGAATGAGAGAGACAACATCAGATTTAGAAATTATGTACTTGCCATAACTTATCTGTGTTGTCTTCCTTCATTCCTCATCACCTTCCCGCACAGCCATCCCCCTACCCCAGTGCTCTAGAAGACCTGGAGCGAAATTCTTAGGAACTGATGTTCCTGGTTTTAACCCTTTGGTTCTTAATTTGTATTTCCTTCCTTTATTTTTTTCTCCTCGCTATCAGTTATTTGGGCAGCAAAGTCGATCTGAGAGAGTTAGACAGAGGACAGTGCATTATGGGAAGTGGGAGGTGCTCAAGAGTTGGATTCTAGTGTGTAAAAATGTGGCTGAGTCAGATCCAAGGGTCAATTGCAACCCAGCTGTGAGGAGGAATGAAAGAAGGCAACACAGATACCAAGATGTTCTTCATGTTTCACTGTTGCATTCATCACATTTGGGTTATCCCTGCCAGGGTAGCCCTCGGCCGGCCCGAATACCAGAAACTTAGTATTTCTGCGTTGGTTGCTGTCACTTGAGGACTGACGTCAGGTCGTTAGTGGTATACAGTAAGGCAGCCTACGCCATTACATCAGTCTTTCTTGCCATGGAGCCCAAAGCAGAAGCAGTTTGCACGAGTGCCGGTCAGCCTGAGTTTCATTTCCAAATTGAAGTTGAATTCTTCTAAAGCTACGTACCCTGTTGGGGATCCTTTTTTCTTGTACTAACCGATGTCAGAAAAAGTTAATAATTGTCTCACCTGTGGAAAGCAAATGCCACACCGAGACTTCCACTCTTACTGCGTCACTTGTCTAGGCCCAGACCACGACGTCCCCCATTGTCTCTTCTGTGCTTTAAAGCCAGAACTATCCATCACCAGGCCTTTATTGTAGCCAGATATTTTCGTTTACAGTCCTCGAATTCCGATATGGCTGCGGTAAGCCATCCGACACCAGATCTTCCGAAAAAAAACGTAAAGATAAAGACAGAAACAGACCGCACAGGTCCAAACCTTCCAACAGTGCTTCCGTTAAGCTAGTCGTCAGTACTCCTGTACTCAGTGAGGCGCTTTCACAGCCCCTGATGCCCACTTCAGTTCATTCACAGGCCGCTACCGAGACCCCTTCGGAGTCCGGTATGCCGCAAAACTCTTCTTCCATCTTAGGATCCTGCGGTCATCTCTACATTGGATGGGTCCGGAGCTGCTGAGCAACACCGGCTTCCGAGGAAGTCCTTTGCACCACCGAATCTCGACACAAACCGACGTCTTCTTTCCCGTCTATCATTCTTTCAAAAGCAACCGTGTTCCTTAGGCCCAAGGTCCGAACCACACACAAGAAACCGACTACCCACTCTCAGGCACATGCTACCTTGCCTCAGTCTCAAATGCTTAAAATGTCAGAATACCTTATCGTGCTGATCAGGAGAAGCCAAGCTACCCCCTCAAAAAGAGATATCTGTCCCCAGTAATTTTGTCTGAACAAGAGTCAGATGAATCTGATGCATCTGACTATGAAGACATGCAGCTCCTCTCCACTTATGAGGATTCTGATGCAGAGAAATCCATTCCTTCAGCCTCTCCCCCAGAGGATTTTTCCTTTGGGGAAACCCTGCATACTTTAAGGGAGCATTTCCAATGGTGAGAGTCAGGACTACCTTCAGTCTAAAAAGAGACTCAGGGAATTCCTTGATCTTCCGCAACACAAAACCTTGACCATCCCCCCAGTCCTGGATGTGGTGAATGATGTTCTCCTTGAATCCAGCTTCACTCCTGATGCCCTACCTCCTGCTCCCAGCAAACCAGACATGTACTACAGAGTCCCTGACTCTCACAAATATCTTTTTTAAAAATCCAACAATTGACCCCGAGGTCATTTCTCAAGGGACAAAAGGGATTAAAGCAACCTCTGCTAAGAATCCCACCCCCTCAGACTGGGATTCCCGAGCATTGGCCAGATGGGGTAAAAACGTATACACCTCAGCTACTCTTGCTGTCAGGGCACTAAATTGTAAGTTCCATATGCTTAAATATCAGCAACATACCTTGGAACTCCTTAAACAAAAAATGTCCTCCTTTCCTGCTTAGGCAGAATCAAAAGATTTACAAGACTTAATGCATTCTGCAAGTCAAGTAACTAAACACACTTTGCACTGTGGTTTTGATGCCCTAGAAGCGACTTGCAGGGCAGCAGTCACTGGATCTGTCATTAGAAGGCATGCATGGCTTAAGGAACAACCCCTGCCAGACCATGTCAAATCTATATTGTTGGATGCACCCTTGCACAAAGAGAACTTATATGGCACTAAGGCAGAAGAGGTCTTAAAAAAGATGGAAGAAAAAACAAAATGGATGCAAACAGTTAAAGATTTCTTACAGGTCCAGCCCCCTAGGTTCAGCAGGCATTTTCCCTCCAAGCACTGGTCCTTTCCTGCTCCGAGTAAACAGGCCCAGCCTAGGCCTTGTGGAAACAGACCCCCCCAGACAGCAGCCCCAGGGAATGCAGAGATCTAAGCAGTGGACTACCTCCACTTCAAAACCAGGGACTTCTAAGCCACCCCCTTATGGTAAGAACTCACAATGACTCACTTCCTCCCGACCTCCCCTCTGCCCACCTTCAATTATCCATAGGAGGAAAACTCTCCTTTCACTCCAGCACCTGGGCCACCATTACCAAGGACCAATGGGTTCTAAACATTGTCTCAGGGATACAAATTCTCCTTCCACACCCTTCCAACCCCAAAAGTGTTCCCAGATCTACCACCAAATCAGTGGGCAGAGGCTCAAAAGCAAATCCATTCCCTGCTCTCTTTGAGGGCAGTAGAGCATGTTCCTGCACAACAGATAGGCAAAGGCTTCTACTCCAGTCTTTTTCTGGTGGCCAGAAAAGAGGGCACCTGACATCCCACCCCCTCGATCTCTTCATTCTAAACACCTTCCTGGTGATCCCAAAATTCAAAATGCTCACCCTCCAGCAGCTGCTATCCATGCTGTCCCAAAGACGCTTGGCTAGCCACCCTGGATCTAAAAGAAGCCTACCTCCACATTCCTATCAGGGAATCATGCAGAAAATATCGCCGCTTCAAGGCAGGATCTCAACACTTTCAGTTCTCTGTGCTTCACTTTGGCTTATCTACTGCTCCCAGAGTTTTCACAAAATGCCTGGCTCCGGCCATTGTTTTTTGTAGACAAAGAAATATTCAAATTTACCCCTACTTAGACTGCCTTATTCAGGCAGACAAACAGGAAAAGCTGCTCAAGTACCTGGCCATTGTAAAGAGCCTACTAACCTCCCTAGGGTACCCAATCAACGAAAAAAAATCAAAACAGGTGTCCACCCAAAGCATAATCTTCCTGGGTGCAAGTCTGGACACAGCATCCCAGATGGCATACCTTACACCAGCGAAACAAATTTTCCTGTCAGCCTACTTCTCTCAGCTGGCCACCAAGCCCCAGCTTTCTGCAAGGAAAATCCTGCAAGCTCTGGGGTTCATGGCATCTTGCATAGTCCTCATTCCATATGCCAGACTGTCTCAGAAAGGAATTTCTTTAGTGGGCAACAGCATGCTCCCACAACGAGGGTCTTCCCTTCTCCCCACACACTGCCCCCCAGACCCTCACCACAGATGCATCAGACTACACGTGGGGTGCACACCTGGACAACAGGTGCATACAGGGCCAATGGATCCCACAGCAAATCCCCCTGTACATCAATCAAAAAGATGGTGGCTGTGCAGCATGCCTTGATAGCTTTCAAACTTCTTCTCTCTTCAGGGGTTCTCCTGATCAAAACAGACAACACAACTGTGATGTGGTACATCAAGAAGCAGGGAGGGATTCACTCCTACCCTCTATGCAGGCTGGCCATGACCCTTTGGCTCACAGCCTCTTCCATGCAACTACACCTGTTAGCACAATACCTGCCAGGCTCTCTTAACTCCCTGGCAGACCAATTAAGCAGAAACCTTTTGGACCCAAATGAGTGGCAGCTTAACAGAAGTACCTTCTTCCTAATAACTAGAAATGGGAAACCCCGAAGGTCGACCTCTTTGCCTCCCACACCAACCATCAGCTCAGCAAATTCTGTACCAGGAAGCATCACTGCATGACTTGGAAAGTTAATGCCCTGTCCTTACCCGGGTCAACCTCTCGGTCTGTGCCTTTCCTCCCCTGCCTCTCATCCCCAGGGTGCTGCTCAAAATCAGGGAGGAAAAACCAAGGACCATTCTTATAGCTCCAGACTGGCCCCAACAGTACTGGTACCCCTTGCTGCACAGCCTGTCCCCGCTGCCTCCATGGCATCTTCCTCAGATTCCAATCCTAACCCAGAGGGAAGGAGAATTCATGCATCCCCAATTGCAGACACTCAATTTGGCAGCTTGGCTTATTCCCTATCCCTAACCCTGAACCAATCTGCCATCCTCAGTAAACCGGTTCTGGATATTATCCATGAGGCCAGATGCCCTAGCACCAGAAAGTCTTATGCAGATAAATGGAAAAGGTTCTGCACCTAGATCCAGGCTAAGGGGGCCAATACAGTACGGCCCTTCATCCCTCTCATCCTAGATTACTTAGCTGACCTAGTACACAATGGTCTCTCTTTCTCCTCTATAAAAATTCATGCCTCTGCTATTTCTGCTCATTTTCCCACTGAGCAGCTCCTTTTCTCACACCCTTTGATCACATCAGCCAGAAGAGTCTCTGAGCTACAAGCACTCGTGGCTGTGGAACCCTTCATCATCTTCCATGCAGATCAGGTATCCCTCAGAACTAACCCATCCTTCATGCCCAAGGTGGTGTCCAGTGTGGCTCTCAATCAAGCCATTCATTTGTCCACCTTCTTTCCTAATCCCCAGAACAAGGGGGAAAGGATTCTTCACTCTCTAGATGTGTACCAGCTCAGATACTATCTGGACAGTACTAAATCCTTCAGAAAGTCTGATCAATTTCTGGTTAGCTTTGCTACAGGGGCAGAAGGCAAAGCCTTCTCCAAGAAAACCATTTCCAAATGGATAGCACACTGCATCCATTTCTGCTGCAAACAGCATAGTAAGCCCCCCCCCCCGGTGGTCAGGACGCACTCCACCAGAGCAACCTCCACCTGTGCAGCTTTCCTCAGAGGAGTCCCCACCAGGGACATCCTGGAGGCTGCCACCTGGACATCTGTTCACACTTTTACCAAGCATTACCACCTTGCCTCTCTTCTCCACATCCAGGGCAGGGTTTGCCGCTGCAGTCTTGCAGGGCATGCTAGCCAGCCCCTAACTTCCTTGACTGCCTCCACCCATTTCCTCAGCTTTGGGAATCAACCCGAAATGTGATGACTGCAACAGTGAAACACGAAGAACATAGTGCGGTTGTGTACACTTACCATAAATATAGATGTTCGAGTGTATTCACTGTTGCAGTCCTAGTTTCCCTTCCTCCATCCCACTCTTCTTTCTTCTCTTGCCTTACAAGGGACATATTGGTATTTACTTTCTACTGGTGAGGTTCTTCCACCAGAACCTGGCTCCCACTTGGGGGCTCCTGACAGGTTAGGGCAAGATAAACTGATGTAATGGCATTGGCTGCCTTACTTTATACTACTGACGACCTGACGTCAGTCCTGAAGTGACAGCAATCGATGCAGAAATACTAAGCCTTTGGTATTTGGGCTGGCCGAGGGCTACCCTGGCAGGGATAACCCAAATGTGATGACTTCAACAGTGAATACACTCGAACATCTACATTTATGGTAAGTGTATACAACTGTACTTTATGGTAAGTACATAACTTATAATTATCACCAAACTTGGGGAGCCTATGACATGAAAAATAACCAGAGATCCTATGCCAGAGATATTTTTGAAATGTCATGAAAATTTATGTAAAGCAAAGGAGTGTGGAAACCAAGAAAAGCCACAAGTGGAAAACTTTCCACTCTTTATCATTTTGTCTTATTTTCAAACCTGTTTTCTTAAAAAAAAAAAAACAAAAAAAAACAAAAAAAAAAAAGTTGCCTAACACTTAAAACAAGGATATTGATCTAGAAGGTCCACGTTTGTAAAAATGAGAAATTGCCATCTTACGTTTGTAAAAATGCATGTTTCACTACCCTTTCAGAGCCAGCCCCCAACCCTGACAGCCCAAGATCACAATACCATATTAACTTTAACTTATTTCTGACCAGCTTTTTTGCATTGTTGCAGTGTTAATCCTTTACATTATGATTAAAAAAGTACTTGCTTGCTTTTAACATTTTTAACTTGTGCAGCAGTCAGTGATGACTCCTACCATATCACATTTAAAATACCCTTGACTGCACACTGCTGAAGATGCAGTTTACATCCTGAAAATGTATACAGATGCTAATAAGAACAAAATGTGTTTTACTTCTTCATTCTCTTCAGTGTCCTAAACATTAATGACATAAAGTTGGATATATGCCTTATAGTTCACCTACACGTTTAGCAAAATCAGCAAAATTTCAGTCTTTGTCAACCACTTTCGTGGAAAGCCATTTATCACGTCTATTCCTATATCCAGTGGAATTGATGCTTTATAGTTGCCCATTTATTCACTAATTGCAATGTTGATGGTTATCTTATCCATCTGCTAGCACCAGTCTCTGGTTCAAGTCTAAGGTGCTCCTGATTCATCTAGTCAGCCTCTGTGGGGTTTTTTTTCTGTCTCAAGAATTTTCTTTTGGAACAATTGAAAGCATTTCACTGGCAAAATCTTTTTGTATTTGGGCTTTGTTGTCAGAGGAATGAGAAGCACAGTCTCCTGCTTGCTTACTCACTCTTTGTTGGGTAAACTTCTTTTTTTATTTCATTAGCCTGCTCCATGTCAAAAAATATCTGTGATCCTTGAGGGAAGCAATGTTATGAAGACAGCTGGATACAGCACCTTGAATACACCTGTCTCTTGATCTTGACATTTCCTGATTGCTGTGGTAATCTTGTTTCTCTTTAACGTGGTGTTCAGTGATGCAGGCCTTGGCTGAGGCCAGGACTGGATCATACTCCTGACTTGCCCTTTCAATTAACCAGTCCTGCTCCTGCTGTGGAACACCAGTCCAGTTGCTTCTTTTCACTTTCACAAAATGAATACAGTCTTTTTCTTGCAGGTTAGTACAGCAGAAAATCTCAGGATTTAGTTGCATGATCTTTTTTCTAACTGCAACTTTTTAAAAGCTGTTCTTGTGAAGCCTTAAACTCAGTCAGCCTTTTTTTTTCGTTTCAGCCTCTGATGTTTGCAGTTTTATCAATTCATCTGAATAGCTACTTAAAAGCTCCGAGATTTTCCCCAGCATTTTGCTATTTTGAGTTGATAGTATTCTTTCAGTGTTCCATTTATTTTTACCACCTGAGTACATTTGATTTATTTGCCATAACTGCATATATATGTATTAAGATTAGTTTGGAAGGATGCTTTGATTTTAAGAAATAGGATGTTTTGATTGAAAATGGAATGTTTATTCCATAGTTTTGGAGGGCAGTGCGTAATGTATCTTATTTTCAGTATTAGGCTCTCTTATCTGGTGTTAGCTCCCCAAGTCTTCTGTTTTGGGCATAGCATTTTGAGTAAAAGCAGATCAGATATTGCCCTGCATACTAGCAGATGTTACTTCCAAGTAACCTGCAAGCAACAGTATAATGGCCATTCCTGAAACCATTCTGAATAATTTGTTTTCCAACCTTATAATTTCTTTAGTAAAGAATTATTGTACATTTTCAGGCTACTTCTTCAGAAACTATAGAATGCATTGCTATAGTCCATGATGGGCTGGGTCAGTAACATATAAATTGGTACAGTGATCTTCCTGGAATGACTGAACATAATATTTAGAAATTGGTTAGCTACAAAATTTATTTTTCTTACTTTGACAGGTAAAGACTTGTCAAAATTTAAATTGCTGGCTGCCATTGTTTCTTTAACTGTAATAATAGAGTAATTTTCTTATGAACTGACCCAGGCCACAAGAGCAGTGATGATTGCAGTATATGTGGACAGTTCAGAGTTGTCAAACTGCACATTTTAGAGATGTTGAGGAAACTGGAGTATCTGGAGAAAACTACACAGGGAGAGCATATAAGTACAACTCAGCTGTTGTCTTGATTCCTTCATAAGTTTAACTGTCTTTTGTAGGTCTGGTAGCACTGTCTAAACTTACTTTGCTTGCAGACTGCAAAGCAAAATTTAAGTAATTTGTCATGGCGTTCTATTTTCTGAATAGTTCTTAAAGCTACCAGATTTCTTTTACAAATGTGCTGATGTTTCCTAACTTTGCAGCTGGTTGCTAGGGAATGCCATCATCATCCAAGAAAACTGTTCTGAAGATTGCTTGATCAGTCACTGCTCTTTCCTTACTTTGGCCATAATTGGTACCTGTCCATTTTCTTTAGTGATGAACTGTTGTAATAACCTGGTTGAAGGTCAGAATCAACCGTATAGGACGTTTAGAGCAGTGAGTCTTAACTGTTTCCAGCACATTAATATTTGTTGTAACATTTTTTCTAGAACTTCACAAACTAATGAATCTTACAGGCAGCAGTACCTACTTGCTGAACAACATTACAAGAACAAGTTAACTGAATAAAAAGTGAATTGACATTTTGTCATTCCTTGCTCTCATAGGTGGGTACTAGGCTATTGGCCCAAGGGCCTAAGTAAGTCTAGCCAACAAGGTTCCCTGGCTTACGCCACCCAAGAAAGTTATTTTCCTGTGTCCCTGTAGAGCAGAGCCACAGAAGTGATCCCTGGGGTATATTTCCTATTTCCCATCCACTCATCAAGATTTTTCTTGAAGAGTGCTAATGAGGAACTTTGCTTGACATAGATGGGTAGCTTGTTCCAGAGTATGGGAAGTCTCTGGGACAGGAATCTATCCCTCCAGCATGTCCTGTTTATTGTGGTGACAAGGTGTAGGTCCCTAGAGCATGTAGCTTGGAGGGATTGGGATTTCTTTAGGTGTAGCATGTCCAACAGCTCTGGGTTTGACATAGCTTTATATGTTAGGCAGAGACCACCTCGGAATAAGCGATATGCTACGGAGTAAAGCTGGAGTTTTTTGAGATGGTCAGTGTAGGGCATCTGTTTGAGGCTAGTAATCCTCTTTGTGCGGTACAGCTGTGGCCTTTCCAGCTGCTGCAGATGTCTTGTGAGGTACATTCCAAAAGGGGCGTTGTACTCTATAATGGGTTTAATGAGTGTCGAGTGAGGGGAACATCTACTGAGTTGTGTGTCTTTTGATAAAGCATTTACTGTGTAACGTGTAAGTTTTTTTTTACCCTTATTAAACTGCAAGAGAAATGCTACTGGTTTTCATGAGTTATAAAAAGTAATTAATGGTAGAAGCAGTGTTCAGCTCAGCATTGCTCACATAATGAGCTGTCTTTGTAAGAGTAAAGGGTGGTGGTCATAAGTGTTCATCAGAACTGTGCAGCGCAAAGTTGCAGTGTTCTGCTGTGATGCGATTCAGAATATGAATAGTTAACATGCCTCTGAATCCCATCAGTTCCCTTCTGCAAACGTTTGCTTACGGTGTTGCTAGAACATCCATGGTTAGGTGCCCTATTAAGTAGACTGCACCTCCATAGTGTTGAGCTGCACATCTATAGCCTGCTTGATTAGGGAAACAGTGTCCCTTACTGAAGTTAGAGGCAACAGAACTAATAGTGTCACATACCCTTCATAGAAATTACGTAGTAGAAGCATCTGTTAGAACATACTACACAACTTCTATAACAGCAAAGATGATGTCCGTGTTGTGCAGAAGCCTAATCTATATAGGCGACACTTGCAGACTGCCACTTTTGCATCCATTCGTTTTTTTTTTTTTTCATCTAGTTTAGAAAAAATGCTGCTGCTTATAATGACACAAGGCTTGCATATACTACACTGTGTCATACAGGTGGGCGGGGACACCGTATTCAGTTCTTTATAAATACTGCCCCGAGTGTAGTCCTCATTGAAATATTAGCAAGGGATGCCCTCTTAAAGGCAGATTCTGTCACATGGCATAGTACCAAATATCCTTCATTAGCTGAGGAAAAGTTTTGAAAACATTGTCAGAGGTTGTATCAGACAAGTAAAACTTAAGTGTAAGTAGACATTTATTCCTCAGACTAGGGTTATTGGATATAAAACATAAGTCATTGTGTTAATGTTAATGATGATGCTATGCCCCTACATTTAGTGTCTTATTCTGTCATGATTACCTCCTTTGATGTATTTACAGATGGTAACTTTTATTCTTATGAAACTGTGTAATTTAAATGTCTTTATATAACAGACCTCAAAATAAAATAATTTATTTAATTCATACTATGAACAGAATTTCACTTTGGCGACTACATCATAAGTAATTTGGTTACAATACAATGAACTGGGGAAGGGAGTTAGTGTTTTATTAATATAAATTGCTTTCCTGCTATTTTTAAACTCTTATAAATTTCACATGTAGAGAGTTAAGGTTGCAGGCTAATGTACATTACATATGACCTTCCACACCGATCTCTATTGTACATTATTTCTTCATCTTAATACTGTATTTATAAATGTGTTTGGAAACCTTTCTTCCTTCTTTCTTTTCTGTAAGCTGTTAGTTACAGACACACCTTTCTTCTTTTAAGCTGGTGAAAGCAATGTAAAATACTTGTATTCGTTTTGCAACGAAACTAAGATTTTTTCTATTTCTGCAAGCCTTTCTTTTTATGTACTAATTTTGCATAAATTCTAAAAATTCCACAAGAATTTCATAGTGTAAGTGAGCTTTGTGGTTCATTCATTACTTTTTTTTACTTTATTTGGATGTTATGATGATAAATCAGGGAATATGGTGGCTTTATTATGCTAAAAGAATTGGGTCAGCTGAGACTGCAGGATTATGTCTTGAGAGTTTTTGCTTTCCTTATTGCTTTTCTTAATCCCTTCTACAACCGGAAAGCATGCTCTGATCTTTAATCCTTTTCCCTGCAGGTAGATTTTTTTATGGTTACTGTCCACTTTAAAGATTAAGGTTACTTAAATTGTGCTTCAGAAAGAGAGAAAAAGGAGGATTACATGCTGATATATGGCAGATGTTAATAAAGAGGTGATCTGTCTTCAGTCTCACAAAAGAAAACACAAGCAAGATGTTTAGTATTCTGAGGGTGGGGGTGTAAGCATGGCTTTATTTTCATGCCTAAGTCCATACAGAATGCAATTTAAGTGCCAGTACCAGACTTGTTTTAGTTAAATAGTGAAAATAATTTTTAAGCTACTGTTACTTTAGAAACTAGTGACCAAAATAATTTTTGATTATTATGGTTAAGAATGGATAATCTCTCAGTCTTAATTTGAGATTTACCTTGCACAGACAGGTTTTTAACTCTGTGCATGTGTAGTCTGTATGTTTGCGTATATGTATTTAACTGTTTTCACATACTTTATGTAACTGTATGTATAATGTAGTTACTGAAAATGGCATTCAAAGACATGGTCCGCAGGTGTACAAGGCTGGTAGGTGATACAAGCTATGTATCACAGTCATGAATGTTTCTCAGATGGGCCCTCACTCAGTGGTGTGATAATGTATGTAACTGTGCAAGTATAAGAGTTCAGTTATGCAGAAGGAATGGTGTTCTACAGAATAGGCTCTCTCTCACAAATTTGTAAATTACAGACTACACTGCAGAGTAGGGGCAGTCCAGCTGCAGATGAACAAAGCAAAACCCGGCACCTAGTGATAAAGTTACTCAGCCTTTTATCATTATTTTGTCAGTTACTTTCACAGATAACACACACCATTTACTTTGTAAAAATGGATGTAATGGCATCTCCATTTGGTGCAGTGTAATGCGCATGGCCTTCCTACCATATAGTGATGTTGTTGAACTGCCACCAGTGTAAGAAATTGGTCAGCTTAATCACCCTGTTACCATGTATGGTAATGTGGTATCCTGCTTGCTCATGGGGAATGCTGCATACGATTGAGTCTGTTACCCATGCCTGTGGAGGACTGCATGCAACAGAGCTCTGTAGTGGGTTAGAGATGCCATTCTGTGTTTGCCTTCCTTGTCTTCCTGTGCCTTAAAACTGGTTTCAGTACTGCTTTTTACACGGTTATATATTATCCAGGATAAGAGCTCTTGCAATAACATAAATATAGAACAGAGAATCAATTTTGCTTTTGGCTTTTTTAAACGATCTTTGTTTTAAACTCAGGAGTCTGTGTTTGCCTCTTCTGCAAGGATGTTTGTTATATTAATTGATGAACACCTTTGCAGAATGTTTTCCAATACTGAATGAGTAGTAGCTGTGAACTCTGCACGGCTGTGCAGAGTAACACGATAAAATGTCGATGGAACACTGTGGTAACCTGCATCCAGGTGCTGATACCTCAGTCATATTTTGTGTATTGTCACTGTAGATTCCTTCCTAATGAATAATACTTTGAAATATGATCACCCTTTGAAAACAAAACGCACTGTGATAAAAAAGACATGGCTGTGCAGTAGAAAATGTTTATGCAGAAAGAGAAATATCAGCACAACTTGCCTGTTGTCTCCACCACAACATGGACACATACTGTGGTACATTTACTTTAAAAATATTACTGAAGGGGAACACACTTTTATTATGTTAGCAGATTAACTCAGTTCCAGACACTGATCATGTACTAAGTAAACACAGTGCAAAAATAATGTATACAACTGTGTCTTATAACTGTAAATCCAATGGCCCATTAACATGCATCTCTTATTTCATTGCTTAAAGAAAGGGTTGCTCTAACAGAGCTGTTTAAATTGAGTGCTGTAGTTCATTTCAGCCCTTCTGAAATAAATGACCATGTTAGTGATTTTAACTCTTCCTTTATAAACTGCATTTCAGTATGGTTCACATCCTGTCTGTACCTCAGCACCTGAGCAACATACTGATTCTTATGACATAGTCCTCACCATTCCTTCTTAGTCCAACTGTTCCTGTTTAAGATGCTGTAAAGTGTACATGATGTCAAAGTACTTGCAGACCGTGTGCCTCTCTCCACAGAGGGCAGCATACAAAGGTGGCGTGAGGCATTTTGTGTCTCACTGCAGTCCTGTAGCAGCATAGTACTGAGGTGCAAGACCTTCATCTTTGTGGTTCACAAGGTAGAAATCAAAAATACCTTTTACCATCCCTGCTTCAGTGACTCACAGTACGTTGATGCATCCAGACTACTGAGCCATGTCATCTACAACATGCAAGTACTTTTTGAAAGTTTGGGACAGTGAATGCGACCAGTAGCTGGGCAAAAGATTTAAACATTTATACAGAAAGTGGAAGTTTATGGAGCTTATGAGAATGTTGGAGGTTAGTTTGTTCTGTGCAGTAGCCCCTGAGTTAGAACATACTACTGAAAGTAACAACATCTGGTGGTAACAGAATATCTCTGGAAGTCTTATGACTGAGGCAAGTAATTAATTGACATTATTGGGCTGGGGTGCCTTCTGTCCGGAGTCTGCATGTCCTCCCTGTGGTCGAGTGGGTTTCCTCTGGGTGCTCTGGTTTCCTCCCACATCCTAAAGACATACTGTAGGTGGATTGGACACTCTAAATTGGCCCTAGGTGTGAGTGTGTGCGTGTGTGCGCCTTCTGTGAAAGGTTGGGCACCGGGCTGGCAACTCGACACTGTAAAACTCCACTGCCAATCATGAGCGGACAGATGATCTGCTGTGGTGACCCCTAACTGGGAAATAGCCGAAAGAAGAAGATTGTACAAGGAAAAGTCTCAGTATAAACAGTGGAACACCCCATTAATTGCAAATGGAATAATTATTCTTTTTTGCCTCTGAAAGTTTCATTCAACTGGTTAATATTTTGAATTTGTACTTTATTGTATTACTTAGTTTAAAACATCCACATTTCAGAGTGGTTTTACATATCATATTATAAACTTCTAAAAATAAGAGTTCAGCAATGTATCTACAATAAAAGATATCAGCATTTCTGTCTATTCTGAAGCTGTATCTAGCACTATTTTCAAGATTTCCTGCTGCAGACTTTTGCCTGTGTTTCCCACTACAGTGTGTGCTTGTGTGTGTGAATTTAAAATACAAGAAAGTGTTAATTAGTGCTATCATGTTAATTAAGAAAGCAGCGATCTGTATTATCAGTCTTTTTATCTGATAATCCTCTTTGGGTTCTGGATCATGAGTGCAGTCTACTGTGGAATTTCTACCAATATCTAGGTGGAGCTGCTTGACAAAATCTTGTAAATGTTAATTTAGCACAGTGGGTTAGGGCTGTGAGTTGATAATATGCTTCATAGAGTTTGACTCCCAAAGTGTCTTCTGGCCTCCTATATGACTTTGAACAAGTCATTAACCATATTGCCCCTGAAAAAGTGTCACTTGTCCGTAATAATTTTACCTGGCTAACAAAACAGTTAAAAGAAAAAACACCTCAAGTTTAGGTATTGCAGTTTGTATCTTTGCTTGCTAAATATTGCAGTAGTGTGGTATGTGTGCCTGGGATCTGCCAGACTTGAAGAGAAGCAACCTTTCCTATCTTATTTCCTTCCTTCTGCTGTTGAGGAAGAAAGATATGGATAGCATTTTCTCAAAGTTCTGAAATGCAGTCTTCATTGAGGGTGAAGTGTTCTTGAAATTAATATTCCATTGTCCTGGTCTTCATAATGCTGTCTGGGTAACACAGCCCACCCTATTATCACCCTGTTTGGCTGTAAGTCTATTAGAAGTAATGAAATGCTGCTCACAGGTTGTGTATGTAATAATGTGCAAGCATTGCAATATCACAGAACTACAATCCATTGAGGTTAGTAGCACTTATGACTCAAATGTGGAACTGCAGTATGCATTGTTTTCTAGGAAGGATAAGTATGTGCAACAGTTTATTTTTTTTACATAGAGTAGTGTATTATTCACATGCATGTGACAAAAGCAAGCAGTGTCTTTCGGCTTCTCCCATTAGCAGTCGCCACAGTGGATCACCGGTCCTCAGATTGATTGGCAGTGGAGTTTTTACAGTGTCAAGTTGCCAGCCCGGCACCTAACCTTCAGAGATCACATACACGCACCTACTGCATGTCTTTAAAACTCACTCGACCACAGGGAGGACATGCAGTCTCTGCACAGAAGGCGCTCCAGCCGAGAATCGAACCAGAGAACCTCTTGCTGTGAGGCGACAATGTTAACTGCTGCACCACCGACAAACTACATTATATGTAACAAGAAGGGGAATGATTTGTGTTGGAGTTGAATTTTAGAGAAGTTAATCTAGCTCCATTCCTTGTTCATGGCCGTTGTGTTTCTGATTTAAATATGAAACAATTGCTTTGTTAACTCTACTTCCAGTTTTCTGGGATGAGTTGTAGTCTGTTTCATTAGGTCCTGGTGTGTACATGGCTATGGAAAAATATGATTGTGAGGTTGCATGGAAGTCCATTTTATTTGATTGTAATTATTGCAGGTATGTCTTAATGTTGTTCTTTTCCCAGTAAACACTTGCTTTTGACTCTGTGCAAGTAAAACAGTTTTTCATTTTTAAGGTGTCCCATGCATTTGTAACTACCATATATTTTGTATACCATGTAGCTACCAAGAGACATTACCAGTGAATATAATTGTATAGACAGTGTTTTTGTCCTTTTTTGTGAACTTTAACATGACAGAGCTTTACAGGCGTAAGAGAAATACCTTCCATAATGAAAATAGTTTTATTTTGCTTTGACTTGCAACATTTTTCTGAAAGTGTACAGACTTTTGATGTTAATTTTACTGTAGGGAGAAAAGAGTTGAATGTGTCTTAACATCCTTTCTGAAGGATGTTCTTGCTCAGAACATTACTGTAAGAATAAATGTTCATCGTTCTTACTGCTGCATTAACCTTTGGTTGTATGAGTTGTATCCTTCATAGGATACAACATCCAGCCAGATTCAGAAAGATCTGGCTCCTTCCCACACTTATCTGACTAATGATTGGTTAGTCCCTTGGAGGAAAATCAGCAGTCAGAGTGTTGACAATTTCACTACTTTCTTGCTACCTTGAGGAGAAGCAGCTCTGAGCCTTCACCGGGGCAGCAGTCATCTTCAAGCTTCATTTCTGTCAGATAAGTTCAGTAGGGGAGCCTTTCCACACAAAATCATTGACTTTTAAGAACATGTTGATATTTTTATTTACTGGATAAAAGTGGTGTTTCCCCTTCAAAAATTCTGGATATTTTTAAACATGAGGGTTCCTTTTAGGGCCAGCTGTTTTTAGAACAAGGCCAATTTTTAGTATTGAGGTAATTTTGTGGGAAACGTGTACTGATTCTGAAAACTTTTATTTGTGTGGGTAAGTTTTAAGGATCAGGAAGCGTTTTACAGGGCAGGAAACTTATTTTTAGTGAAATGATTGTGCACACCATGGCAACTTACCTTCATTTCTTTCTGTGAGGACACCAGCAAAAGGGATTTGACTGCTGACAGATTTTTGTGAATTACTTGTGCTTCAGTTTTGAAAGAGACTTTGTGCAGAAATGTAAGTGTGTGCTGCTTGTGAACAGTTATCCAACAACTTACCTTCTGATTGCCAGAAATCGCTGCTGGAATGAGTCAGTCTGGCTTCATTCTCTGCTGCAGCATGGATAACTTAATCCTGCTGGCTGTTCTCCCACCAGACCTATAAAGAAGGAAACATCTTAAGGAGCTTTGCCATTACTGCAGGTTCAGGCAATGCCTCAACCTTGATTGGGTGAATCTGTAGTGGCCGACCACTGTTCCTCAGACCACTCAGTAGTCTGGGTTCCCCTGGTGTAGCCCCTTCAGCCATCATGGGCCAGGGGTCAGCCACTTCATCTTTGAGTTCGGGAGACATTCTAGGAGGTTCTTTCCAGTGTATCTGGGAGAGAGGCCTCTTTCCAGGGGTGAAGTGCCACCCCCTAGTCATTATTCTTCCAAGGAGGTCTCTTGAAAGAAAAAAAAAAACAAAAGGTTACACATCACTTATCTGAAGACATGGTGCCTGTTTCTAATGATGATGTCCTTACTTTAGCCAGGAGGTTATTGTAGGGTGTTAATACCTGGCACTCAGAAACCCTTACCAAAGATTCGGAGATTGTCGCAGACAGGGCTTCTTCTGGAGATTCTTAAGATAAAAACTTTGACTCTGAGCAGAGTTTCCCCTTTCTGCCTCTCTTGGATGAATTTTCCTTTTCAGAAACAATTTCTAGGATGAATGAAGTATTTTTGTGGGAAAAGGTAAATGTTCCCCCTGAACTGAAGAGATATGATTTGCTGCATATGGATGTGCCACATATTACACCCCATCTCTCATATTTTGCCAGCCATGGAGGATGCATTTAATGCTGCCTGTAATATATATATAACCTTGACTCTCAACCTTCAGTCCCCCAAAAACACTTTATAAGGAACCTCAAGCTAACAAATTCTTGTTTTTTCATCTTAGATCAGACCCAGCTGCCATTTCAACCTCTTCACCAGCTGGAAACCGACTTTGTCAGTAGTAATTCTTCTGTCAATAAAGAAATTAAGGTGTTGGATAGGTCTGATAATAGAATTTTCTCTTTTTCCCATTTAGCAAACATAATTCTTGACTACCAAGCACATATGTATAAGTTTAGTCTTCGTAATGTACACAGTTTGAGGGAATAACCTGTCACACTTCCTTCAGAAGGTTGCTCCTATTAGAATCCAATTATCTCTAATCTGTCCCAAGTACCTTAACATGCTTTGAAGAATATAAATGATTCTGCAGATACTGTGTATAGGGCAACTGCTACAGTTTTGAGAAGGTATGCCTGGGTACTAACACAAACTTTACTGGTGAAATGTAGTCTGAAATTTTAAACTCTGCTTTAGATAAGGAGGTTTTTGTTTGGTTCTTGTGCTGCTCAGGTCCATGAACAATTTGATGCAAGAGGGAAATTAATTCAAGAAGTTCTTAAGATTTTTTCAAGTCCCTCATTACAAATCTCCTGAATTCTGTACGCCTTTAAAGGGTAAAGCAACCATTCTCTGCAACCAAACAAAAAAAAAAAACGGAGTTAAAGGGTAAAATTAATTGACTGAGTAAAACAACAAACTAACCGTTTTCCAGTCCAACCAGGGCTGAACACACTGGCAAAATAACACCAAAATGCAAAGAAGCAGGTTAAGTGTTCGTTCTTTTAATAAAGAATTTCTTCAAAACAAAAACAAATTAACAAAGCATCAGTTTAAATACCCATCTGCACATGACATAATAGAAGAATCCACCAATCAAAAACACACAAACTTCAACTTGATTAGTTAAATGCCACAAAAAAAAAAAAAAGGAAAAGAAGAAATCTCTTAGCCATAAATGCTCTTCTTTGAATACACTTAAACTTCCATAAACTTGTAATAGAAATTGTTCAATTTAAACCGGTGCCATGTCGGCACAAAGAAAAACTTGCCATTTTAATTCTGTGCCACCACCTGGCAAACCGGAAACAAAAAGAGAAATAATAGGAGAGGAATAACCAAAAAACAGGAATACTTTCAAAAAAGTGTGTGTAATCCTTCAGAATGACTGTGTTTGAATTCTGTCACCCTCCCCTCCTGCCACCCAAGTCTGACCTAGGAATTGGCTGTTAATGTTCTCCTTTGGTAGTAGATTGTTTCAGACACTTGGTGTTAAAAATGGTTCAAACAGGTTATAATTGGCACTGGATACACACCGCTCCTTTCAGAGGATTCCTCCCTACCCTCTGAAACAGCTTTTTCTTCAGGTTCTTAAACACTTGCTGATCCTAGGAGTCATAGAACCAGTGCCTTTAGATTAAAAGGGGGGAAAGACCACCATTCCAGAATGTTTCTGGTTCCAAAGAAACAGCTTTAATGGAGACTATTCCTAGAACTTTCCATTCTCAACCCATTTGAGGAAGTGTCAAAATTCATAATGCTGACCCTTCAGAGTCTGCCATCCCCGTTTTGAATTTTATGGTACTATTAGGTATAAAAGATGTTTATCATTACATCCCCATAGCCACAGGCTTCAAGAAGTTTCTCATTCTCTGTGTCTCTGTCACATTATCAGTTCAGTATTACCCTTTGGGTTATCTACAACTCCGTGTGTTCACAAAGCATCTAGCTCCAGTCATAGCTAATTGCAGACTGCAAAGCATTCACTAATTTTCTTTAGACTACTTGCTTATTTTTGCAGAGTCTTTTTCCACATGTCAAGAGTCCTTAACACTGTTTTCTTCTCTCATTTCCCAAACTGGGATTCCAGATAAATGTTCAAAAATCCTCTTTGTCTGTGTCACACAGGATTGTGTTTCATGGCTGCATTTTAGACACTTCTCAGCAAAAGGCTTTGCTTACTTAGAAAAATGTAGATTTTTGTCTGGTAATTTTCTTGGGCTTCTCCAATCGGTCTCAGACTTTAGCAGTAGAACATATCAGGATCTTTCTTCATAGCTTCTCTGATTTCTCATTATTCGTCTTACCAGGTTACACATGAGAGCAACTCAGCCTTTTAAAAAAAAAATCACATGGCTCCAACATTCGCATCCTCTGGAATTTCTGATTCCAATTTTGGGCTTTGTTAAAAAAGAACTACACTAGAGGGAACAGCAAATTTCTCAAAATCCAGGTCTATCCTTTCTACTCTTGTCCCAGATCAGTCTGTAACTACAGACACCTCAGATTGCGCTTTAGGAGAGGTTTTTGTGGGGTAAATGTGCAAAGCCTGTGGAACTTTTCAGACGGGCAAAAGCACGTAAATGTCAGAGATGTTGGCTGTGATCCATGCCATAGTCTCTCCATCATTTGTGGTTATGGACAATGTGCGGCTATGGTGGTTTGGGTGATTGCGTTGTAGCACTCCTTAGCCTTGTACAGCACTTCTTAACCTTCCAAACATCTTACTTTCCATCAGAGCAAAATGTAATGTTAGACAAGCTGAATAGGACCAGAGCAGACCCTCATGAATGGAAATTTAACAACAAGGTCCTCCAACAATTGACTCAGTTGTGGAGAACACCTCATTTAGATCTGTCCACCTCCTTTCAAAACAGGCAATTAAATAAATTCTGCACCGGAGACTCTGCAAGCAGTTTTAGAAAAAAAAATGTATTCTCATTACAGTGGTCGGGAATGTTCCTTTATGCATTACCACTCTTTCACTGATACCAGGGTAATTCTGAAGATTCAGGAGGGCACCCAGAAGGCATTGTGGTGATTCCTTTTTGGCCCAGGCAGCATTGGTATTAATATCTGCAAGGAAGACTATCTGAGTGGCAAGCTGTCATGATGGATGAACCTCATCTGACCTTCCATAGAGATAGGGTCACACTAAGAACAAATCCGTCATTTAAACGAATAGTTTCAGAGTTTACTTTGAATCAAGTAATCAGTTTCCCAGTTTTTCTGTCCAGATCCCCAGTACCAAGGACAAGGGATTTTTACCATACTCTTAATATGCATAGTTAGCTCGGTTACTATCTTGACAGAAGTTACTCCTTTAGAAAATAAGGTCAGCTGTTTTTCTTATGATGGGGCAAAGAAACTTGTATCAAAACAGGTTTCTGTCATCTATTGCTTTTTGTTATTCCCTCCATGGCAAATCTATTCCAAGCAGTACCAAGGCACATTGTACTAGAGCCTTGGTTTCTACAGTGACATACTTGAAAGGGTTGGACTCCAGAAGCATTCTGGAGGTAGCTACATGGTCCTCTGCACATACTTTTACAAAGCATTACAAACTGTATTCCCTTTCCAGGTCCATCCAGATCTAAAGCACCCAGAAATTCAAGGATATAACTTGTATGGTAATCAAGGAAAATTACCTCTATTTACAGATGTGTTGTACAATAAATCCAGAAAAGGACATTTCAGTGTTATGGAACATTTTTAGGTAGTTTCATGTCTTTTCCAGGTATAAAATAAATGAAGATGAAACAGACTGTTGTGGTAAACTGTGTACCCAAACATAAATTGGTTCAGAAGTAAACATATTTAAGGTGACATAAGATGAAGTATTTAAGCATATGGATTAAAAAGGATTCTGTTATGGTATACAAGGATATATGGGAATTGGGAAGAGACTGAAAGATAATACAAAAACGGAGAAACTGGAAACTCTTGCTTATGGATATGGGATAGTAATGTACAATCAGTGAAAATGATTTAGTTCCTTTATTGTACATGCATGTCAGGCTTATTTTTATCAACAAGAAGAGAAGTTGTAGATCGTAATTAATGGATAACCAAATTAATTTATTGGGATGGAAAGAGGGCAAGAGTTATGTGGGATAAGTTGATCTTCCCAAACGAACAAGGTGCTTTAGGATTGCCTGATTTGAAGGAATATTTTAAGATGCACATTTAAGGCTCACATACATAACACAAGCTAAAAGTTATAAGCGGGGGGAGGGGTGTCATGAAATAAGGAGATAGTGAATATTCGATGCAGATCCTTAAGGTGAGTAATAGCAACCATCCAGAATATTGTATTCAAAAAGTTGCAGAAGTTATTCTAAAAAATAAGCCAACATGGGAATGGAAAAGGGAGATTTTGTTAATAGGGATTGTCGCTCTCCTATCTAGCATACAATAGAAGAGTCTTCAGGGGTTCTTTTCAAGCAGCTTTATTTTATACAAACTCATCACTATAGAAGGTTACTGACTTTAACTTAAGTAACTTATATACAAACTAACAGCTGTGATCATGCATATACTCACTCTGGCTGCTCTTCCAAAATGGCAATAGGGATTGCACGTGTCTGGAATTTATACATGCACATATAGCCTTGACATGCTTCTTAAAGATATTGCACACGCATCACTTGGACTCCTCTTTGAGAATGTTATGAGACTATTTGGCATGCAGAAATCACAGGTAATTCTGTCATACATTATACAGTATTAAGTACACACAGACACACACACACGCACACACACATATATATATATATATATATATATCTACACACACACAAATACTTAGTCAAGTCCACGTTGCTGCATATTTCACATTAGGCTTACATAGTCATCCATATCGTGTGACATAAAACTGGGAATTAGAATTAGCAACTGGAACTGTCTCTAAATTGTTTGACTTGTGGAATATTCGGAACATTTTCAGGAATGGAAGTAGAATTTTTAACACATTCTGATATGGAAACAGTGTCTGATTCACGCTTAGATTTGGAGTCTGCATCACAGAAACAGTGTTGTGATGGTGATGATTCTGGTACAGGAAGATGATGTCTATGGTTCCTCCTATAGCCTACACCCTTGGAGTCTACCAGGCAAGATCTCGGCTTGTCACAAATGCCTGTAATCTGTCCAATTTGATCAAAACCTTTTTTTGTCTGGATTTGTACCATCTCTCCTTCCCTCAACAGATGAAGAAATCTGCTCGATCTGTCGTAACTAGATTTCTGTATATTATGCTTCTTAAACAATTGAGCCATGATGGTTTTATTGTTCTAAGTTTAGGCTTTAATAAACTAGAAGTAATGGGTAGCGTAGTTCTAGTTTGTCTGGAAAGTAGTCTTTGAGTAGGGGAGCCAAGAATATCGTCATGGGGTATGTTTCTGAGATTAAGCAAATTCAAGAACACATCAGTATTGTCACGCTTTGACCTTTCAAGCAATTGCTTTGCACTCTGCACTGCACGTTTGGCTAGACCATTTGATTGAGGATATTCAGGACTGCTAGTGACATGTACAAAGTCCTATTCTTTTGCAAATTTCTGAAACAACTGGCTAGTAAGTGGAGCACCATAGTCAGGAAGAACATTCTGTGGACTACCATGAAATGAGAAGTGACGTTTCAACTTAGTAATAACAGCAGTGGATGTTAGGTTAGGTAGTAGATCGATCTCAAACCAATTTGAATACAAATCTGCCAAAACCAAGTAGTGTTTGTTCCACTCAAAGATATCACTTGCAACTGTAGACCAAGGTAGTTCACGAACTGGACTTAGCTGAAGTGGTTCTCTGTTTAAATGCAGTTTAGTACTATTGCATACTGAACAAGAATAAAATACTTTATCAATGTCTTTTGGTAATGAAGGCCAAAATACTAATTTTCTAGCTCTTCTCTTAGTGGATGCAGATCCTGGGTGACCACAATGCAAAATCTGGATATATTCTTGTTGTAAGGAAACAGGAACAACAATTTTAAGATCTTTGAAAATAATGCCATCTTCCATCAACAGTTCATGTCTGTAAGGAAAATAGGTTTACACTTCAGGTGGTGCACTAAATTGCTTTAATGGCCATCCAACATTAATGCGGTGATTTTAAGCATTTGCAAAATTGGGTCAGTATGAGTATGATCTCTTAACTCATGAAGTCTAGTGGTGGAAAAATTATGCACCATCACACCAAAGTCAAAATTCTCTGCGTCAAGTTGTTTTGTCATATTTCTGGGTGAGCTGGATAAGGTATCCGACACAGAGCAATTTTCCTTTTGTGTAGACCATTTTGAAATTGTACTTTTGCAATTTGAGCATCATTCTTTGTAATCTCGCTGGAGCAGAATGCACAGGCTTCTTTAGAATAGTAACTAGAGGTTGATGGTCAGTTTCAATCTGAATAGCTCGACCATAAATATAATCATGAAACTTGGAACATGCAAATACTATTGCCAAAGGCTCCTTCTCAATTTGAGCATACTGCATCTCAGTTTGGGTAAGTGTTCTAGATGCATAGGCTACTGGCCTGCCCTCTTGAAGTATAACTGCACCAAGACCAAATTTTGAAGCATCACAGGAAAGAATATCTGTTTTTTTCACATCATAATATCTTAAAGTAGGTGGGGTGGCAATTTTCTTCTTGAGGTGTTCAAATGCCTTCTGGTGCTGTTCCAACTATGGCAATGCAATATTTTTGTGTGTTAGCTCTCTTAAAGGTGCTGTCAATTCACTGAAGTCTGGTATAAACTTGCCTAAATAGTTGACTGTGCCTGGGAAATGCTGTAGAGCTTGTACATTATCTGGCGCTGACATCTCAAGAATAGCTGCTTGCTTGGTCGGGACTGGTCTCAAGCTTGTACTCGTTAACAAATGTCCCATGTATGTAACTTCTGGAAGTCTGAATTTGCACTTCAGAGGATTGAGCTTTAAGTTTACTTCACGTGCTCTGTCTAGAACTTTCTTAAGGTTTCTGTCATGCTCTGCTTCACCACTGCCTTCAACCAATAAATCATCTACTATTATGGCACAAGGATAACCCAAAAAAATTTGCTCCATTGTGCACTGAAAGATTTCACTAGCAGAATTTATTCCAAATGGCATCCTTGGGAATCTGTATATGCCAAGCCAGAGTACCAAAAGTAGTCAGAAATGAAGATTTGCAATCAAGCATTAGTTGCTATAATGAACTCTCTGCATCCAAGACAGAAAATACAGTAACATTCGGGATTAAAGCTATAACTTCTTCGACTGTGTGCATTGGATGATAGTCTCTCTAATGCTTTGTTCAGATCTCTTGGGTCAATACATATTCTGATTTTGTCTGAGCCTTTTTTGTGAGCAGCTACCATGGATGACACCCATTCAGTTGGTTCTGTGACTGGACAAATCACACCTTGCTGTACCATTTTATACAACTGAGCTTTAACTTTATCCTGCTTAGCTATTGGAACTCCTGTTGCTGGTCTAGCTACTGGAGTGACCTCAGGGTCTAACTTCATGGAACACTCAACTGGACATTTGCCTAACTTGTCATTGAAAACATCAGCATACTCTGAGAAAATGGCTTCAGAAAAATTAGAACTCGGAAATGCACTTATGTGATGGACTTTAGCAAAAGAAAGCAGATTCATTCTTAAACTATCTTTGAGACCCATTAAAGATTGCACTGGTCTTTGGACTACATAAAATAACAAGTTGTAACAGTTCTCGGCCAAACAACATGAAAGCATCACTGAGCTTTCAATTTGAATTTCTTCACCTCCATAAGCAACAAGTCTCACACTACTGGCCACATTGAGTTGTTTGTTAGTTCTCACTTTAGCAAATCCATCTGCTGATATAACATTATACTTTGAACCAGTGTCTACTTTGAGGTCTGTGGATTTTCCATTAATCTGGACAGTACAAAACACAATAAAGTCAATAAATTCACTGCATCAACCAACTCTTTCACCAAGCACTGGAGTACTGTCTACATAGAAAGCTGACTGCTTCGGCTCTACTTGATCAACTTGCTTTTTTGTGCAACCTTTCTTTACAGCTTTGAGAGGCTTACTTGATTTGCAAAACTTTTGGAAATGGTTCCAATTTTTACACTTGTGACATTGCTGACCAAATTCTAAGCACTTTTCTCTCTTAAACTCATTATTTGTACCACAATTGTAACCGTTAACAATAAAGCTAGATTAGGGTTTTGCCGATTCATGCTTGTACTGCACTGAGCTTGAGCTGAAGCATGCTCCCTTTTTAGAACTTTCTGGAAAGCTACGTGCCTTGCTTGGAAACCCTGTAGCTGCCATGTGGTGCATATTATTTTCATGTACTCTGGAGCCAACTGAAACTATGCTCTTGTTACTCGCAAGCATACTTGTGTGTTTTGCTGTCACATTATGGATTTGACATCTCTGTGGCTTTACTCAATGTTAAATCACTGTCACGAAGTGAAATCTTTGTCACACCAGCACTGTTAATACCACACACAAGCTTGTCCTTTGTCAGCTCATCTTTTAAGTCACCAAACCGACACGTTTTACTGCTTTCTCAAGTCAGTTATATAAGCTGCAAATGTTTCCCCTGGTTTCTCATCTGTTGTCTAGAACAAATGCCTCTCTAATGTAATATTCATCTGGTGGTTACACATTTCTCTGAACTTGCGCTTCAAACACTTGGGGTCTTCCCTTGATTCAGCCTGTACAACCGTATGATGGTTTTCACCTTCTCCTTCATATACTGCTGGTGCATACACAAATGAACACACTCTTTCTATGGCCTCTGAACTCAGCTAGGTTTAGCAAAATGAATTCCCCGGTGCGTGCATCTCCATCTGCATAAGCTGCTTGTATAACAATATCATACTTTTGCACAAATATTCTCCAATTCTCTGCAATATTCTGATCAAATACAAGTGGTAGGGGCTTTCGAAGTCCATCTGCCATACTAAGACATACCGGTGAAGGATTTTGCAATTAAGCACAAACATGCACATATGCCAGAAACTTATGCCAGTATTTGTAACTTTGTCCAGTGCATTTGTACTTTTGAATTTATAACTTTTGGGCTCTTCGAAATTATGCCAGTGGACAAACTCGTAGTACCTTTGAATAACTGGACTTTGCAAAATAACTTCTCGGTTACTTTAGACTTTTGTAATATCATTTGAAAAGCTAAATGTTAGTCATTTATCATGACTTTGCTAAAGTTGTTTATCATCATTTTAAGAAACATTTCAACAACTTTACGATGCGACTGAATAACTCTCACTCATTGTAATACTCTTGTATTGTCATCTTTTGCAAGAATAACTCTCACTCATTGTAATACTCTTGTATTGTCATCTTTTGCAAGAAATCACCTCTTAGCATGAGAAACGTATCAAACTGCACAATGCAAATAAATCGGACATCTCCTACCCAAAACTTAACACTTTGAAGTAATTGCACATTGCGAATAACTGCATACAGCACATTGAAATGTCCCCAAAATGGCGGCACCTTGCTAGACAACTCTTTACGGTACAAGAAATGCACTGTAATGGTGACACTTTACAAATAGACACACCCAGCACAAGAAACCTTTTGAAATGGCAATACTTTGACTGTGTTTCACGAAATAGTTGCACTTTGCACACAATAAACTCTTTGAAATGCATGCACAGTAATAAGCACACTCTGTAAGCACTTTTACACACTTTGAGATGCTTCGAATAACTTTAGTTATTACCTTGATACAATACGAAGTCATAGCAATGCCAAAACACAGCACTTTGCCAAAACACATGCAGTTGCCTTGCTTTATTTTTGCTTAATGTGCCCTTTTTGCCCTTGTTATATTAGTTTTGCTCAATTAAGCCCTTGTCATGCCCAATGTACTTTTCTTGTGCTCATTTTACTCTAAACATGTCCAGTTTTGCCTTAAACACACTTGTCTTGCTTTAAAGATACTCATTTTTGCTTTAAACATACTTGTTTTGCTTTACTGTTAATCATTTCGTCAAATACCTTTAAATATTTCCTTTAGTTAACAAACTTTTCATGCCTTCCGCTTGTTAATAATGCAGTTTGTGCCCTTGTAATACCCCTTTTTTTATCTTTTCTATCAAATAAACCGTTTGTGCTATTTCTCATTACCTTTGATTCTTTTTTTGTCTCTCTTTGTGCTCTTTTCTCTGTTTTGCCTTCACCGTCGTCTCTGCACCTCATGGCTCTAAATATTCTCTGTGATTCCACTTCTGACACCTGTCTAGGACACAATAGAAGTGTCTTAGTATTTTATACAAACACATCACTATAGAAATTTACTGACTTTAACTTAAGTAACTAATATACAAACTAACAGTTACGATCATGCATGCTCTCTGTGGCTGCTCTTCCAAAAGAGCAGTAGGGATTGCGGTTGTCTGGAATTTTTATGTGCACTTATAGCCTTGACATGCTTCTTAAAGATATAGCACACGCATCACTTGCACTGTGATCTACAGGGATGACTGCAAGTAGGGGTACAGAAAATAGATAAGAGGGGGGCTGGAATTTACTGTTTAAAAAAAACTGGCAAAGGAATCATGGTATTTGGAGTAAAGAACTAGAGAGGGAAAGATAATAGTGTGAGATGAGGCCAAGACAAAGTTTGGACTGTATGTTAGAGACTGCCTCCTCTGCCTGGAATTGGCATTAAAGTATAGGCAAAGAGAAAGGAATTGAGGAGTCCTGTGTGAAAGACCTGGACTGGTAGAGTTTTAATAGATTCTAGAACAGTCATTGCCATTAAAAAAGGGATAATTGTAGTGTGGCATATAAAGTATTGCATGATAACTGCAAGAATCCATCAGAGGAGATTTGAAAAGATTGCAAAGACTGGAAAAGCAATTTACAAGTGAACAATTGGAGGGATGTCTGTATGGCTCCCAAGTATGCAACAGAGCCAAGAAGGTTTAGGATTTTTGCTTGAAAGTGTTTGCATAAGGTGGTGTTATACCCAAGTAGACTTTTTCCTCTGGTAGGTAGCAAATGTTGGAGGTATGATTGGGAAGAAAGAGGTTACTAGGAACATATTTTTGAGTGTAATGAGTTGGCAGGTTTTAAAACTTCCCTACAGAGTACTTTGTCAGCGATATTAGGGAAGCAGATGGCTGTAACTAAGCAATGATTCTTTTGAGTTGGAACACAGGTTCTGAATTGCCTAAATGTATTAAGACCTTATTAAGTTTAATTCTGTTGGCTGCCAGTAAAGCAGTTACTAGAAAATATAAATCTAAACTAACAGTATTTGAAGTATTGAATATTGTAAAAGAGAGAAAATAACTGGAAGAGGGATCTTTAGAAAAGACAAGGTGCAAATTGCATAGAAATAAATGGAATTTGTGGGAACAAATGCATGCAGAATAATGTTTAGGATTAGAAAAGAGTTTTAAAGGAAGTCAGGAAATGAGCAATTTGTATAATATTTGACTGAAGGGCAGTTGCTGTAAAGAAAGAACATGTAATGTACAGTTTGAGTAAACAGAAAAAATGTTATGAAGTATTTTCTATTAATGTATATGTGACTGTGTCTTAAGTAAAGGTGTTTAAAAATGGAAAGAAAAAGTACACTGGCTACCATTAAGCAACTGAAATTGTACACTGTTATATTTAATGTACTTATTTACATTCCCACACCACCAGCAGACAAATATCACAGCATTATTTTGCTTATTTCCAGCCCTTCTTGTCCTGTTATAGTTCAACAGAGTGAAACCGAAATTGGTCAGAATTGATCAGTGCTCTACCCCGGTGTACAAATTCAAATAAATAAGTAAATAATGAAGCCTAGGTACATTATATTTAAGAGGAAAAAGTACTCTTAATTTAATATCATTAACAGAAACAATAGTCACTGATAAACATCACCCACCTCAAATTTTAAGTACTTCTGCATACCATACAGAACTGTTTTACAATATAATGTGCATTTTGTATTAGGAACTGTATTATACAAATAATAAAAAAGTTTTCCTTACAGTTGCATCTTCAGTCCCTTAATTGTCCTATACATTAATGACCAAGGGGGGAGTTAGAATACTTCCACCAGTTTAAAACAGTAAACTTCCAGTCTTTTTAGACACTTCTTGCAGAACCACAGATGTTCATCATTCCCACTACCTATGGGATGTTATGTAGTCCAATCTCGCCTACATTCTTACCCTTGGGTTCAGAGCTGAACCTCGGCTCCAACTCGACCATACTCTAGCTCGAAGTCTTCAATTGGCTCGTGGCTAAGAGGTATCCCATGCTGCAATGCTCCTATCCCCAAATCTCATTTGCCGCTCGTATAGCTCGGACATGGTCTTGCTCTTGGCTGTGGCTAAGTACAATTTTTCGATTTATATTTCAATGTTTTGCTTCTGCTGGTTGTGTAACCAGTTCTGTTGACCCCCTTTCTTGGTATCCCATTTCCTTTTTTGGTGTTTGTGGGCTAGGCCCATTTCAGTTAAAGGACCTATTCCTCCCCTGTATTTTTGTAGTATACCCGTTAGTGGGTTTTATTGTGTGCTTGTTTTGGTGTCATTTTTCCTGCTTATTCCCTGGGCTAGGCCCGTTTAACCGCTGTCTCTAGGCTGTTTCAGTTAGAGGCTCTAGTTTCCCACGCTCTGTCTTTGGTTATTTTTGGTGAAGGTGTCCCTACTTTTTTTTCCCTGTGTGTGTGTTTTTTCTGTCAGCATGTTCAAGGATTCTAAAGAGCACAGGCCTTCGGACTTTAAAAAGTGTGTCAAATGTAATAAGATGTCATTGACTGATGGGCACTCAGTGTGCGTGTATTGCTTGGGGGCTATTCATCTACAAGAATCCTGCTTGTTCTGCCACACTTTCAGTCCCCATGTGCTGGACGAGAGGAAGAACAAGCTTATTTTAAAAGAATTGTTGAAACCTTCCTTTGAAGAAGACTTTGAGAGGTCTTCTAGTTCCCGATCCTCTCCTTCCAAACCAGACAAAAAAAAAATCCTCAAAGAAATGCTCTCCGGCTCTGTCAGTTTCCTCAGAGCCGCCAGAGAAAATCACCAGAAATATAGTTGCTTCTTCAGCTCTACTGGCTTCTGGGCTGACAGAAGATGGCGCATCTATGATGTCGACATCGGCTCCCAGTCCTATTGGAGCCAGTGACAGATTTTCCAGTTCGGAGCTGGTCTCCAGTTTTTTGATCAGTTTCTCAGATTCACAGGTCTCCCTCTGCAGGGAGATCCAGATCCCCAACCGTATCCTGTAGGTCCTCAAGGACCCTTTCTGATGATGTCAGTAGAGTGGTGAAGAAACTGCTCCAGTCATCGGTGCTGGCTAAATTGCTTTCGGCTCTGAAGCCCATTATCCTTTCATCTTTGGCTGTTCCTCCTCCGAGCCTTTCTTCAGAGCCAGAGCTGTCAGTTCCGTCGGATGCCATGAGGTTGGTTCCAGTAGCCCCTTCTGGCATCTCAGCTCCAATCTCCACTCCGACCCCATCGGCGCCGTCCACGGGGTCCAGGATTCGCAGTTCACTGGTCGGACCCGAGAAGGAGGTCTCTGATTGATCTTCAGCTCCGAGCCTTCCTTTCGGTGCTTCAGCTCGTGTGAGCGTAGACCCGACATCGGCTTCAGACCTCATCTCCTCAGCTCCGAAGGCTACTACCTTATCTTCTATGGTTAGTTGACCTTCAGAGCTGGGGGGATCAGCTTTCGAGGTCATGAGGAGTGTGCTGGCCAGGTCGTCAACTGCATCTTATGGCACCGACACTCTTCCCCTTCCAGCACCGATTTCAGTCTCAGATCACCCTCTATCCAGGGACAGTGGAGAGCCAGGGCCTCAGGATACCTCCATAAGTGGTCCCCAACTTTGAGGCCTCCTCAGAGTTTTTACTTGAGGAGCCCCCCAGAAAGAGAGTGTGCAAGAGGAAGCACATTGACTTCCAAGATGAGTCTCTCACGTCTGACACAACTCAAGGAGTCAGAGGGGTTCCCCAAGTCGTCTTCTGATGATATCTCTTCTCAGATATCTTGGAAATGTTGAGACAAGAGAGGCGACTGGCCCTCCAAAGCCCCTTCTGAGGAGGAGCCTGTGTTCTTGAAGGCCCTTGGGTCCCAACCCTCCGCCTCTTGGGTTTCTCCCCCATTCGATGAGCTCCTGGACCTCGTTTGTCAAAAGGTGTGGGAGACTCCAGACACTGTGGAACCGGTCCCTAGGAGACCCAGCAAGTTTTTGTCTGCTCCCCTGACAGAGAATTTCTTACGAAAGGCGTTCCAGTAGATGCCATGGTGGTGGCAGCAGCCACCAAGAAGGAACTTGCAGAAACTTCATCTACCGTCCAACCATCCATCCCCCTAACAAGGAGTCTAGGGCTATGGACAGGTATGGGAAGCATGTGTTCTCTTCAGCGGCCTTTACACTGCGGTCTCTGAACTATGTGTCACATTTTACACAGCTCCGGAGAGATCTCCTAAAAGAGCCCGGAGATTCTCTACAAGGTAACGTTTCTGATGCTGTGGCTCAGAATGTCAGTGCTCAGATGTCTACCCTCAGTTCTCTTACCAACTCCTCCATGAGGCTGATCTCTTATGCAGCCGACGGAGCGAGCAGGGCTGCTGCTTCCAGAGTCTCTCTTAGAAGACACTCCTGGATGTGCCTGTGCAACTTCGCGGAGGCTTTCAAGTCTACTTTCACAAACGCCCGCTTTGACAATTCATCCTTATTTCAAACCAAGGTGAAGGACACTCACTAGGTGCAAGCAGGAAGGAAAACCCTGTCTGCCGTGGGAGTCCATTTTTCCATGCCTTCTAGACCTTACACCAAGGGCCAGAAGGGTGAAAAAATGTGGTTCAGAAAGTCACGAAGTTTTTTTATGACGCACAGAGTGATTTCCCCTCCAGAGGCAGAGGAGGGGGTGGAAATTCAGGTAGATGCCACCCTAGAGGCAGAGGAGGCCCGCGTAACCAGGGGGACCATGATTCCTTTTGTGGTTCCCCCTACCTATGCTCCTGAGGGGAGGCCCGACTGTGCGTTTCTGGAGCCAGTCGGGGGTCGCATTTCTCTATACCCAGAATCCTGGCAAGACATCACCCAAGACAAGTGGGTATTAGAGATAATTTCCAGAGGTTATCATATTCCCCTTCTTTCTTATCCCCCTCCAAACAAAAGAATCCCAGATGTTCCACACAGTCAAAGGGATTCTGCAACTTTAGAAGTACAAAAGTTTCCATCAAAGGGAGCCATCCAGCCTGTCCCCTCAGACCACGTAGGATTAGGGACTTACTCCAGATTCTTTTTGGTGACGAAAAGAACAGGGGACCTGAGACCAATCTTGGATCTCAGCCGTTTGAACCTTCATGTAGAGAAGTCCAAGTTCCACATGGTCATGTTACAGTCAATTCTCCCATTATTAGGGAAAGATGTGTGGATGTGCTCCATCGACCTCAAGGATGCTTACTACCATATCAAGATGGACAGGGCATCCAGAAGTCACTTACGCTTCTTGCTTGAAGCCAGTCATTTTCAGTTTTGCGCCCTGCCTTTTGGTCTCACCACAGCCCCCAAGGTGTTCACCAAATGCATGGCAGTGGTAACGGCTCACTTAAGACGTCAGGGATTCCAAGTGTTTCTGTACCTGGACGACTGGCTCCTGTCTGCCACCACCAGGCATCTACTGCTACAGACCAGGGATGCCACTATTGCACTGTGCAGAAGTCTGGGAATTACTCTGAATTGGGAAAAGTCTGCCTTGTTGCCCTCACAGCATGTTACCTGTATCGGTGCTGAATTAGACACTGTGCTCATGAGGGCCTTCCTACCAAAAGAGAGAATTCAGGTTTTACAGCAGCAGGTCTACGCTTTGCTACCATTGAAGAAGGTCAAGGCAAACATGGTCCTCAAGTTATTAGGGACCATGGCTGCCTCAATTATGCTAGTTCACCTTGTGAGACTACACAAGAGGCTTCTTCAGTGGCTACTTTTTGCCCAATGGTCTCTACAGCATCTCCCGCTCTCCCATCTTATTCTGATTACAGACAGGTGCAAGTAGGATCTGCGCTGGAGGCTTCAGACCAGCAATCTCAATGCAGGCATGCCTTTTGTTCTTCCTTCTCCAGTTGCCACAGTGACCACGGATGCCTCATAGATCGGGTGGGGGGGCATTATCTCGGCAGGACAGTCCAAGGCATGTGGCAAGAGCACGAGACCCATTTGCATATCAAAGTCTTGAAGATGAGAGCAGTGCTATTAGTGTTGCAAGCACTTCAGTGCTTTCTTCCTCATGGAACAATTGCAATCCACTCAGACAACATGTCAGTGGTATGGTATCTGAACAAACAGGGAGGAACCAGGTCGTATCTCCTTTGCAGAGAGGTACTTTGAGTGTGGCAGTGGGCATTATCTTCCCGATGCTTTTTAGTGGCAATGCACATACCAGGGAAGTCCAACGTGATTGCTGACAGGCTGAGCAGAGCTATTCTGATGCCTCACGAGTGGTGCCTGAATGAACAAGTGGTGGAGCGGATTTTCCACAGATGGGGTCAGCCTTGCTGCGATCTATTTGCCAGCCCTCTCAATACCAAATGCAGCAGCTACTTCACCCTTATCCCCCCGAAGGGGGAGGCACCCAGGGACGCTCTAGTTCACGATTGGCCCTCCGGTCTTCTCTATGCCTTCCCGCCAATTCCCCTGATAACGAAGGTTATTCAGAAATCACAATCCTTGGGAAGCAAAATGATGCTGATTGCACCACACTGGCCACGTCAGATTTGGTTTCCTTTTCTCTACCCTTATGTAATGGACAATCCGTGGATTCTGGACCCAGAGCCAGATCTGTTGACTCGTATGTCAGGGCAGTTCCACCCCTCCATTCAGACCCTCAAGTTGACAGCATGGCTGCTCCAATTCCGTCCCTAGTCAGGCTTCATGATTTTTCCCCGGAGGTGGTTCATATCCTGTCTTCTTCCCACAAGCCTTCTACTAGGAAGATTTATTCCAGTAAGTGGAAGAGATTCTCCATTTGGGCTCATGAAAGGCAGATTGATCCCTATACAGCTCCCATTTCATCAGTTTTAGAATTTCTTTCTCAACTGTTCAGCCAGGGATCAGCTGCGGCAACTATCAAAGTGCAGTTGGCAGCCATTTCTACTTTTCTAATGAACCCAATCTAATGGCGCACAGACTTTGTAGGGCTTTTCTGAAAGGGACTGTGCTACTTCGACCTCCAGTCTTTGATCCTGTAATGCCATGGGACCTCAATTTTGTGTTACAGTGGGCTTACCTTGCTTCCTTTTGAGCCCGCAGCAACTTGTGACATTAAATTTTTGTCTTGGAAGACCATCTTTTTGATGGCCATCACTTTGGCTAGGCGGGTCTCTGAACTCCAAGCTTTATCAGTTTGGCCCCCTTAGTTGGTTTTTCAGAAGGATAGGGTTTCTCTAAGACCTAATCCTTCCTTTATGCCTAAGGTTGCTTCGGTTGTCATCCTCAACCAATCCATTGAGCTGCCTGTATTTTTCCCTGAATTCTCTAACAGGGCAGAATTTAAGTTTCATGAGCTAGATGTTCGCAGACAATTGTGTTTCTATTTACATAGAACAAAAGATACTAGGAAATCATATCAACTCTTTGTCTCGTTCTCAGACAATAGACTTGGGGCTCCAATTTCTAAAGTAACTCTGTCCAGATGGACTTTTAGTTGCATTTCCTTCATTTATACTTCAAATGGCAAGGAATTACCCTTTAAAGTGAAGGCTCATTCTACATGATCGATGTCTACCTCTACTGCTTTTCAGGCTAGGATGTCTATGGATGATATTTGTGCTGCAGCCACATTGGCATCGCCTCACACCTTAGTCACTACAAATTGGATCTGATATCTAGAGGCAGATCTTCCTTTGGTTCCACAGCGCTCAGGAGTATTTTCCAGTGAGCCACCCAAGGTTTAGGTGCTAGGGACGCTGTCCCAAGGGTAAGAATGTAGGGCAAGACTGGACTACATAACATCAAGAAGTTATGTACTCACCATAACGTTCGATGTAAGTAGTCCATCTCGCCTTACATTCTTACTAACCCACCTACCTACCCCCTCCTGGAGGACCTAGAGGTTGAGTCTCCTTTTTCAGCACTCCTTTTTGATTTGTTGGGTTGGTTCTTCCTCTCAGCGTGTTGATGTGTATGTGAGCTTGCAGCAAACAAGATCTGGGGATAGGAGCGTTACAGCATGGGATACCTCTTAGCCACAAGCCAATTGAAGACTTCGAGCTAGAGTATGGCCAAGTCGGAGCCGAGGTTCAGCTCCGAACCGAAGACAGAGAATGTGAGGCGAGATGGACTACATAGATCGAATGTTATGGTGAGTACATAACTTCTTGCTATGTCTTACACAAGAAACAGCAACTGGCAAGTTTTCAGAAGCTCTGGATCCCTAACTCAGATCCATTCTGTATTCTGATTGGCCATCCTTGAAGAAGGAAAATCTTCACACTTTCTTGCGCCTCATGAAGAAGTAACACAGAGGCTCCAGAAGAGCAGCAGCTATCACTTTAGCTTTTTTCTGTGGCCCCATTAGGAAACCCATCCTCACATTAAATGTATTTATTTTTTTGCGATAACTTAGTTACTCTCTTTTTTAAAAAATATAATAAATATAAGTGAGTTCATTTTTGGACAGTCCACCCAGAAATACATTTTTGTGTGTATGTGTATATATGTATAATATATATATATATATATATATATATATATATATATATATATATATATATATATATATATATATATATATATGGGTCTGGGACACCTGCTCGACTAGCATATGTCTGAATCACAAAACATCGAACACACATACACGAAAGCACTTAACATCGAAAAGCGCTTCCGTGTATGTGTAGTTCAAAAAAAAATCTATGTTTCTGCAAGGGGGCTTCGCCCCCCCTATGCCCCCCACACACCCCCACACCCCCCCTACTTTATTATTCTCACTTCGATATCGCACTACAGTGGGGAAAAGGAAATTTTCCCTTACCCGCACTGTAGTCAGATCTACGAAACAGGCACACATACACAGAAGTGCTTGTCGATGTTAAGCCCTTTCGTGTATGTGTGTTTCGATGTTTTGTGATTCGGACATATGCTAGTCGAGCATGTCCGGATCCCATATATATATATATATATATATATATATATATATATATATATATATATATATCATATGTATTTAAAAAATGTTGTTACTTTAATTTTTATAGTTCTGGCCCTTTAACAGACCCTGTATGTTTGTACTACCATTTGTTTCCTGTCTGGGACTACTGCATTTATCCTTAGCTTTATTAAGGGCTTATTTGTCATAAAAATGTACTGCTTGTGTAAACATTATATCATGTTCCAGATTTTGTATGTGGGGCAGTGTTTTTATTTGGGCAGAGACTAGGTCACATTGTGCACTGCTTATATAAATACTGTGACAACTTGCCTTCCATTTTTTTTTTTTTGTCACACTAGCTCTTACTTCATTTGGAGTATTGATAGGATTATATGATCACCACATTGATCGTTGCTGCAGTAGCCTTAGCAATACGAGTTATATCCTGCCAAGGATATCGCAAACAACCATCTTACAAAGTTTTAGACCACCTTCCATGTTCCCAAACCATTAGGTAGCTTGAGCTGAGCTGCCTAAAAAGAAAAGTTTGTGTGTGAAGCTCCTCAGAACTTTTCTACTGCCAATGAGAGAGCTCCTATGCAGGCTTTTGATTAGCTTGTGGTGTTCTATTGCTTGCCAGATAAGTTCCCTTTGGGGGGAAAAAAATTCCACATTTAAAAATGTATTGCTTAAATGTGCTTTCCTGGTTATGAAACTTGCTTTTAATCTAGAAGTTTGTGTTTTAATGTACTGCCGTAAGACTTAATTGCACTCTTAAATGGGAGCACACTTTTTCCTGTCAGTTTAAAACTTGTGAAAAGCACTTTAAAACATTTATTTTTTTTTATGAAGAACTGTTTGTTACTTTTGAGGCTTGCAGTGTGTATTAAAGTGATTTTGCTGTATTTCTACTGGAAAGAAGTGACTTTTTTTAAGCTTGTACTACTTGATTTCCACTGGAAAGAGGCATCATTTTGGCTTGACCATGGAACAAACTATGGATCCCACTATCGGTGGTTCTTCCAGGCACAAAAAGAAAAGATTAAGTAAGCATTCTTTGCAACGATAGCAGACTAGCAATTTGTGTCAGGCGCAGGTAGGTGAATCGGCCATAGCTGGTTCCTTAGACCACTCATCTTTAACCCAGATCCCTCTGGTGTACCACACCTAGCCACTATGGGCTAGGGGGTTAGCCTTATCCTTTGAGGGTGTTTGAGTCCCTTAAGTTGGCAAGGGACAGTCACTCGTAATGGTCCTGGAAGAAGGGGCATGGACGTTTCCCCTATGTATTCAAAATTTTGTGCCCATCCCTGGGAAACCTGCTGCTACCATTAACAAAACTCTTTCTGTGGCTCATGGAAATTCTGCTTTCCAGATGGAAGAATGGGTTCAAATCGCATATCTGACAGATATTGGCTCATTTATCCAGAGCTGCTCATTGTTTGGTGGCAACACCAGATACTGTGAAGTTCTACTGTAATATTTAAATGTTTCTATTTTTGCACTTTTCAAAGTTCAAGCTGTGTTTCATACTGCTGAAAGTTCCGATGTTCTGTACTAATTACAATATATTTAGTAAATTATTAAGTTAGTTCCAGGCATCTGTTTGTTGTTCCTCAACACTTAGGCTCCAAACCAGTCATTATTTATATTAAGATGGGACTAAGTCTGCACTCATGTGGCAGGAGAGGGCTGATTTCACTCCTCTGAGCTGGGAATTACTGGTAGAAAGCTCATTGTGTCATTATCTGATTGGCCTGTGGGCTTAGTTCATGTTAAACTTCTTTTTTTCTAAGCATATTTAAGTCTAATGTTTGCTTGAAGCTGCTCTTTGCACAGCGACAGTTATAGTGATGCCTTGTATAAAGGCAAAGACCAGAAGTTGAAATTTCCTTATAGATCTACTTCGGAACTGTATCTCAGTCCCACGGTACTCACCAGGCATCTAATTTGAGCAGTATTTACGCATTCAGTTAGGACTATTATGGTCTGTATCACCTTATCAAAGCACTTGACTATCACTGCAGAGTGAGCATCTTGTTTCAGTGCTGGGCAGCATCGCAGGCTAGGTTAGCTGAAGATTACATCAAGTAAGCACCTCCTCCACCCTGTCCATTTGTAAACACCTCCACTCCTATCCCTTGCAAGTCCAGTATGACCCGTAACCATGGATGGGCACTTTCCTGCCATCTGTTTCCAGCTTTGCAGAGATGAGCATCCTGAGGCAATGTAGCAATTGCCACATGTGCACTGAGGACCACTTGCTGCTCCAACAGACAAAGTATGTGAGAGATTAACTTGCACATTGTCAATGTAGGCCAGACTCAAAATGCAACAAACAGTTCGTCAGTGACTCACACACATCACTCAATGCACCCACTAAGTTACCATACACAGTAAACCTACATATGTGAAGGTGCTTACATATAACCTACCCAAGCTACAAATGCCTGTCAGGTGCAGTCCTGCATACACACAAACAAGACACTTACCAGTAAAACACCTAAAGCTACACCTCATTGTTTATTAACTACCAAGCCCATAAGGCAAAATATTTCCCAAACCCAACATTCTAGCCATACATAACTCCATGTGAAACACACCAATGCCCCCTTACATGGCTGGATAAAGAGAAGGTTATAGTTAGTTTTTTGGCAGGGACCAAGATCTGGCAGATCATGCAAGCAATTCATGTCACTCACCCCGTAGTACCAATATGACTTCATCGTAGTCCATGTGGGAATAAATGACTTGAGAACTACCTTCCTGGACTATATATGAAGAGAGACTTGATAGACTCCTACATGCCTGTGGCATACATTGAGAGTTCCAACACTGAGCAGCATTTTACTATCTCCAAGGATGATATCACAAAATGAGCAGACAATGGTCGACTTTAGCAATTGACTTAGCTACTGGTGTCATTCCAAAGGGGTCCAGTATTTTTCAGCCTGGGAAGAAATGGGCAACAGACCACGCTGCTTTGCCAGGGATGGTCTCCACATCACCTCTAGGCTTTTGGATCTTGGCAAAAACATTATCCACCCTATATTGCCTTTTTTAGGCATTGCCAAATAGACAAACCTTCCAACATAACAAAAGCTACTCAGAACAAGCTAAAGCTGTTACTGCTCAGTGCTAGGAGTCTGAACAGCAAACTGCACTCCTTAGAAACTCTCCTAATCCTGGAGAATGCTAACGTCTATGCAGTTAATGAAACATGGTTTAAAGCCTTGGAAAACACTCCAGTAGTGCATGGCTATAACTTCTGCCATATGTTCCATTCACCCACTGAACGTGAAAGAGTGAAAGGCGGAGGTGTACCTACAGTGGATATAAAAAGTGTACACACCCCTGTTAAAATGCCAGGTTTTTGTGATATAAAAAAATGAGACCACAATAAATAATTTCAAAACTTTTCCCACCTTTAATGTGACCTATAACCTGTACAATTCAATTGAAAAACAAATCTGTTAGGAGAAAGATATAAAAATTAAAACACATACAATAAGCTGGTTGCATAAGTGCACACACCCTTAAACTAATACTTTGTTGTTCATAACCACATTTGCATACGTGGTTGCCACTGGGGTTCCCATGGCAACACCCTTTTGTTTATAAATGCCTGCTTGAAAAAGTAAAACATTAGTCAATATGGGATGCAACATGTAACATACTGCAGATCAAGTCAACATTCAAATGCTTCAGTTCTGACTTAATATATATTCTTTTACCATATTAATACCTAGATCTTTAGGAATACATGTGAAGAGAGACTCCATATCTAATGTGACTAAATAGCAAGATCTGAAGTAGTTACTTCATTTGTTCTGCAACCTGTGAGTATCGGATCCGACCTCGGATCCGAGCCGGCAGCTTCCCAAGCTAAAAGCTCCTAGCTCCTCCCCTACCCATAATCCCCTGCTGCCTACTGTATTACCTCAGATCGAGTTTGCCGCGGCTGAAGACAGCTATTTGTGAAGAGCTCCTTAAGCTTGGTGAGGTCGTTTCGGCTTTTTCTCCTAGAGAAAATTTCGTTATGTTAGATTTAGTTGTTAGTGTTAATTTTCCTTTAGAAATGCAGTGTTAGCCACCTTCCGTATTTTTCTCATGGTAGTTAGCTTTTTTCTTCCCCTCCCCCTTAGTGTTTGGATGTGTGTGCGCGCTTTGTGTAATGGCGGAAGGGCCCAAAGCCATTTTTTCCAAGTGCACTGACTGTGGCCATAAGCTTTCCCCAGCTGATGGCCACACTCAGTGCGTCTTGTGCCTGGGGGGGTGGCCCATTTATCAACGGCTTGCCAAATCTGTGCAGCCTTTAATCCTCAGGCAATTAGGGACAGGAAGAACAAGCTGATCCTGGCGGGCCTACTTCCCCAGGATTCTGCTTCTTCTTCCTCCCCTTCGAAGGCTTAGGCTACTATCGTAGCCCTGGTGCCTTCAGTTCCCCCCGCTCTGCCTGGGACTCAAACTCCCCCTGCTATGCAGAGTTCGGGGGACTCTAGTGCTTCTTTCTCCAAGGAAAAAAGGCACAAGGAGAAAGATAAGCACAGGTCTCAAAAGGCGGGCTGAGGCTCACCCCTCAGCCCCCCCCTCCTTCGAAAGTTACCAGCTCTCCCTCGAAGGTCCCCGGATCCTCCCCCTCTCAGCTCCGTTCGCCTCGCTTCTCACCGGAGCCGGAGGAGGAGTACCGGTCTCCTTTGAGGTCGTCGAGGCGGCCCTCCCGGCCCGCCTAGATGACGACTTCTAGGTCAACCAGGAGCCTTATTGACGCGGACATGGATAGGATGATGCGTCGATTCCTGCAGACCCAAATGCAGATGGGGGTGCTCTTGCCTCCCCCCCCCCCTCAGGGGGGGAGCGCAGCTCCTCTCTTTGCTCCGATCACTCCTTCTCCGACCCAGTTTAAGGTTTTGGAGTTATCGGATCTGGGCCCTTTCGGAGCCGGGGTTTCGTCGGCGCCGATAGCTCCGGTAGCTTCAACGCCGACCTTACCTTTGAGCGTGTCTGATCCTAACTCTCGGGGCCAAGCATCGGATCCGTGGGGATTGGTGTATCTCCGGCACAGTGCAAGTCGGAGCACACCTCTCTCTTGGATCCGACTGCTTCGGCTCTGACTCCGATCCCTGCTTCGGAGCCGAGGAGACTACTTTCGGAGCCTGGGGAAAGTAGTTCTCCTTCGGCTTTTGAGGTAGTGGAGAGGGTTCTGTCGAGGTCTTCCAGATCTCCGGTCCGGGCCCCGGATCCTCCCACTCCCCCTATGCATGTGGGTCTATCCTCCATCATCCATCCTATGGGACAGCCCACACAAACCCTCCAGTTAGTTCCCTTGGAGGAACAGGACCCCGTGGGCGAGCCCTCCTCTGACAGCTCCACCGAGGAGGTGCCTCGCAAACAGCAGTGTAAAAGGAGGCACCTGGACTCCCCTGAGTCCATCACCACGGACACTGATTTGGATGAAGGGGAAGGTTCCCCAAGATCACCCCCCGAAGATGTCTCCTTTGGAGACATCATGGAAATGTTGCATATTAGAGGGGGGTGGTCTGCCCAAAAACCTTCCTCGGATGAATTGGTGTTCCTGGAGGTGTTTGAGGTGGGCCCGTCTACCTCCTGGGTGTCCCCCCGGCTGACCCCCTGGTGGACTTAATTACCACCAGGGCGTGGAAAGAACCCGACACCGTGGAGCCAATCCCCAGATGTCCTGACAAAGTTCTTAGCCCCCCGCAGATAGGCAGTCCTGGGCTAAGGGGTCCCCTGTTGATGCCATGCTGGTGGCGGCTGCCACAAAGAAGGAACTCGCACAGGAGAGTTCCGTGGTCCATCCTCTGGATAAGGAATCTCGAGCGATGGACCGCATTGGGAAGCAGATGTTTGCTTCAGCAACCTTCTCTATAAGGGCGCTGAACTATATGGCACACATTATCAGGCTACAGCGAGACCTAATTAAGGAATACGCTGCAGCCCCCCCCAGAATCCATGACAGTCGCGGATAAGGGCACATTTGCGACTCGTATGGCCACTCTAAAGTCCATCTCTAACACGTCCATGCGGTTACTCTCTCATGCTACTGAGGGAGACGCTAGGGCGAGCGGAGCAGGGGTCGTCCTGCGGCGTCACACCTGGCTCCGCCCTTGCGATTTCGCGGATCCCTTCAAGGCGTCCTTCACGAATGTGCCCTTTGACGGATCTTCGCTTTTTGGTAAGACCATACGCGAGGTGCTGGTCCAAAGTGAGAAGGATGGGAAGATGCTGTCTGCCGTCGGGGTCCGCTTCTCGAATCCCCAACGATCCTTTTCTAGGAATCTGAGGGGACAAAGGAAGTTGTGGTTCCGCAAGTCTCAGCAGTCCCACCCGGCTTCGGACCCCTCGTCCTCTAGAGGCAGAGGAGGACAAGGCGGATGCCGGCCCAGAGGCAGAGGGGGGCCACGTAACTTCGGGTCTAGGGAACCTTTCTCAGATAGGCCTGCGCAACAGCCCTGAGGGCTTACCCGGCTGTCCCTCTCTGGAGGCAGTCGGGGGGCGTTTATCGGTGCATCTGTCAAATTGGGAGTCCATCACGGCAGATCGATGGGTGCTCCGAATCATATCCACTCCATTCCTTTCATTCACCTAACCCCCAAAGTCAGGTGCCTCCCCGATGTCCCACCCGATCAAAGGGAGGCCGCAGCCTTAAAAGTATCAAAGCTGCTAGAAAAAAAGAGCCATCCAGCCCGTCCCCCCAGACCAGTCCGGATCGGGCTACTACTCCAGGTTCTTTTTAGTGCCAAAGAAGACGGGGGACTTAAGACCAATTCTAGATCTCTCCGCTCTGAACTTGTTCGTCCCCAAGGAAAAGTTCCGGATGGTCACTCTTCAGGCTATTCTCCCCCTTCTTCGGGAGAACAACTGGATGTGCTCCATAGACCTCCAGGATGCGTACTACCACATTCTGATGGACCGATGATCCAGGAGGTTTCTCCACTTCCGGCTAGGAGAAGGTCATTATCAATTCAGGGTTCTCCCGTTTGGCCTCACCTCAGCCCCCAGGGTGTTCACCAAGGTCATGGCAGTGGTCGCAGCCCACCTGAGACTCCAGGGAATTCAGGTCTTTCCATACCTGGACGACTGGCTCCTCGTCATCCCCAGCAGGCATCAACTCGGCGTTGCAAGGGATTACACTCTATCTCTCGCCCAGAAGTTGGGCATATCTTTGAACCTTCAAAAGTTCTCCCTTCAGCCAGTACAGGTCTTGGAGTTTATAGGGGCCAAGTTGACCACGCGCATTTGTCGAGCCCTACTAACTCCGGACAGACTGAACAGCCTATCACATCAGATCTTAGTCCTTCTTCGAAGCACAGCTCCTGCAGCAGAGTTAGTCCTGAGGGCACTGGGGTCGATGGCAGCTGCCATCGGGCTCTCTCTTCACGCATGCTTCCGGATGAGGATCTTACAGTAGACTCTTCAGGTTCAATGGTCGTTAGTGCTTCACCCGCTGAAACACCCTGATTTCACTGAGCAGAGTTTGCAGGGACTCCCTCCTTTGATGGCTTCGCTCGCGGGAGCTGCTGGAAGGGAGACCTTTTGTAATTCCCCCACCCCAAGCCACGATGACCACAGATGCTTCTCGCCTTGGGTGGGGGGACATTGTTCAGGCAGAACCGTCCAAGGCACGTGGACCCCCATAGAGACCGCTTTGCATATCAGTGTCCTAAAGATGAGGGCGGTGCTTCTGACATTGCAAGCTCTCCACGACCTTCTCCCTCTAGTGACTATTGCGATCCAGACAGACAACATGGCGGTAGTCTGGTACATAAACAAACAGGGAGGAACCAGGTCTTATCCCCTCTGCCAAGAGGCTATGAGAGTATGGGAATGGGCGATATCCACCAACCGCTTTCTGATAGCAACACACATTCTGGGTCGCTCCAACATTTTGGCGGACAAACTGAGTCGGGTGATTTTCACCCCGTACGAGTGGTCTCTCAATCCTTCAGTTGCGAAGCAAATCTTCCGTGCATGGGGTTGGCCTCGCTGCGATCTTTTCTCCTTTCCGTCAAACACAAAGTTCAGCAAGTACTTCACAATACTTCCCCCTTCAGGGGAAGCCCCAAGAGACGCTCTGGTACATGCTTGGCCACCCGGTCTTCTTTATGCTTACCCCCCTCTTCTGCTTATGGGGAAGTTCATTCAGAAAGCACGTTGTTTGGGGAGCAGAGTGATCCTCATAGCCCCATTCTGGCCTCGTCAGATCTGGTTTCCTTACCTACGGTCTCAGTGTTGTTCCTCCATGGATTCTGGATCCCATTCCAGATTTGATATCGCATCCTGCGGGATGCCAAACCCGAACCTGCTAAACCTCAAGCTGACTGCTTGGTTGATCCAGTTCCTCTGATGGCTAGGACTCCCGGTATCTCATCACCAGTGAAGGCCATTCTGGTGGCGGCCCATAAACCTTCTACCAGAAAAATTTACAATAGTAAATGGAAACGCTTTTCCATTTGGGCCGAACGCAAGGGCCTGGATCCCTTTACAGTTCCTATTCCAACGATTCTGGATTTCTTGTCACTAATCTTTCAGAAGGGAACTAGCGCTTCCACAGTTTAGGTGCAGTTAGCAGCCATTTCCCACTTTCATGTGGGGGATGGACTGGGATCAGTAGCATCCTCAAAGATGTGTAAAACCTTCCTGAGGGGAATTTTTCTTTTGAAACCACCGGTGAAATCTGTAGCTCCCCTGTGGGACTTAACTTTAGTACTACAAGCTTTGACAAGTCCACCCTTCGAGCCTGCCTCTTCGGTTCCATTGAAATTCTTGTCTTGGAAAACAGCCTTTTTAGTGGCTATCACATCAGCCAGGAGGGTCTCAGAACTTCAAGCCCTGTGCATGAAACCCCTACCTCATCTTTCACAAGGATAGTGTGTCTCTCAGGATTAAACCGGCTTTCCTACCAAAGGTGGCTTCAGAGTCCAATATTAACCAATCAATCAACTTACCAGTATTTTTTCCAAATATTAAGAACAAAGGGGAATACACATTGCACAAACTGGACGTACACAGGCAATTACGTTTCTACCTGCACAGGACTAAGGATTTTCGCAAGTCTGATCAGTTGTTTGTGTCCTTTGCCAAATCAGCTATGGGAAAGGCAATTTCTAAGGTAACTCTGGCAAATTGGATTTCCCAGTGCATAATCCACGTGTATACGTCCTCAGGTAAACCAGTTCCTGCGGGAATTCACGCTCACTCAACCCGATCCATTGCTACATCAGCAGCTTTCTGGTCCAGGGTTCCTCTGGACGACATATGTTCAGCAGCTACTTGGTCCACTTCTCACACGTTCATCTCCCATTATAAATTGGATATGATTTCAAGGAGCAGGGCTTCCTTTGGCTCTGGGGTGCTTCGGAATATCCTTCCATAAAGCCACCCAGGGTTGCTTTCTATAGGTAGCTGGGGACTCTGTCCCACAGGTTGCAGAACAAATGAAGTAACTACTTCAGATAAAGAAGTTGTGTACTCGCCATAACATTCCATCTGAGTAGGTACTTCATTTGTCTGCAACCAACCCCCCCCCTCCATTCCCCCTAACCATATTGGGATAACTGGCCATCTGCAAAATGTCTTTTCATGAGATGAAGCAAGGTTTGTTCCTCTGTCGAGGGTGTAAATTGTTTAGGACTGAGCAAACTCGATCTGAGGTAATACAGTAGGCAGCAGGGGATTATGGATAGGGGGAGGAGCTAGGAACTCGGATCTTTTAGCTTGTGAAGCTGCCGGCTCGGATCCGAGGTCAGATCCGATACCCACAGGTTGCAGACAAATGAAGTACCTACTCAGATGGAACGTTATGGTGAGTACATAACTTCTTTTTAATAATGAATTATTCTTTGCCCAAGAGTATAGTTGTTTCAAAAAGTCATAACTATCTTTGACTATTATGATAGATGTATCCAAAACTTGTTTAAGATGTCTTTCTAAATATTTAGAGATAGGTTCTGTCACCCAACCTCTAAAGGGCGCTGTTGGGAAAAGTGGTGGTGAAATTAATGATTTGTGCACTTTTAGTATTCCATAAATAACTGGGATGACATGGATATCTGAAGTTATTAAACCCTATTTGTAACATCTGTGTAATACATTCATTTCCTGTTAAATATATTTGATGTACACTATTGATCAATGAATATTCATTAGAATTCAGTATCTTGAACGTACTTGCTAGGTAATGATGCTAGTTAAGCACCACTACACCCTCCTCCCTTGTCTGCTTGTTTTATCATAATGTCATCATTCTCTAACAAAGTTCATAGAGCTAGATATTCATCTTTCTCTAAATTACAAAAATATTTAATGTTGTCAGTTATAAATAAATCATAAATTTCATTTTCCACCATTCTTTCAAAGGCTTGAATTACATTATTTGCTGGAGGTATATAGTTACTATTTCTACAGCATATATTAGATGATGGGTGTGTCGTATTATTGAACATAACATTTAAATTTAACTTCCTAATATAAAGCTTTAATTCTACTAGTATTTTAGCCACATCTGTATCCATTGCTGGGACATAATTCAGCCCTTTCTTTAACATTCTAAGCTCAAAGTCTGTTAAAGAATAATCCGATAAATTATAAATTATGTTGTTCTGTGATGTTACTTTACCTCCGTTCTGTTGATCTTTTTTTGTTCCCGCTGACTGAGGTCTTTTTCGCTTCAGTGGCAAAGGGAACGGTTGTTTTGAGCTCCACAAGTTTTTTTTTGTGTTGTAAAATAGGGTAAACAGGATCTAGGGCAGTAACTAAGTTAGCATTCACCATTGCTGCGGTAGATTTAAAATATCAGATGTTAATTTAGAACGCTGTTCCTCAACATCTGATATTAGTATGAAAGACTGTTTAGTGGTGTGAGATATTTCATTAGGAGGTTGAACTGCTGTCGTGTGAGCAGAACATCCAAGAACTTCTTCCTTGTTCATGTCCAGGGCTCCTGATTGGTTAATGGTTATAATGTAGACTTTATTGCAATCCTCGGATTGGGCCAAGTAAACACATGTTCGTAAGGAAAGTCCTGAAAGTCCCGTTTTAGTTTTTTTCTTTTTAATGTCTATAAGTTTTTGTTCAAAAACAATAATCCTATTTAGTGCATCATGTAACATGGTTAAATGTTTATTTTCTACTTGGTTTACTAACTCATTGTGTAACGTAGTAATTTCACTTTTCAGTAATGTCTCTTTCGGCTCAAAGTACATGTTCATTAATTTTATATACTGAAGTGAAAGGTTCAAGCTAAGGTCTTGATTTTTTTAGATATTATGAAAAGGACTTAACTGGTTAACTTAATACCACTTTGTATAAGAAATCAGTAAAGAAATCTACATATATAGCTAGGGATAGTATGCACCCCCGATTTGTTTGAAAATGTAGTCAAAAAATCAAATGGCACGTGTCTTCAGATTGAATACACAAGATGCTAGACTGAAAGAGCAGTTAGAGCAAATGGAATTAGATTCCTGTACTAGAGGTTATAATAAAACAAATGTACAGCAGATTAAGGATAATATATTGAAGGATACAAATATTTACTCAGATTGTTTGTGTCTTTCGGCTTTTCACGGTTAGGGGTCGCCACAGCGGAACTCCGGTCCGCTAATGATTGGCAGTAGATTTTTACATGCTGGCTTGCCAGGCCTAATGCACAACCTTCAACGAAAGAACGCCCATTCACACATGTCGCCACACAAAAGACGCTCTAACTGAGAATCGACCAAATATGCAAAAAAAACCCCCATCAAATTCAGGTCATTGTAGATATACAATAACTTATGGTCGTAAAACACCTAAAATTAAGAATATAATTAAAAAATATTGGCCTATGTTAGCACAAGTGCCTGAACTAAAGGAAATTAATGAGACAGACCCTTTGTTTACATACAAGAAAGAAAATGCCTTAAAAAATTAGCCTTGTTATAAGGAACAGGTTCAAGTTTTAGAAAACAACCATGGTATTAAAGGTACTTATCCATGTAATAAATGCAATTTTTGCAAACATATTTATTCAGAAAGTTTCTTTATACATCCGTTAACAGGAAGATTGTTTTATATACAAGTTGCTGGTGACTGTAACACTAGAGACTTGGTATATATAGCTAAATGTGACATCTGCCCAGCATTCTGTATTGGTAAAATCAATCAAAGACTGAAAGATAGGATATGTAGCCACATGTTAGAGGTTAAGAGGTAGATAAAAGTCCACTAATGCACTGTATAGGCATATTTTGGGTAAGGGTGGAAGAGATATGCTTAGTATTAATCCCATCCTAAAAGATTTACAAGATAAAATTTACTAATAATTCTTAGTTTTTAATTTTTATATGACTATCTTTCATCAAAGAATTTTATTTTAATTGAGTGTTAACAGTTTTATTGTTTTTATAATTGCTTAATTGTTTAATATACTTAAACATTATGGTAACATAGAAAGTTTGATGCCTGAAGAAGCAGTGTGGATAGTGTGAAAGTTTTTCTTGTGTCTTATTAAATACAGCTACTCGTGGTTCCAATTCTCTTGTTCTTTTTAGTATACACATTTTTTGGAGTTACTGGATTAATACACTGATATGCTTTTTTCTTGGCATTTTTCAGTTATGTCTGCAATCTTAAGGGCAACACCCAACAGTGTAATGTGCGGAATTAGTTATAGATGGCATCTCCTATACCCAGCAAGAAGATGTAGCAAATCTTCTGGCCGAGAAATTCAGCTCATATTTCATTTCATCACCCACAGTTCACCCCGAAGAAATACGGTCCACTACTCCTCTGCCAGTTTTCAGAAATTAACAGATAGCTACTGCATGCTCTAAAGCTAAACAGGGCATCAGTGTGGCCAGATGATATACCAGGTTGCCACTTAAATCAGGACCTATCAGGCCGAATACGATCTGTATTTAACCACCGCCTAATGAACGCCTTTGCTCTGATAGAGTGAATAACAGGGGGGGGGGGTAATTACAGACCTATAAGCTTGACTAGTCTTATTTTTAAGGCCATGGAAAGAATAATCATGGACCTGATAAATAATGACATAGGAAACCTCCAAACACTGGACCCAGTCCTATTTAGCTTCAAGAACAGGTCACAGCTACTAAATCTGGTGGACGACTTTGAGAAGTTCACCAAGGCATGGATATGGGTGAAACAGTACATACTGCCTACTTCAACCTAGCCAAGGTATTTGACACAGTTTCCCACTCTGTTATTATAAGTAGACTCGCAAAACTGTGTATAAATCTCAGTCTCACCAGATGGATAGCCAGTTGGTTCAAGGACAGGGCATGTGGTTAAAGTGGGTGATTTAGGTTCCAGCAAGATGCCATTTACTAGTGTTGTGCCATGGGGCTTAATGCAGGGACCACTCCTGTTTGCCCTTGGCATCTTGGAAGTGTATTCCAGTGTAGAAGGCCTTTGGATAACAAAGTTTGCAGACGACTGCAAGCTGGATGCAATCACTGAATCCTCCACCAATGTAGATATCCTTCAGAATCTTCTAAATTAGGCAAATGATTGGTGTCTGAACCATGGCCTGAAACTAAATGCAAAAAAATGCATCATCATAACCTTTGGGAAGACAAACACCCTGACTAACTACATTATTAACAATGCACCCCTAAGAGTAGACTCGGAGGTTAGGGATCTAGGTGCACAAATAGCCTGAACTGTGACCGTCACATGTCCACAGTGGGAAGGAAGTTCCTCTGTGTGGCACAAATTATTAGTAAAGGTATGGCATCCAAATCCAGCGATATTGTAGTCCCACTGTATGCAGCCCTCATAGACCAATAATCAAGTACAATACCCCCATTTGGAATGTACTTGAATAGGCAATTACTACAGCTGGAGTGACCTCAGAGGTTCCTCACTAAGAAAGTACAGGGTGTTAACATGTCCTGTGCAGATAGTCTGAAAGCTTCTCCCTGTACTCTTGACTCCTATCGACTATTGAGGGGTGACCTATGCCTGACCTACAAGGCAGTCACAAATCCAGCCTTGACTGAGCTGCTACATATCCGCAAGACAAACAGAACGAGGGTCACCCATTCTGGGCTTCTAAATTTAGTCAGTGAATCTAATAGAACATGCTGGAAAGACAGTTGTGTCTGAGATTGCCCCTTCTTTGGAATAGGCTTCCTCTTCATGTTAAGCAGAGTCTTCCTCTGGCCTTCTTCAAGACCAGTCTGGATTAATGAATGGGGAATCATAAATTCACACCTGGGGTGGTGCCTATGCCGCTTATGGACAGGAGCAATCTGTAAAATGCTCAGGCATAGGCACAAACCTATGCCATTCTCCTGCCCATAGGGCCATATATTGGGTATAATCTGATTATATTGACTAGGCATGTAAAGGCTCTTGAGCTGTTAGCCTAATAATCTCCTATGAGCAGCCCTATTAGCCCTAATTTTCCCAAAAGGAAAAAAAAAATAAACATATATCTGCTCCTACTCAAATTACCCTCAACAGGAATATTTTTTTAGGTCTTGGTCATGTCCTTCTTTATAAAGTGGTTTCTGGTAAAAGAAATAAAAGATCCCCCTTTTCCTGAAGAATTCAAGCTTTTGAATCTCTCCAGGAAGATGAAGGGACAGATGCAGGGTTTTCTCCTCAGATTTCTGACTCAAATTCAGAGGAGAGCATTGTATCTGATTAATCTTGTGTTGGATTCTATTTCTCTGAGACTATTTTCAAAATGGGCCAGTGTTTTCAGTGGGAGAACACTGAGATGTTTGTGTCCCTCAGAAAATACCGTGAGCTGTTTCAAGTGGAATTTCTATAACCTTTTCCCATTCATCCTGTGCTGTTAGCACTGGAGGATGTGTGTCACTACCTGCAATTTGCAATGCAACTTCTTAACACCTATAAAATTATCCAGCATCCATCTGCCTGTCCAGCACTAAAAAACATTCTACACAACTATGTTCCCATTATGTCATTGTGATCAGTGACCAAAAACTCCTGTTTACAAATGTAGCAAATCTGCTGGGCATTGTGTGTACTCGTGCAATGTTGCTAAGGCCTGGAACTCTTTACCTGTATCCATCAGATCTACACCCTCCTTCCCATCTTTTAAAAATCGCTCTGAAAGACTTCTTGCTAAAATCTAGCTCTGTTCTTGCTCAAAACCAGGATAAACTATATCCCTAAATGTGAACAAGTGCCTTTTCATTCCTTATACCTCCTTACTCTCCCTTCTTCACTTACTTCCTTATTGCTATCCAGTTCTCTTCCCTGACTTTCTCTCTAAATATACCATAAATATGTTTTTCCCTGACTTCATATTGCAATTCCTGTTTGCATTAGACTAACTTATGTTTAAATTCTCTACAAACTATCTAAAATTTCTGTAAATATTAAATGATTGTCATGTAGTCATTGTCAGAGCTGCTCCTGATGTTCATCGTGCATACAGCTGCAGTAATCACAGATGGGTTTTCAGCCGTCAGGCGGTCCCTCGGTCGGCCGAATTCCAAAGTCTTGGTCCGGCGTCGGTTGTCGTCGCGTACTCTTCTGACGTCAGTAAGGCCAGAGTATATAAGACACAGCCGACGCCATGTTCTTCAGTCTTTTTTGCCGCGCGGTGCCCGAAGCAGAAGCAGTTCGCAAGTGCCGGTCGGCCAGCTCCTGAATTACGAAAAAATTGGAACCGAAGTCTTCTTTAAAGCTAAGTACCCCATTGGGGAAACTTTTCTTGCCTCAGACCGATGTCAGAAAAAGTTAATAATTGTATTTCTTGTGGGAAGCAAATACCGCATAAGGATTTCCATTCCCTTTGCATACCTTGTTTGGGCCCAGACCACGACGTCTCGGGCTGTCGCTTTTGCGCTACCTTCAATAAACGCACTATCAAGCATCGGGCGGAGTTCGCCCAACACTACTTTGGTAAAGCTTTTGATTATAAAATGTCGTCGGACACTCCGACTACCATTTTGTCCAAAAAACGCAAGGAAAAGGACCGACACGCGAGACCCGCGGTTCCCGCCGACACCACGCCAAAACAGGCTACACGTGGTCCGGTTCTCAGCGAGACGCCTTTGCAGTCCCTGACTACCGACGACACTCCTTTGGCGGTGTCCTCTGTACCCGAGACCGCTGGGTTCTCGGCCCTTTCCCAGACTACAACCGAAGCCCCTGCTAATGTTGAGCCTACTAATGTGGACAGGTCCACCTCCACCCATGGTGTATTTAGGCCCTCATCTTCTTTTTCAATAAAGGCTTTTACTAAAGCCAAAGCAGCCAGGCATCCCACGAGGCCTGTTGCACAGGGCCCATCTCCTGGACCCATGCCTGAGAAACAGATGCTTAAAATGGCTGAGGATTTCATTACTCTTATCAGAGGTTCTCAGCCCCCTCCTGACAAGAGACCCAGAGTGGAGGAAGAATCTCCCTCTTCTGATCAGAGATCCATTTTATCAGAACATTCTGATGCAGAGGAACACTCTTACTCCCCTTTTGAGGATTCGGATGCAGAACAGTCCATTCCTTCTGTATCCCCTCCTGAGGATTGTTCTTTTGGGGAAACCTTGCATACTTTGAGGGAACACTTCCATTGGGAAGGCCAAGACTTTTCAGATTCCAAGAAAAGACTTAGGGAATTTCTTTGGTTACCTCAGCACAGACCTCTGGCTATACCCCCTGTTTTGGATGTACTGGATGATGTCTATTCGGAGGCTTGCCTTAACCCTGATTCTCTGCCTCCTGCACCAGTAAAACCTGATAGGTATTACAGAGTACCCAGCTCTCACCAATTTCTCTACAAAGGCCATAATGCTGACCCTGAAACCATTTCACAAGGCCCCAAGGGATTAAAGGCCTCCACTACCAAGAATCCACTCCCTGCAGAAAGGGAATCCAGATCTCTAGAAAGGTGGGGTAAAAAGGTATATACCTCGGCCACCCTAGCCATGAGGGCCTTAAACTGTCAGTTTCATATGATTAAATATCAACAGATGTCCTTCATGGATGCATCTGCAGTCATAACAACTGGGTTGTCCTGTCGTCAGGCAGCCCTTCAGTCGGCCGGATTCCAAAGTCCGGGTCCGGCTTCGGCTGATGTCGCACTCCACCCGACGTCATCTCTGTTGGTCTTCGGGTATAAAAGCATCAGCCGACGCCATTTTCCTCAGTCTTTCTTGCCGCGTGGCGCCCGAAGCAGAAGCTGTTCGCAAGTGCCGGTCGGTCGGATCCAGAGATTACACCACAGTCATGTGGTACATCAACAAACAGGGAGGCACTCATTCATACCCCCTATGCAGAATGACCTTGGAGCTGTGGACCCTGGCACTCAGCTACAACATCCAGTTACAGGCAATATTTGTACCGGGGAAAGACAATACTCTAGCAGACATATTAAGCAGAACCACTTCGGATGCCCACGAATGGAAGCTGCACCCGGACATCTTCAAGACCATCTCAAAGAAATGGGGAATGCCACAGATAGACCTATTCGCATCACCTCTCAATCACCAGCTCAAAAAAATTCTGCACAAGGATATTCCACCCACTAGCATGGAAAGTGGATTCGCTCTCCTTCAACTGGAAAGGCCTAACAGCATATGCATTCCCACCTCTTCCTTTGATACACAAGGTACTACTGAAAATCAAGGAAGAACGTCCAAGGATAATCCTGATAGCTCCGAACTGGCCAAGACAACACTGGTACCCACTACTGAGGAGCATGTCTCGGAACAATATGTGGCCAATACCCCTGATGCCTTTGATGTTAACTCAGAACAACTACAGCATCATACATCCAAACCTAAAAACGTTGCAACTAACTGCATGGAACATCACATAGCAGCAGCTAATCCAGAACTTTCCCAAAGAGTAAAAGACATTATTCTTGAAGCACGCAGACCTTCAACAAGAAGGAACTATGCTGGAAAATGGAAAAGGTTTGTCATTTGGAGTACAGAAAGAGGAAAAGATGTGTCAAACATAGATATGCCTAACATTCTGGAGTATCTGGCGGAACTTCTTCATTCACGCCTGTCCTACTGCTCCATCAAGATACATGCATCAGCTATTTCAGCAGAATACAGCTTTGATCCACCTGTTTTTCGCACCCTTTGCTCAGGCAGTTCCTCAGAGGAATCAAGAATGTAAAACCTCCAAGGAAACCACCATTACCAGCTTGGGATTTGAACTTTGTGCTAGAAAAATTGACACTATCACCCTTTGAACCAGCAGCAACAGCAGACCTACAACACCTGTCATGGAAGACTGCTTTCCTACTGGCAATTACTTCAGCAAGGAGGGTTTCAGAACTACAGGCCTTAATGGCAGTGCAACCCTTCCTAATCTTCCACCAAGATAGAGTGTCCATGAGGACTAATCCTACATTTATGCCCAAGGTGGTATCCAGAGTGTCTTTAAACCAGGCAATCCACCTACCTACCTTCTTTCCCAACCCACAAAACAGAGGGAAAGAATACTGCATACCTTGGATGTACATAGACAGCTACGCTACTACTTGGACAGAACAAAAATAGCAGAAAGACTGACCAACTTTTGTAGCCTATGCAACAGGAAGGGAAGGAAAAGCTATTTCCAAACAGACAATCTCCAAATGGATAGGAAATTGCATACGATTCTGTTACTCCTTCCATGGAAAACCAATTCCACAGAACATAAGACCTCATTCTACAAGGGCAACAGCCACTACCACAGCCTTCTTACGAGGAGTGGCAACCAAAGACATTATTGAGGCGGCTACTTGGACCTCTGTGCATACATTTGCCAAGCATTATAATTTGCCTCTATATTCCAGATCCCGAGCAGGGTTTGCCACTGCTGTACTGCAAGGGATCCTAAACACACCATAATCTACTTTTATCCTCCTCCCTAGTTGGCTATGGTATTCTACCCAGTTGTTATGACTGCAGATGCATCCATGAAGGACATAGTACAGTTTTGTACCTACCATAAATGTAGATGTCCGAACTGGATAGCATCTGCAGTCAGGATTACCCTCCCTCCTTCACCTCTGTGGTACTCCTAGGGTGTTTACCCTCCTAATAGCTAGCTGTTGGGGGGGAGTCTTTTATGGTGTATTTGTTTGTATATATGTACATACATGCTTATTGTTGTGTTTACCTCTATCTATTTGGAAACATTGGCATCTATCCAAATTTTAGCCTGCAAGAGGGCTTCTGGCATCTGGGGCAAGAAACGCTGAGGAAAATGGCGTCGGCTGATGCTTTTATACCCGAAGACCAACAGAGATGACGTCGGGTGGAGTGCGACATCAGCCGAAGCCGGACCCGGACTTTGGAATCCGGCCGACTGAAGGGCTGCCTGACGACAGGACAACCCAGTTGTTATGACTGCAGATGCTATCCAGTTCGGACATCTACATTTATGGTAGGTACAAAACTGTACTTTCCTGTTATCACAATTAAGGAACAAAATGTCTCAACCTGAACAACCAGATTTAAAAGAGTTACAGGATATGATGCATAGTGCGGAGCAAGTGGGTAAACACACCTTACAATGTGGTTATGATGCCCTAGAGGCTTCCAGTAGAGCGGCTGCTACAGGATCAGTCATTCGCAGACATGCCTGGCTTAGAGAACAAAATTTACCTGATCATGTGAAAGCTAAACTTCTTGATGCTCCTTTACAAAAGGATGTACTATTTGGCACTAATGCTGAGGAGATACTACGGAAAATGGAAGAAAAAGCCAAATCTATGAAAACTGTCAAGGCTTTCTTACAGGTCCAACCACCACGTTTTAGCAGAAATTGGCCTTCAAAAAACTGGTCCTTTCCAGCCACTGACAAGCCCCAAAGAGGTAGATACAGACGCACAAGGGGCAGAGGGCAATCACAAGGATCATATAGAGGCAGACAATGGCAATCGCCAGCACCAAGAGGTGGTGAAAACAGTGCACAACAATACAGGAAGCAAACCCAATGACTCCCTCATTTCCATGCCAAGCAAGTCTCAGCTGGCAGCACCTTTGGGAGGGAAACTAGCATTATTTGCAAGCAATTGGCATATTGTCACAGCAGACAAATGGATACTGGACATTATAAACAGAGGCTACAAATTTCAATTTCACACTCTTCCAAAAATGAGAGGCATGCCAAACCTGCCACAAAATCAAAGGGCAGAGGCACAACTGCAAATTTCAAAGCTCCTAAACATGAGAGCTATACAAAAGGTACCTACACACCAACAAGGTCAAGGTTTCTATTCAAGACTTTTTCTGGTACCAAGAAAAGGAACCGACTGGAGACCCATTTTGGACTTATCCATCCTAAACACATTCCTACTCGTACCAAAATTCAAGATGCTCACATTACAGCAACTTCTTCACATGCTGGGCAAGGAGTTTTGGCTGGTAACATTGGACCTCAAGGAGGCATACCTGCATGTCCCAATCAGACAAAGCTGCAGAAGATACCTCAGATTTCTTGCAGGTTCAATCCACTATCAATTCTCTGCATTGCCCTTTGGCTTATCTACTGTGCCCAGAGTATTCACAAAGTGCCTGGCATCAGTGATTGCCTACTGCAGACTTCAAGGGATACAAATTTACCCTTATCTGGACGACTGCCTGATCCAAGCGGACAGCAAACGCATACTATTGGAACATCTGGCATGTGTGACACGGTTACTGCTTTCTCTGGGATATTCCATCAACAAGGAGACATCAAGGCTAACACCATCTCAGAAAATAACCTTCCTGGGTGCCAACTTGGACACAAACACCCAGATGGCATATCTTACTCCAGAAAAACAAGGGCAACTATCTCAGTACTTCGAAACACTAGCAAAAAGTACCAGGCTTACTGCAAGGAAAATCCTGCAGGCTCTGGGATTCATGGCATCTTCCATTCTTCTAATCCCATGTGCAAAGCTGCATATGAGGAAACTTCAATGGTACCTAAAAAATCTATGGTCTCAACACAGTCACAGTTTGGAAGCAATTATACCAATAATTCCATGTTTGCAAAAGGAATTTCTATGGTGGGCCCAAGCATGTCAAGTAAACACAGGCCTTCCATTCTGCAAGCCTCAAGCAAAACAAGTCATAACCACAGGCGCCTCAGATTACGCCTGGGGCGCACATGAAGGACAGGTGCATTCAGGGCAGATGGTCCCAAAAGGAAAAGCACCTTCACATCAATCAAAAAGAAATGCTAGCAGTAATAAATGCAATTACAGCTTTCAAGGACTTCCTGCATACAGGACAATTACTGATAAGAACAGACAACACCACAGTAATGTGGTACATAAACAAACAAGGAGGAACACATTCATACCCCTTGTGCAGACTAGCCATGACTCTTTGGAACTTGGCTCTGGAAAGACAAATCGAACTTCAAGCACAGTACTTGCCAGGACTGGAAAACACACTGGCAGACACTCTAAGCAGAAATATGACAGATCCACACGAATGGAAGTTACATCCTCAGATGTTTACAGAGATAATCCAAGCGTGGGGGAGGCCAGACATAGATCTTTTGCCTCCCACAGGAACCATCAACTCGAAAAGTTTTGTTCAAGGACCTTTCATCCAAAGGCCTGGAAAGTGGACGCCCTTTCATTCAGTTGGACAGCATGGACAGTTTATGCATTCCCACCTCTGCCCCTTCTGCCCAAGGTGCTTTTGAAAGCAAGAACAGACAAACCGAGGATGATACTGATTGCTCCAGATTGGCCAAGGCAACACTGGTATCCACTCCTGAGGAGCCTAACACATACTCCTCCCTGGTCCCTGCCTCTAATGCCTCTTCTACTGACTCAGAACAGCTACAAAACTCTTCACAGTTAGCTGAAAACACTCAACCTCGCTGCATGGAAAATTCCTTGACATCACAACAGTCCCTACTCTCCAAGGAGGTGCAGGATGTCATTTTGGAGGCCAGAAGACCATCTACTAGAAAAGCTTACTCCGTAAAATGGAAGCGGTTTTGCTGTTGGAATGAGAAAAGAGGCCAGGACCCTAGAAAATTGAACTTGCCTCAGGTTTTACAGTACCTAGCTGAACTGCTGAACAGTGGACTTTCATTTTCTTTCATAAAAATACATGCCTCAGCCACTTCTGCAGAATTCAAAACGGATCCTCCTTTATTCTCTCACCCACTCTTATGACAGTTCCTCAGAGGGGCTAAGAATATAAGACCTCCAAGGAAGCAACCAATACCAGCCTGGGACCTTAATTACATACTAGAAAAATTAACATTGCCTCCCTTTGAACCTGCTGCCTCAACAGATCTGCAACATTTGTCCTGGAAAACAGCTTTCCTTCTGGCCATCACTTCAGCTCGTAGGGTTTCTGAACTACAGGCCCTCATGGCGGTGCAGCCCTTCCTCATCTTCCATCAGGACAGGGTTTCCCTTCACCAACCCATCTTTTATGCCAAAAGTGGTATCCAGGGTAGCCTTAAATCAAGCCATACACCTACCTACCTTTTATCCTAACCCTCAAAACAAAGGCGAGAGGCTGCTTCACTCTTTAGACATCCATAGGCAGCTACGTTATTATTTGGACAGAACAAAGTCCTTCAGGAAATCAGAACAACTTTTTGTGTCCTATGCCGTAGGGGCTCAAGGGAAACCAGTTACCAAATAGACCATTTCCAAGTGGATTGGCCACTGCATACGGTTTTGTTATTCCTATCATGGGAAATCTGTCCCTACTGGTATCAGATCGCACTCCACCAGGGCCACAGCCACCTCTACAGCCTTCCTCAGAGGTGTTCCTACTAAGGATATTTTGGAGGCAGCCACTTGGAGGTCTGTACATACCTTCACAAAACACTACCACCTGCCCTTATATTCCAGAACAAGAGCAGGCTTTGCCACTGCTGTTTTGCAGGGCATTCTGGCTCAACCCAGTTCCTCATAGTACCTACCACCCTATGCATAGCTTTGGGACTCCTGCAGCTGTATGCACGATGAACATAGTACAGTTTTGTACCTACCATAAATGTAGATGTTCGAGTGCTAATACAGCTGCAGTACAGGTTTCCCTCCCTCCTTCCCCACTTGGTAAAGGCATGGGGCCTAACAACCTCTTCATACCACCTGACTGGGTTATCCTGCTATGTTTTATTTGCTTGCTTACACTAATTTTGCATTACATTGCATTGCTTGCATATGTAGATAAGCCTTATTTATGTATTGCCTTCCTTTTGGGGGCACCTGACATCAGGGGCAAGAAAGACTGAAGAACATGGCGTCGGCTGTGTCTTATATACTCTGGCCTTACTGACGTCAGAAGAGTAAGCGACGACAACCGACGCCGGACCAAGACTTTGGAATTCGGCCGACCGAGGGACCGCCTGACGGCTGAAAACCCATCTGTGATTACTGCAGCTGTATTAGCACTCGAACATCTACATTTATGGTAGGTACAAAACTGTACTTTCCTTGTAGCCTAGCTGTGACTGATTTTATAACCATCTGGATACACAAAGCTGATATACTTGTACATTTTTGCACTTGATCTGGATCTATTTTTTTTTTTGCTTGATTGACTATTGCTGGTCTCTGTTTGCATTTTGGTTTTCCCCACCTAAAATGGTTTTCTTAAATTTGGTGGCTTTGGAATTGCCCATCCATGCTGTAAATTTGATTTTTGGACACTCCTCCCAGTCCCATCTCATTTGCTCACTGCACTGAGTACAATCAGATCATTTGGGAAGGACTGCCCCCCTTGCTCTTTGATTTTGGACACTCCTCCCTGTCCTATCTCATCAGCTCATTCTACTGTGTACAGAGAGAGCCTTTGGGAAGGCCAACCCCCTTAGTTTTTAAATTTTGAATTTATCGTCTGTTTCCTCCCTGTCCACCAAGAAAAAAAATTGATACTTTATTCAGCTGCTTTTACTATGTGTGTTCTTCCTATTTTATTGTCTTATTTTGCTTTGCTGCTTGCGCTTAAGCGTTCAAGTGCTTGTGTTCTGCTGCATTTATTACTGCTTGTAAATAGCCTGATTAAATTTGTCTGTTATTCTAAGCCTCATAGTTTTGACTTTAGCATTTGGTTTTCAGGCCAGTTATTTTACATTTAAGAAGGTTTTTGTGGTCTACACTCTTGTGGACAAACCCTTATCAAAACCCTCTCTCTATAAGTCCATCCAAGTTTCAGAACACTATGTTTAGACAGTTCCCATCAGTTTCTCCTGCCAGCCTGGTTGACATGGACATACTGAGACAGTGTAGCTACTGCCTCATGTTCACTGACAACCCTCTTCTCCTAGCACATAATTCTTCTAGTTGTGAGAATTGCATCTATATCAGTAATCTGGAATCCATGCTGTCTTGCGCCACAGTCAGTATTCCTGAAAAAGGAGATTGCAAGCACAAACACCACATCACCCACATCAAGAAGCCAAGCACAACTCACTCCCACCTATACAGAGGTCCTCAATAAAAACTTTTCTAAACAGCAGAGACCTCCAAAACACTCGTAAACATTCCACACTCAACACCAAACATCACAGACAGCAGACAATACACCAATGTCTCAAAAACACAGCCCATAAGGCATAACAATAAGTCAAACATACTAGTCATTTGTGACTCTGTTGTGCGACACACCTTTGTCCCCCTCACCAGGCTCTGCAAGGAGAAGATCATGGTCAGTTGTTTGTCAGGTGCCAGAATCTGCCACATTACGCACGCACTTAAGTCTCTCCATAACATGGACAAGTATGAGTCTGTTATTGTCCATGTTGGTGTGAATGACTTGAGACGTACTTCCCTGGACTATATGAAGAGAGGCATGATCGAGCTCTCAGAGTGTGTGTCCCAGGCAGGTGTGACCCTAGCCCTAAGCAGCATCTTACCTTCACCAAGAATTATACCACAATACCAACAAAAAATAATTGACTTCAACAATTGGCTTAGTTTCTGGTGTCATTCCAAGGGGATCCAGTATCTTTCTGCCTGGGATGACAAGGTTGATAAGCCTCAATGCTTTGCCCGAGATGACCTCCACCTGTCACCCCTGGGATTCTGGATTCCGGCCAAGGCTCTTGCCTCCTCCATTGTACCTTTTTTAGGCACTGTACCAAAGACAAGTCTTCCAACATAAAAGATCTGTCAAGTAGCAAATTAAAGGTCATGCTGCTTAATGCTAGGAGCCTTAACCTTAAAATGCACTCACTGGAGGCTCTCCTTGCACTGGAAGATGCCGACTTCTGTGCAGTCACGGAAACTTGGTTCAAGGCTGTGGTGAGCACCACTGCCTTGCCAGGGTATACCTCATTCCGACCCCAAAATGAGGTTGGGAAGACTAAGGGTGGTGGACTGTCTATCTTCATTAAAGGACAAGCACGCCTCCAGACTGGTTTGCTAGCATGATGCAGTAGAACCATTCCAGGTGCAACTGACAGTTGGCAAGACACCCATCCAAGTTATAGCCAGCTATAAACCCCCCCCCCCCTGCTTGACTCAGGACGCCCACTCCTCCTACCTTGACCTACTTGACTCCAACAAGGTACCACTTAACACCCTGATTCTTGGTGAGTTCAACTACCCCACCATAGACTGAGCGAACTATTCCTGCAATAATGCAAAGATTCCTTGACTTCATCAGTTCTAACTCACTAGACCAGCTCATCTCATCCCCCACAAGGAGAGATAACATTCTGGATTTGGTTCTCTCCAACATGGGCGACTGCTGCACCACCTCCACGGTAAGTTCTTCCCTGGTCATATCAGACCATTGGTCTGTCTCATTCAAATTTTCTATCCCACCCAACTCCCCCCCCCCCCCCCCACCATAACCAGGCTAAAAAACTTCTTAAAAGCTGGCTACAACCTTCTAAGGGAGGGTATAAGTAGCTTTACACCACTGCCTCCCATAGAGGATGCAGACAGCTATGCTGAACAGTACAATGCAGTATACAAGCACCTGTACAACTGCATGCACACTCAGTCATACCCAATAGAACTAAAACCTGCTCTTCAAGGAAACACAAACCTATCATTTGGACATCCTGTTTCAACAGGCTTTACAACAAAAGAAAAAAAATAAGGGTAAAAAGGCACAAATTCCCAATTTGAAAAACTCCCTCCTTAGCCTCAACAAGGAAATTAGATCATTAGTGAAAACCTCCAAAGCCAATTATGAATTGAAACTAACTTCTGAAACAAAGGGAAACCACAAAGCCTTCTTCAGTTATGTCAGGAACCTCCATGGCAAAGCCCAGGTTTGTTCCGAATTAGTTATTAACAGTACCACTTACACTGATCCTGATGACTTAGCCATTCTGCTATCAGATAGGATCAGTGCAAACTTTACCTCCCTGCCCCCCCCAAAGGCCCATTCAACATCACTGGTACTTGTCCTACACCCCACATCTCCATAGGTCAAGTGTTAAAGACCCTATACAAGGCAAAGAACACAGCTTCCATGGGACCTGATTGTATCCCAAGCTGTATTCTGCACCATCTCCAAAAAGAACTAGCCTTGCCATTGAGCACCCTATTCAACCACTCTAAGTACCGGCTTCATTCCAGCAGAGTGGAGAACTGCCATTGTCATCTTCTTGCACAAAGGTGGTGCCACTACTGACACTGATTCAACCACTCTAAGTACCGCCTTCATTCCAGCAGAGTGGAGAACTGCCATTGTCATCCTCTTGCACAAAGGTGGTGCCACTACTGGCCCTGGAAACTATCGCCCCATTAACTTCACAAGTCTGATCTGTAAAGCCATGTAGCATATTATTGTCGACCTCCTAAACAAGGAAATAGGCAATCTCCAAGCACTTGACCCACCCATTTCGGATTCATCAAAGGCAGATCTTGCCTGTTGAATCTGATTGACTTTTTTGAGACCGTCACCAAGGCCCTGGATGAGGGAAAGTCACTACATAAAGCTTACCTTAACTTGGTCAAAGCCTTTGACACAATCCCCCACTCGGGCATCATCCAAAAGCTAACACAGCTTGGCGTAAATTCCTATATCATCAGATGGGTAGCCAACTGGCTTACAGATAGGACCCACAGGGTCAAAATAGATGCCTCCACCTCCGACAGCAGACCTGTCACTAGTGGTGTTCCCCAGGGATCCGTCCTTAGAGCCCTACTGTTTGACATCTACTTCTCAGAGGTCCAGGCAAAGGCAAAAAGGCCTGTGGTTGACCAAGTTTGCGGTCGACTGTAAGTTGGGTGCTGTCATTGACTCCCCAAATGATGTTAACATACTACAAGATGGTCTCATAGCAACAAATGACTTGTTCCAAAGTCATGGCCTTAAGTTAAACACAAAAAGAAATGTGTCATCATACCATTTGACAAAAACATGGCCCCTACTGATTACCACATCAACAGCATCCCTGCTAAGCATACAAACTGTGGTAAGAGACCTGGGTACACAGGTTGACAACAATCTCACATTCGACCATGATGTAGCGGCAGTAGTCAGAAAAAGCCTTTTACTTGGTTCATCTAAAAATGTGTCATCATACCATTTGACAAAAACATGGCCCCTACTGATTACCACATCAACAGCATCCCTGCTAAGCATGCAAACTGTGGTGAGAGACCTGGGTACACAGGTTGACAACGATCTCACATTCGACCATGATTTAGCGGCAGTAGTCAGAAAAAGCCTTTTACTTGGTTCATCTTTTAAGTAAAGGGATTGCATCCAGAAAAAAGGAGGTTATTACTCTCTGTACTCCCCCCTTATTAGGTCAATAATTAAGTACAACAGCTCGTTTGGTATGTACCTGTCCGAGCTCCTGCACCAGCTAGAAAGGCCACAGAAATACCTCACAAAGAGAATCCATGGCCTCCAGCACCTGTGGTACGTGGACCGGCTCAAATCACTATCACTCTACTCAGTATCATACAGATTGCTCAGAGATGATCTGTGTCTCACATACAAGGCAATCTCGGACCCTGCCCTACTAGAGATGCTCCATATCCATAAGTCTAACTCCTCGAGCATTACCTGCCTGAAAGGCCTGAATCTAATATGCAACATTAGCAAAACCTGCGGAGAGACAGGTTTGTCTCCCAGAAGCTGTCCCATCTCTGGAATAGACTTCCCATACACGTCAGAGTACGTTGCTGACCCTCCTCAAACACAGCCTTGATTAGTAGATGGGAAACCACAAATTTGTCCCAGGGGTTACACCTGTGTTGACATTTGACCATTGACACGGGAAGACAGGTGCTGACTTAAGTTTCTTCTTTGGGGATAAACTCTTGGCTAGGCTTGTTAGGGCCCCAGGGCTATTAGCCTAGTAACCCCCTATGATCCTATACCTTGTATAGATTCTTAACCAATGTCTCTCTGTTATGTTTAATTTGTTATAATTATTAAACTGCAGATGTCTGTTTTATTTTTGAAGATTGTAAAATTATTGTTCTTAAAATGTTTTGTAAAAATTTGGATTTTTTCTCCCCAGGTCCCTGCTGAAAATGGGGCTCTACCCAAACAGACTTTCTTGGTAATCAAAAATAAATGTCAGCTTGCAGCCTCTAAAAAATAAAAAAAAAACAAAATTGATTGTACATTGTTAGTGTTCTTGGCCTTTCAAGTTTTTTTTTTTTTTTTGCACTCATCCCAGATCTAACCTAGCAGCTATAACTTTAATTAATCCTACTGCTGCTAAATATTTAGTTAATTCCAATCCGTCCCTTTCAGAAAAGGTTGGTAAATTAATTGGTAAGTATGAGGGAAAAGTGTATGCTTCTGGAACTCTGATTTTTCAGAATTTTGAATTGTCAAACCCGTATGTTAAAATTTTTCTAATTGTGTAAGTATGAGAAATGTTTTGCCTTCAGTTTCTTCTTGCAAGAAAAATCTGCTTTAAATAGTTTAGTGTCTTCCATTTCATAGGTCACAACTCATTGCTTAAAGTATGTATATGATTCTGTTCATATTTCCGCTAGGGCTGTGGCCACTAGCTCTGAATTGAGGTTTGCCTAGCTGCATTCTCAAAACCTCACATAAGATGTTAAAAATGAGATTTTAAATTCTCCTTTTGAGAGAGAGTTAATTTGTGGACCCTTTACTGCAGAGCATTATAAAAAATGCGATGAAAGGGTAAACTGATTCAGGGAACCTCTCGGATATTTTAGCCCTCATTTTCCAAGGGACCCCCTCTCCAATCCAAATTTGGCATGAAACAAAATATAGTCTTGGCAAAATGACAGTAAACAGACATTAAGAAGCAAACAGTTAAGAAGCTGACAAGGGGGTTTCAAAAAAAGGCAGGGACCCCCTGAAAAAAAAAAAGATAGCCAAGCAGGTCAAAATGACTGTTTATGGTACCATGCTCCCCACCCCACCCTGGCAGTCCCTTTTCCTTTCCAGAAAGTCTAAATCTCCATTTCTCTTTGTCAACAGATAGTTTCAGATAGCTGGGTTCTGAAGGTCATTCTTCAAGGTTTCATGTGGCAGTGGGAGAAAATTCTTCCCTTTCAGGGAGTGATTTCTCATCCACTGAACCGGACTCCTCTGTCCCTCAACCCCCACCCCCATGTCCCTCAACATGTGTTTTCTAAGGGAAGTAATAGACCCTGCTTTTCTTTGCCAGTTTGCGAACAGTTTTTATTCAAGAATGTTTTTGGTGCCAATGCAAGAAAATTTGGGGGGACTAATTCTGAATCTTTCTTTCCCAAGCCAGTTTGTGATAGTGCTGAAGTTCGAACTGCTGTCACTTCACAGTCCGTTACCCCTTCTTCCTCATTCAAATTTTCTAGTAACACTGGAATTAAAAGATGGTTATCACATCCCTGTTTCTCCAGATATCAGGTGTTTTCTAAGATTTTGTGTGTTAAGATCGCATTATTAGTTCCCTGCCTAACCCTTTGGAGTATCTACTGCACCAAGAGTGGGTGCAGAAAGTGTATAGCCCCAGCTATAACTCATTGCAGGCTATTGGATATCTTTGCAGAGTCATAATCAAAGTGTCAGGATTTTGTCTTGGGTGAGAGATCTCTTACAAAAGTTGGGATTCCAAAAAGAAAGAAAAAAAATAAAAATAAAAAAAGCAAACAACAGGATTGCATTCCTGGGATGTTTGCTAGACACATCAGTTCAAAGAGCTTTTCTTCCACAGGAAACGACTAGATCTTTATCTAGATCTGTTTGAAGGGTTTTCCTCCCAGACTTTGGTCTCTGCAAGGAATACATCATAATTTTCAGTCTCATGGAAAATATGGTTCTAATGGTACCCCTGGCAGGACTCCACATGAGAAAGATACAATGGTATCTGAAGTCTCTTTGGTCCTGGCCCAAGCACTCATCATCTTTTCATATTCCAGTTCTTGAATTTGTCAGAAGGGAGATGACTTGATGGAGACAACAGATATGTCTAAATCTAGGTCTCCTCTTGGTCACCACAGATATTTTGGACTTTCGTTGGGGAGTGTCAGGAGGGATAAAAGTGCAAGGTATCTGAGACACCATGGACAGACAAAGGCATGTAAGTGTAAAAGAGATGCACTCCACTCTGTGAATCATCTTTCAACCTCTTCAAGTTGTTATAGACAATACCACATTTTTGTGGTACATCAGCAAACAAATCGTACCCCCAGTTCAGACTGCACAATGTTAGCTTGGGCTATAGCTTTAGAAAACAATCGCACACTACATGCATCCTACATCCAGTCAGAACAAAATTGTGTGGCAGACAAGCTGAACAGGACAAAGGCAGACCCTCTTAAATGGAGTCTAGATTAGGTGGTGTACCAAGATTTGTTTCATGTGTAGAGAGTTCCTGAAGTAGATCTCTTTGTCTCCTCTTTGAACAGTCTGCTGGCAAAATTCAACTTCAGGATTCCATGCAGGAAGGCCTGGAAGACAGATGCCTTTTCTTTTCCTTGGATAGGAATATGTCTGCATACTTTTACACCCTTTCCACTGATGTCCAGGGTACTTATAACTATTCAGAAGGAATCCCCCAAGATCATTATTGTGACTCCCTTCTGGCCCATATTTTCATCTTTTGGAAATGGCCAGGGGCAAATACCACAAGCTGCCTCACAGAATGAATCTTCTCACACAAGAACAAATGTGTTTGATACATCCTAATCCCAATCAACTTCAGCTGACTGCCTAGATGATGGGGGCTTAATTCCCATTAGGCACCTGTTTACTGAGGATGGGCAGAAGGTATTAACCAAAGCAAGAAATCCTGCTACTAGAAAATCCTATACTATCAAATGGAAAAGGGTTCCTAGTAGGTGCCAGCAACATAAACTGTACCCATTCGGGGCAAGTGTTTGGTTTTGCAATATGTGTGCGAGTTCCTATCCTATGACCTTTCTTACTCCTCTGTCAGGGTTCATTTGTCAGCCATTTCAGCATGTCTGTCCATGAATTTCCCTCTTTCAATGCATTCTTCTGTGAAAATGTTTTTGAAAGAGGTTTTGCATAAGAGACCTCCAAAAAAAATAAAAACTGGTAGCTCCTCCTTGAGGCCTTAATTTTTATGTTGGAGAATCTAATACCTGTGCCTATTAAACCAGTTCATCAGGCTCACTTGAGGTTCTTAATATGGAAAACTCTTTTACTAATTGTTCTGACCTCTGCAAGATGAGTATCTTGAGTTGCAAACGCTTCTGGTGAGTCAGTCCTATCTCATTTTCCACATAGACAAGGTTTCGTTGAGAGCTAATCGTTATTTTATGCCTAAAATGGTATCCGAGATTACTTTAAGCCATATCCATATTTTGGTTTTCTTTCCTGAACCCAAAAATGAGGGCGTTGAAGATGCTCTATACCTTGGATGTACAGACAACTCTAGAATTACCTTGACAGAACAAAATGTTTCAGCTCTTTGAATTTTTTTTTTTTTTTTTTTGTGACTGTAAGAGGAAGGGAACAATCTTTGTTGAAACATACTATTTCTAAATGGTTGTCTGCCTACTGCCTTTTGTTCATAGCACAATAAAACTGTTCCAGGCAGGGTCAAGGCTCACTCTACTAGGGTCTTGGCTTCCTCTATAGTTATTTGGAAAGGGTTAGATTCTAGAAGTAGCAATAAGCATTGCAAGCTTGATTCCTTTTCTAGGTCTAGATCAGGCTTTGTTAGGACTGTTCTCCACAGGCTCCTTGACCCTTCCCCTTCCCAAATGTTGTAAGCTATGGTAATCTACTCATATAGCTAAAGCTACTGCAGCAGTGATCAATAGGATGTACATAGTACAGCTTTGTAAGTAAACTTACCATAACAGTAGATGTTTGAATGATCACTGCTGTAGTTGTTTTTCCAGAGTATGGTTATATTTTTCCTCCTAGCTAAGTCTTCTCCGGGCTCAGCATTCCCTCTCTCGGTTAGCATAAAAGCTCTGAAGGGCTTACTGCCCAATCCTGTCTTTTTAAACTGTTCAGAGTGAGCCTAATGGTTTGGGTGCATGAAAGGTGCCCTGAAGCTTTTGAAGCTCCACAGCTAGTTACATCATTGTCTGAGTAGAATGCATATAACTAAGGTGCAGCAGTGATCATTTGACAATGTACTGTTCTGGTAAGTTTAAACAACTGTACTTTATGGCATGTGCATTATTTGAACATGTACTGTTTGTGTGCACACTTTAACAATTTACCCACTATTTTTTCTCTGACTATTTTTAGTAATAAGGGACTTGGACATATTGTACCATTTATTTCTTATGAGAAATGTCTTGCTTGTGTGTAGTGTGACAGCTTACCTTCTGTTACTTGTCAGACTACTTTTACTTCAGAGGAGTTCTGGCGTAGTTTAATATACTGCTTGTGCATTTGTTACATACATTTTTTGTTCATGCTATAACAATTTGCCTGCCATTTCTTCAATAGTATTAATTATATAGGTTGCTGATGGATTTTTTTTAATGTGCTGCTCGTACATTTAAGGGGCCCACATCTACTCGCACAAGATAAGGGGGTGTTTGACTCGCCTCTGTCTATTCCATTTTAAATTATCTGCCTGGATTCTGGAAGCTTTGTGCATCTTTTGTAATGATGTGCAGCAGATACTAAAGGAGCCAATAAGTCCTACTGCTAGAAAATGTTGTTTGGACATTTGGAACACTTTTGTAGTTGGTGCCTACCCAATGATCAGGGTCCTGTCTGGGATTGTACCACTGGTGCTCAAATATTGGTGTGAGTTACTAGCTTCTGGCCGTAGTACCACTGTCTTTAGGTACATCTTGCGGCAAATTCGTTATGTCTGCCTGTAAATTAGTCTCTTTCTTCAAGCTATTCTTTTTTGGTAAAGAGGGTTTTACCTGTTATCTCCTTGTGAAACAGGTTGCTCCTTCCTGGGATCCTAATTTTCTGCTGGGAAGAGTTAACTTCATCGCTATCTGAACCTGCACATCTTGCATATTTAAGGTTCTGTATATATAAAAAAGTTACTGTCTTTGCTGTTACATATGCAAGATTAATATCAAAGTTGTAAACCCAGTCTGCTTTGCTTTAGGAATAGGGTGTCTGTAAGAACAAATCCCTCATTCAAGCCTAAGGTAATTTGCTCCCATTGTTCTATTCTAACCCTCAGAATCCTGGAGAAAAAGATTTGTCATACTCTGGTCATGTTTAGGCAGCGCAGGTACTTTGTCATTCAGAAATACTTGGCAGATAGGCTTTTCTAATGTTGGGACTAGAAAAGCACAACCTGTCTCAAATGTTTTCCAAGTGGCTATCCCTGGCTTTGCCTTTTGTTATACCCACGATAATCCATTTCCAGGCAGTGTTAAGGCACACGCTTCATTAGCCTTGTATTCTTTGATGGCACATTGGAAAAGGGTGGATTCTAGAAACAGTTATGTTGTCCTCTGTATATACCTCTACAAGGAATTCCGTACTGGATTCTTTGCTAAGATCCAAGACTGATATTGCTAGGACCTTTCTCTGGGGTTTTCTGGATCCATATTCATCCTCACCGTAGGTTGTCTAAGCTATAGTATTCTACCCATACACTCCTGTAACAGTGGGAATGATGACCAATAGTACTGTTGTTAGGTTACACTTGCGCATAATAGTAGATGTTCGAATTCCTCTCTGCTGCAGTAGCTGCACCCACCTGTCTTCCCTTAGTGATGTCTTGTTTATTCTTTAGTTAGTTCAGGATGAGTATGCTTCTTCTCAATCCTGAAGATTTCCACTCTGCTAATTTGCCCTCTTCAGGCCTGGCCAGTCAGCGGTCAGTGGATCTGCAGAGAAGGATCCACAGATTTTGGAAGCTGGACATTTGTTGTGTGTTGTGCAAGGCACAGCCCATAGGCTACTGCTGTAAAGTAGAATTTGAATATCTGTTGTTAAGGGTAAGTGTGACTTGTACAACTGTACTTCCTTCTGTATAAACTGCATCTAATGAGAATGACACATTTTCACTAATTTCATTATTACTGCTGGTTTTCTTCCTCCTCTTCCCAACTTCCCAAACCAGTTTCTGGTTCAAATTCGAGGTATTCCTAATTCTGATTGTCAGCTTCCTGGCTTTTTTCTGACACGCAGACATTTTCCTTTGAAAGGGTAAAAAAGGTTTAATTGGCAAAGTCTCTCTGTGGACTTTGTTGCCATTAGACGAATGAGAATCCTAGCCCCCTTCATCTTGCTTCCTCATTTTTTGTTAGCTAAATTTTATTTCCTCCGTCTGTATCCAAAAATATCTTTGATCCTCAAGGGAAAAAATATTCTGAAGACAGCTGGATATAGCAACTTGAATCTCACAGTCACCTGTTGACATCCCTTGATTACAAGGGCATACATGCTTGTCTTTCGCATGGTTTACAGTCAATAATAATTTTACACAAACATTCTGAATATCTGCTTTGTCACAGCTGAGTGGAGGATAGCCATTGTCATCCCTTTGCACAAAGGTGGAGCATCCACCAATCTGGGAAATTATAGACCCATCAGCCTAACTAACCTGATCTGCAAGGCCATGAAACGGATTGTCATGGACCTCATTAACAAGAACATTGGCAACCTCCAAACACTCTATCCCACACAGTTTACCTTCGTCAAGGGGAGGTCATGTGTGTTAAATTTGGTCGACTACTTTGAGACAGTCACCAAAACCATGGACAGGGGAAGACTGTGCACACCGCCTATCTTGACCTGGCCAAAGCCTTCAACACTATTCCCCACTCGGGCATAATAGAGAAACTATCTCAGCTAGACATCAATCCATATGTTACCAAATAGGTAGCTAAGTGGCTCACTGATAGAACTGACCTAGTCAAAATAGGAGAAGCCACCTCAAGCAGTAGACCCATAACAAGCAGTGTACCCCAGGGTTCGGTCTTGGGGCCTCTGTTATTTGGGATATACTTTTCTGAGGTGCAGGCCAAAACCAGTGGGCTATGGCTGACCAAGGTTGCAGATGACTGCAAGATGGGTGCTGTGATCAGTTCCCCTAGTGATGTGGGGATCCTCCAAGAGGGTCTCACCCAAACAAATGACTGGTGCAAGAAACATGGCCTCCAGCTGAATACTAAAAAATGCATTGGGGAGAGTGACGTCCCCACAAGTCATCACATTAATAATGTCCTAAGCACACAATCAGTTGTGAGGGATTTGGGCACCCAGGTTCATGGCAACCTCATTTTGACCACCATGTTGCTTCCATTGTATGGAAAGATTTGTACATGGCCCACCTCATAAGTAAGGGTATCTCATCCAGGGACAAAGGAGGTCATAACATCCCTGCATTCTTCCCTCATAAGGCCCTTTATTGAGTACAATGCCCCATTCAGCAGGTACCTCTCAAAGCACATGCAGCAGCTTGAGAAACCACAGAAGTTCCTCACTAGGAGAATTCAGGGCCTCAAAAATCTGCCATACACAGGCTAAAAGCCCTATCCCCTACTCAGTTTCATACAGACTCCTCAGAAGTGACCTCTGTCTGGCATATAAGGTGATCTCAGACCTCGCCTTGATGGGACTGCTGCATATCCGCAAGTCAAGCTCCACTCGAGTAACCCACATGAGCGGCCTCAACCTGGTCTGTAACATCAGTAGGACTTGTTGGTGTGACAGATTTGTGTTCGAGACTCCCTCTCCACATCAAGCAGAGTACCTCTTTACCCCTTTTTAAGCGCAACCTGGATAACTAGATGGGAAACAGAAAATACATCCCTGGGATTCTACCCATGTCCGTGCTGGACAGGGCATTAGGTGCTGACTTGTCTAAACATGGACCAAACTCTTGTGTAGGCTTATAAGGGCCTCAGGGCCAATAGCCTAGTAACCTCCTATGATGGTGTCCCCAACATTAATACTTTTTGCTTTCTGCACAGGGTTGTTTAAAGCAGCACTTTTCTGTCAATATGACTGCATCTTTATGAATGTAGATCTTGCATGCTTTCTCATAGCCAGATTTGGAACATACAGGCAACATGCCCTCTCAATTAACAAATCCTGCTCTGGAATACCAGTCCAGTTTGTTTGTACTTTCATAAAATCAATACTATCTATTCCTTCCAGTTTGTCTGGTGTAGCAGAAAATTTCTGGTTTTCTTGGTTTGATCTGTCTTCTAACTGTGCTATTTTTTGAAACACTTAACTGAGAATTGTCATATTCAGCCAATCTTACATTCATTTCAGTGTCTGATGTCTGCATTTTTATTAGATCACCTGAATAACTACTTAATGATGCTTCTGTTCATTTCAGATTTTTGTCATTTGATTTTGTATGTTTCTCCAGTATTGCAGTCATTTTAAACACCACATAGTGCATTTGATTTATTTTTTCTCTGATTTACTGTACTGGAAGCCATCTTCTGTACTAAAGCTGAAACTTGAACTGCTTTTTATTGACCAGCTGCAGTGTTCTTCCTAGCCAGATATTTTTCTTCTTTTTTAGCTGATTTTCTGTTACTTTCTCTAAATATATTGTTTGCTGAGATCCAGACAGTGTAATAACTAACAGGTAACTAAATTTTACCCAAATAAACTTTTACTGCCTTTTTCAGTTTTCATATTGGAAATTCCAGGAAGCAGTGAAATGTTATCTGTCACAGTAGAACAGATTTTCATTTTAGTGTGAATGACATGCTTTAGTTGCACTACAGTTGTTTTTATAGTTCCTGGATTATTGTTTCCTTCTGCTTTTAAAGACCTGCCTTGCACATCTGTTAAGACGGTGCTGCATTATTGCCAAGTTGTCTTCCTTGGGATCCTTCATTAGTTTTTAGAATTAAAGATAAGGAACTTCTCAAGTATGTTTTACATGTATGAGCTTTTATGAGGGTTTCGGTTCCCACAAGGGATGTACATTTTAGTTTAGAAATCTTGAAAACCTTGAGATGACCTGTCTAGGTTGTTGCTGTATACTTCTTCTTTTGGCTGTTCCCATTAGGGGTCGCCACAGTCGATCATCTGTTTCCATTTCTTTCTGTCCTCTGCGTCCTGTTCTTTCACACCAACCACCTGCATGTCCTCTCACCACATCCATAAACCTTATCTTAGGCCTTCCTCTTTTCCTCTTACCTGGCAGCTCTATCATTAGCATCCTTTTCCCAATATACCCAGCATCCCTCCTCAGCACATGTCCAAACCAACGCAATCTCCCCTGTCTGGCTTTGTCTCCAAACTGTCCAACCTGAGCTGACTCTCTAATATACTGATTCCTAATCCTGTCCATCCTCGTCACACCCGGTGCAAATCTTAACAACTTTAACTGCCACGTCCAGCTCTGACTCCTGCCTTTTTGTCAGTGCCACCGACTCCAACCTATATAGCATAGCTGGTCTCACTACCCTCTTGTAGACCTTCCCTTTCACTCTTACTGGTACCTGTCTGTCACAAATCGCTCCTCACACTCTTCTCCACCCTGCCTATACTCTCTTCTTCACCTCTCTTCCACACTCGCCATTACTCTGAACTGTTGATGTATTCTGTTCATTGAACTTTCTTTCACAAAAGACTAGACCCTCTTGTGGTAGTCACTTATACTGGAAGGGTGTCATAGCTTCAAACTCTTTAATGTTACTTGCCTTACACTGTCTTTTGTAAGTAAGAGAGTGGTTTTCTTTGTTCACCCTTTTTTTGCATAAGGATATGTCAGATATTGCCTCTAACTAGAAGATCCAGCTGCTTTCCTTTTGTTTTCACCCATTGGAGACAGAACTGTGAGTCTCTTACAGTATGGATTGTAGATGGCAGTTGTTTGGTTATGTCAGCAGAATCATTAATGCCAGAAAATCAGAGTAGCTTGATTTCTTTTTTAGCTGGCTAGTTATCAGCCTGAATGGCGAAGACTGTTCCAGTTGGATTGTTAGTTGCACAGCATTCTGTTATGGTTGTTTGGATAAACTTATCCAATGGAGCATAAATGCACATTATTTTAGAGCAGTTACTGCATTCACTGTGAATACTTGCAAAACAACTGATTGGTTGGCAGTCCCCATTCTTATACAATACTGTATGTTGAAGTATGTCCATGGCCAGAGAAAGATTTGCTACAGCAGTTGTTCAAGGTGTGCTTACTGGATCCACACTCTGCTTTTGGAGTCTTGGCTTACAGTTCTGCCCAAGCACTGGATTTTAAGACAAAAATATTGAGACATTATTGTTCAAATCTTTAAGGTATTTATTCTAAAAACAGATGATAGCATTATCCCTCTCCTTACAGTGGTTTCCTTCCTTCCATTCCCCCATTCATTTGTGTTCCATATCTAAATGTTTTTTTTTTTTTTTTGTCATTAGTACTGCTGCTGGGTTAACAAGAGTTTCTGGTAGGTGGCTTACTTAGTTTTTTTTTAAACAATAAACATCTTTATTAAATTATCATGTATGACATAGACAACTTTACATTTATGTAAATGAAAATAAACCATATTGACACAATCTCGGTTGCAAACATTATACATTACGAACCATGCCGACACAACTGTAGCTAAAAGCATTATACATTGCTTATAATGTATCCAGTCATTGTCAGTCATCCATTAGATAGCTTATTCAATCCCTGCCTTCTTTTAAACCTCGTTACTCCTCTGCATATTGCGGTTGTGGTGCTGCGGTAGCGTTGTCGCCTCATAGCAAGACGTTGTCCCGTTTGATTCTCAGCTAGAGCGTCTTCTGTGTGGAGGCATACGTGAGTGGGGCGTGCCTTCGTTGAAGGTTGTGCGTCAGGGCTGGTAACCCGGTACGTAAAAATCCACTACCAATCATTAGCGGACCGGAGTTCCGCTGTGGCGACCCCTAACCGGGAAAAGCCAAAAGACACAAACACCTCTGCATGTATTGATCTCATTTTGTAATTTGCTCCTACCCTTTTCTAAAGATCCGACTTCCAGTTGTTTTTATCTCTGTTACTGTCTTTGCTACTTCTAGTAAAGTTGGTTTAGACTTTGATTTCCATTTTCTAGTGATAGCTTTTTTAGCAGCCATCATAAGTAGACTCAGCAAGACCTTACTATGTCTAGGCAATTCCGATTCTGTATCTTAGCTTAAAAAAGTAATTTCCTTAGTTACACCAATTTGCTCACTCAGCATTCTCCAACAGAGCAATCTACAGAGAATCATTTAGTCTGCCAACTCTTTACAGTCCCAGAAACTGTTCCCAGTTATCTCTTTCATCCCCATCACACCTCCAACATTTGCTGTCTACTTGAGGAAAAATTTCCTGGAGTCTACTTGGGGTATAAAAATACTTATGTAAACATTTCCAAGCAAGGATCCTAAATCTTCTAGACTTTGTTGCATATTTTAGAGACATAGATATATCCCCCATTATTTCTTTGTAAATTTATTATCCAGTCTCTTCCCAATCCTTTCTAACTTCCTCTGATTGATTCTTATAGTTATCATGCAATATTTTGTATGCTGTACTAATTATTCCCTTCTTATCGGCAGCTTCTGTTCTAGATTCTACTAAAAACTCTACCAGTGCTGATCTTTCATTTAGGACCACCTTATTTCTTTCTCTTTGCCTATACTCTGATATCAGACCTTGATAGGGAAGGCAATCTCTAACCTGCAGTCCAAATTGGTTCTTGGTGTCTTCCCATTCTATTACTTTTCCCTCTGTAGTTATTTGCTCCCAATACCTTGGTTCCTTTGTCAGTTTTCTTCAAAAAATGCCATCCCCCCTTGCATATTGTCTGTATCGTAATTGCAATCATCCCTTTCAGTAGAATCTCCTTTCTTCATTCCCATGTTGGCTTGGTTCTTAGAACACTTTCTGCTACTTAATGAATATAATATTTTGTATGATTTATTGTTCTTAAAGGTCTACATCCAGAATCCCAGTCTCTCCTTGTTTCTTGAGTTTCCTTACTGTTTCATCATCATCTCCTCTTTCCACTTTGAATTATAGTTTTCTGCTTGTACTGTGTATAGGAGCCTTAAATGTGTTGCTCTGAAATATCCCTTTAAATCAAGTAATCCCAATCCACCCTGTTCTGTTGGAAGAATAAGCTTATCCCACTTGACTCTTGCCATCTTCCCCTCCCAGATAAAATCCTTCAGCTTTTTATTAATTGCCTTCCACAACTTCTCCTCTGCTTGATAAAAATATGCCTGACCTGTGTATAAGACTAAAGGGAGTAAAAACATTTTAACTGCTTGTATCTTACTATTGATATCCATATAACAGAGCTTCCATTTTCTCAGTTTTTGTATCATCTTTTGTTTAGTCTCTTCCCACATATCCTTAGCTGCCGCACCAGAATCATTTTTAATCCATACTCCTAAGTACTTCATTTTATCATGTCCCCATACGTATCGATATTGCTGAACCAGTTCTTGTGAGTACATAATTTACTACTATTGCCTTTGCTTTAGCTTCATTAATTTTGTATCCCAAAAAGATTTGAAACTGTCTCAGTATGTTCCACAGCACTGTAATGTCCCTTCCTGGTTTTGTCGGGTATAAAATAACGTCTTTAGAAAACAGCGACAGTTTTTCTTAACTACCGTACCAATTATATCCTTGAATTTATGAGTCCCTTATTTTCTTTGCCATTGGATCTAAATATACTGTAAAAAAAAAAAAGGGGGAAAGAGGACATCCACTGCCTGGTTCCTCTTCTCAAGCAGAGGCTACCAGAAAGGAACCCCGCCCACTTTAATTTTTGCCTCTGATCCCTCATATATCCTCCTAATCAACCTAATAATTTTATCAGGGAATGCTTCCATTGCTCAGCTCTTAGAGTCCCATCTTACTCTGTCAAATGCTTTCTCAAAACCCAGCAACAACAGTGGTATTTTCTTACATTCTGCTTCCCTCTGGATCATCACTGTTTTGTTAATGTTGTCAAATGTTTGCCTTCCCTGCACAAAACCACATTGATCCATATCTAGCAGTTTTGGCATACTTTTTGCCATTCTTTTAGCCATTATAAACATAAGCACTTTATAATCATGGTTTAGTATTGAAATGGGCCTGTATGAAACTGGATCTGATGGATCTTTACCTTCTTTAGGTGTTACAACTACCACCACTTTCTTCCACGATGTTGTTACTTCTGCTCTTAAAATACTGTAAAAACCTTCCAGGCTTTTGCATACTTCAGGACTTCCATGGCACGGAATCCCACAGATAATGAATACTGCAGCAGTGATTGTAAGGACATTTCTTGTTACTTCTTAATCATATGGCCCTTTATTTTATTTCCACCCTATTTTTAAACTCCACTTTATTTTTATCCCACTCCCTAGCTATATTTTCAGAAGAAATTTCTACCTTCTCTAATAGCTCCTGAATAATTTCTACTACCCTTTCCTTAAATTTCCTCTTTTCAACAGATGGGTGGGAAAGCACCAGTGTCTCATTTTTATTTCATTGCCCTGTGTTTTAATTTTAATTATTATTGGTGCATGATATGGAATAGTTATTGGCTGCATATCAAGACCTTCAGTTAAATGCATATGTCCTGTGAAATGTAAATTCTGTCTAGCCTAGCCCAGTTTTTATATCTTGAGGAATAATATATAAATTCACTCCTAAATCCCCGCACTGATTTCACTTCTTCCATGACAAATATTTTCATGAATTTCTTTACAAATGTACCCTCCTTTGTTATATTTTCCGTTCTGCCCCCCCCCCGACTCATCTTCACTATTGCAAATTAAATTCCAGTCCCCATCTAAAAGTAATATTCCTTGCTGAAAGCTGATTAGTTCTCCCAGAATAACTCCATTATAGCAGTTTTTGTTGGAATATAAATACATGCCAGTGTAATCCTCCTCCCTTGCCAGTAGACCCTTAGTACTACAAATCTGCCATTATTGTCTGTTTTTATCCTCCTCTATTACTATTGGAGCTCCTCTTGCAGTTAGTACAACTACTCATGTCTTCCTTAGCTCAGGTATTTTGCTAAGTAACCATCTTGAAAACCTTTCATTACCAAATTCACATGTTCAGTTCTTTCCAAGCATGTCTTCTGTAGCATAGCTACTCGCACTCTACATTAATATCGTTCACTACTTTTTTTTTTTTTGTATTTATTTGTGAGACAATTAACGTTTAAAGATATTATAGAAAGCATCATATTCTTGAGAGATTATTAGCCCCACCTTTTTGTATAACAGCTTTTTTGTTAAATATCTAGTTTCAGCTTTTATGTTGCATGCATGTACTGTTTGGTAGGTTAATCTTTTATACAGTTGTTCTTTGTCATCTCCATTTGAAGCTGTGTCACTTCTTACAGCACTTTTTGTTTTGAAGACCCTCAAACAAAAATACACACACACTCACACTCTCTCTCACTTACATACCCCCCTAAAACCTTTTAACTTAATAACACACAAAACTATATACATCTTCGGTATTGGAAGTTTTACCCTCCTAATAAGAACGCACATTCCAAATTGACAACCACACACACATAGAACTGAGCTAACCTAAAGGAAATTTATTCATGCTAAGATGTACAGTATAGCCTGTGGTTCTGTTAAGTACTGTCTGGTTTTGTCATATCTTTATAGCTCTCTCAGCTGGGAAAACACTTGAATGCTTTCAGAAAACATTTTCTCCAACAATTTATCTTTATCAGATTGCCTGGTACTGATTTTATTCTCCAAACGTTAATGTCATGAAGTAAGGCATATGCTTTATAGTCCCCTACAGGTTTATCAGAGTCCAAGAAAGTCCAATATTTCCAGATTTTCTTGTTCTATTGCTGTTCATCTCCTTCTCCCAAACCTTGTCACTGCTTCATTTCCAGTGTGCTTTCAATTCTTCTGTTCAACTCTTGTGCTCTTTTTCCCCTCTCTCAAGTATTTTCCATTAAAACCCTGGAAAGGGTTTCACTGGCACAGTTTCTTTGTAGTCTCTATTACCAGAAGAACAAGAAGCAGAATCTCCTTCTGTTTCACAGTTCACTTTTTGTTGGACAAAGTTTTGTATTTCTTCTTTAGCATGTACTTCATCAAAAATTGATTTTGTTCCTCCAGGGAAAAATATTTTGAAGATAGCTGGGTACAGCTGTTTGAATCTCATGCCTGCTTCTCAACATTCCCTGACTAATGGAATAAATTTACTCCTCTTCTGCCTGATGTACAATGAGTAGTCATTCTCCACAAACACTCTGCTGTTTCCCACTTTTAGTATTGTGTCCTTCTGCCACAGTTCTGTCAGAATCAATTCCGTCTGCTGGTAAGATTGCATCTCTACTATTAAAGGTCTAGGTTGTTTTCTCAAAGCCAGTTTTGGAGCATATACACAATGTGCCCTTTCAATTAACAATTCCTGTTGTGGACTTCCAGTCCAGTAGCTTATTTGTGCTTTCATAAAATTAATACAGTCTGTTCCTTCCAGCTTATCGGGTACAGTAGAAAATCTCAGGTTTTCCCTACGTGCTCTGTCCTCTATTATTTTTTGAAACATTTCTTCTTGTGCTGTCTCATATTCAGCCAGCCTTTTCTTCAATTCGACTTCCAAGTTATGTAGTTTTATCACCTTATCTGAATATCTTTTGAAAGCTTCTTCCATTTTTTTCAGTCTTTTATTGTTTGAGTTGATATACTGCATCATTGTTTCATTTATTTTAGTCAGATCTGTTTGCAGTTGCCTTATACTTTCCTGTATGTTACTGGAAGTCATGTCTGGAGCTTGCACTGCTTTTTGCTGAAAAGCTACAGTACTTTTCCCAGTTAGTGTTTTTTTGTCGCCTTTTGTAGATTATTTTTCTTCAGGTCCTCTGTATTTCTTTTTTCCTGGAATACTGGCAGTGCACTTACTAGCCACTTAGTGAAATTTGCCCAGAAATCTAAGTCCACTGGGTTTCTCTGCTAAGTTTGTTTTCGCACAGGGAGAGCTAGAATTAAGCTGTTACTCAATGTGGAGCCATCTTGGATGTGTAGTGACTTAGTTAGTCCTTTTATACCATGTTTGGCCACAGTGGTACTATAGTGGATCGGCCTTTTCCAGAAATTGTCCCAATTGCAAGTAAATAATTTGACAGTTGAATACATAAATGGTAACTGATATATTTCCAGTTATCCTTTGTTCAGCCATAGTAACAATATAGGAAATTAGCATTTTGTTAGCTGTAGGTCTTGATGACAGTGGGACAAAATAAAGTGGCTGCAGAATTTACACTGCATATTTAATGCCTTTATTGGAATTCAGTCAGACTGGATAGTGGAGCATGATGCCATTTGCCAGAGTTATGTAGTTTTCCAGACAGAGACCACTTTTAGAGAAAGTGATACAGACTGATCTAGCAAACCTGAAGTTTGTTGCACAGTGGCAGCTGATGACTTCAAAGTAAGGGGAAGGTGCTGCAGGAAGCAACTGAATAGGTGGGGCTAATTGGAATGATCTGGGACTCTATTCCAACAGGTCTATGACCATTACCTGTGATAAAAACACAGATGAGGTCATTCACTTTCATCCCCTGGGTGCTTTAGTGTGTTACCCACTCATTATAAAAACGGTATTGACTGTATACAACTTAGATGTCTGACTGCAATGAAGAAAGCCGACCTTAGGTGAAATAGAGCCCTAGACAAAGGGTTCCATGGGCCACCCTGTTGTACACTACTTCCCCTCCTGCATCTTCTCAGTCCCCTCCTCTGCTGTCTCCTCATCCTGGCCACATGCCATCCAGCTGAATTACTTCTTTCTTGTTTTAACACACTTCGTATTATGAGTACTTTATATCTTCTCCCATGGTTTTAACATACCCTAACTGGAAAAGACATTACTGTAGTAAGTATTGAGGAAATACCTGAATTAAGCCATGGGTCTGAAGACTTAGCAGCTTTTAGAAGTATAGAAGCCCTGAGTTGCATTTTTGAGCTTTTCTTAACAAACTTTTGATATAATGATGATTAAACCAAAAAAAAAATCTTGAGTAAGGAAAGATGTTTAGTCTTGTATTTTCTTTCAGGGAAAAATATGTTGCGTCTATAATTTATTGTTCAAAACTAAGAAAATATTAGTTCCCCAGTAAACTGTGAAGACATATTGCTGCAAGGATCTATAAATTCTGGCCGAGAATAGTGTATGCCTTCTTGCTCCTCCAAAAGACATCGTTATCCTATGGGTACCCCTCTGGTGTTTGTTTAGAAAGAAACTAAAAGCACTATTGGCCAGAGGTATATATTATGAAGCTGAGATCATGGGAGAACAAACCTAAACACATACATAAAACCCACTTAAAAGCAGGGAGTGTAAGCCAACTCTGCAAAGGAGGCTTCACAGCCAAAAACTCAAGCAGAAAACCAGCCACTGTTAGGTAGCAGTACTACTCAGTCTAATACTCTACCAGTGATCAGTTGAGTCACACTCATCCTGCCAATGCTGCAACATGTAGCCACTTACTAAGTACAGTGCAGATGCTGTATTGCAATGGAAAGTGAAAAAGTATGACCTGCTCAGCAACCTCTCCCCGCCACACACGTAGTCATTTTCATCACAGACAGTCCCAGTACTCCTCTATTGCAGCCACTTTATTGACTGTGCTTAACTGAGGTAATCTGTGTTAAAAACACACATAGTACAGCATTCCAGCTGGCATCACATAAATACACAACACACTGCTTCTGCAAAGCTATAATACTGATTGCTTATCTTGAATAAATAATCAATCACCTGAATCCACAAATACCCCCCCTGTACCCTGCAATTGATAACTTTGACTGCGCACACCTCAGATATAAGAATGTTAAAATGTTTGGCCACAGTAATTTTATTTATTTTACCTCCCTCACCACACACACGCACAATGGACCACAAATTACAGCCACTTTTGTTACTGCAGCTGCACAGCTGTGTTATGTTTGTGATAAAATAAATGATTACATAAATAACTGCCACATAGGAATTTATCTAATCCTCTCACTACTGTTAGAATACAATGTGCAACAAACTGACCTCCCCCAATACGTCTCAACCTCTTAGCTCAAGAATCAAGTAGAAAACTAAAAGGTAATGATGGATAAATTACCAAAATCAGGGACAAGCTACTACCTTCATATAGTTAGTTGCAAAATAACAGCCTTTGCATTAACATGATTTCTTGAAGACTATTAAGGTTGATACTCAAATGTCTATCATCATTATTTAGTGAATGCAAAATTTCTTGATTTGCCAGAAAAACAAACTTTACAAGAAAAAGACCAAAATATGAGACAAAAAATTGGAGACTTTCTGCAAAATCAAAGACAAGTGAGTATCTCCTCAACTAATACATAGTTACTTACACATGTGTGTGCATGTGCACGCACACAGATGTGACTATCAGTTGCAGACGCTTATACGACTATGACTGTATGACTGTGCACTTCAGGTTGTGGATAAAAACGTAAATAAAAAACAGCAAAACCTGACTTAAGACGCTGAAAGTCAAATACACTCTAAGACAATAGTATGCAAAATTTTTTTTGTTTGTTTTTTATTTACATGTTTTTATCCACTTGCTTTTAAGACTTGTACTAGAAAATAAAAATATAAATACATACATATAATTTTAACTTTAACTGCATTGATATTTCATAATAGATAATTATTGTTTTTTGATCTTTTTACAATATTTGTCTATTATTTTAAAATAATGTTTTAAAACAATGCATAGATGAGTATTTTAGGTAATGAATGAAGGTGGTTGCCACTTTAAGAGCAATTGATTCCTGTTGATTCAGGAACCAGCTGACTTTTCACTTCCTATATAGTTTGTCCTACGCTGTATAATTATCTGAAGAAGTTGGGCTATGTGGCCTGATGAAAAGCGCTTTGTGATTTTTTGTTTTTTGTAATAAACAGTACGTTATTTCATCGTGCTTGCAGGATTTATTTGGGCAGTTGGATACACTGTGGTGCTTCTTCCTTTTGGTAGTACGGATTCAGTTTGTGTTTGTGTCTTAGCTTCGAAAATACAAAATGCTTGAGAGATGGGAAAAAAGTACTTGAGTTGACTAGAAGAATCCGGGAGTACCTTGTAAATGAAACAGAATTTAGAATTTGGAGATGGAGATGAGCAGGAATACCAGCAACATGGAAATTTAAGAAACGAGAGACTGGAAAGCATCAGTCACATTTGTGAAATATGTCTGAATAAGAAAAAGTAGAAAGAATGGACTTTTGTTGACTTTGTTAAACTTGTGAGGAACTGAAAAAACATTTGCCTCACTTCATGTTCTTAATGTTTGGAAGGACACTGAAGGGGAGGGGAATATGAAAGAAGAAAGTAATTGTAAGTAAAACAATTTCTGTTCTTAGTGTGTGTATGAAACATTCACAATATATATTGCATGCTTTATAGTGAAGTATTTTAGTTCTTGTATGGGATAAAGTTACTAAAGTAAACAGGTGCTTTTTTTCCTCCTCCTTTTTCTTATTTTTTAGTATTAAGAAATGTAGGCATTGCAGTGCAAAAAGAGAAGAAAGTCTAGAGAAAAACATGTTTACTATCAAAGTAGAAATAAAAATGAACGTTCAATACTTTGAAAATGACGTCATACTTCCTGCATACTAATTAGGTTAAAATGTTGAATATGTTGATCAAATTCAACAGATTCAACATTTATGTTGAAAATTGACCGTGATGGCAGTGCTGGTGCAAATGTAAGTTAAACACCTACACTGTCATTCACATTTTAGCAGGGGGGCAAGCCCCCCACACCCCCTGCAAATTAAATATTCTAACTCCGAGATTGCACTCCAGTGAGGAAAGGGATACATTTCCCAATCCGCACTGTACCATGACTCTACTCAACATCTAGTTCATATCAGTGAATGTACACTTCCATTCACTGATATGTACTCTCGATCTCCTAACATTCAGCAACACGGAAGTCTACTAACTGCCATTCGTGTTCGCTGAACCAACGTTCAACTTTTTGATAGAAAACCACAAAAGCATGTTTAAGGTAATAGGCTGCAGTCTTGGGTTGTTGAGTTGGGGAGTGTGATGCAAAAGTACATAGGTCATAATACATGTAGAGCTGATATGTTTTCTCTTTTGTATAGGTGAATGTCTGGATTAAGACCCTTGGCTTAAAGTGGAAACAAGTAAATATGAAAACACTGAATATAATGAAAAGTATTTCTTTAACAGTACATGTTTCAACTGGTCTTTCAGGCTGTGACAGAGGACTATTTTTTCCCTCTTACTTTTCCATGGAGACATGCTGATAATAGGGCAATAAAATGCCAGAACACTGGTTTCTTCGAGGCTGCAAGTTAATGTTTTCTGAAAGCATGCAAGTTTTCACATATAGGAGGTGGAAAAGATCACACACAAAAAAGAACAGACACCAATTAGTATTACGAGAAGCACAGGCAATGGCATGTGTCTTGGCATGGAAAACCTCAGTTTCATGTTAATTAAGGTTTGTGTTAGCAGCTATATGGGAAAAATGTTCCTATTAGAAAGGTTAAATTTTCATTATTTGAAGATATACATAGATATGTGTGTTTGTATTAAGTTAACAGGTTATGGGGATGCCCTGGGAGTGTTTGGTTTTGTGCTCAAGGATTTTTTTATTTAAACAAAAAGTCTTGTAAAATGTGACATAGCTTCCAATTCTGATGAAAAAAAAAATGTATAAAGGATTAATGTGCCAAATATTAGTGGGTACATAGATTTATAGATTACTATGCTAATGACCAGGGGAAGGGGGGCTTAGGTTCATAGGTTGGTACTAGGCTATCGGCCCTAGGGCCTATACAGGCCTAGCCATAACAATTCCCCTGGTTATTTCTTCCCGCACTATTTATTTCCCTGGACCCCTGTCTAGCAAGGCGACTGACGTGATCTCCGGGGTGAATTTCCTTTCTCCCATCCAATCATTAAGGTTCCTTTTGAAGAGGGCCAAAGAGGCGCTCTGCTTGACATGTATGGGCAGTCTATTCCAGAGTCTGGGGAGTCTCTGGGTCAGGAATCTATCCCTCCAGCATGTTTTGTTTATTGTGATGACAAGGTTTAGATCCCTGGAGCATGTGGCTGTGAGGGATTGGGATTTATTTAAGTATAGCATGTCCAACAGCTCTGGGTTTGGGTTTGACATGGCCTTGTATTTAAGCAGAGATCGCCCCTGAGTAGACGATATGCGACAAGAGTATAGCTGGAGGTTTACGGCGGTCAACGTAGGGCATCTGCTTTAGGCCTGTGATTCTTTTAGTGAGGTATTTCTGCGGCCTTTCCAGTTGTTGCAGATGTCTTGAGAGGTACATACCAAACGGGGCTTTGTATTCTATAATGGGTCTAATGAGGGATGAGTACAGTGGGACAATGACCTCCTTTTTTCTGGATGAAAAGCCCTTAGTGATGAGGTGTGCCACATAGAAGGATTTCCTGACTGTTGTGGCAATGTGGTTATTGAAGGTGAGACCACTGTCCACCTGTGTCCCTAAGTCTCTTATCACACTTTTGGTGTTTAGTGTACTGTCACCTATGTGGTAATTCACGGGTACATGTTTTTTCCCAAAGGGGATAACTATACATTTCTTGACATTGAGCTTGAACCCATGGCTCTGGCACCAAGCATCTGTTTCTGTAAGGCCCTTTTGTAGAGTATCCACATCATTTGGGGGTTCAATAATGACTCCCAATTTACATTCATCTGCAAACTTTGTTAGCCAGAGTCCCTTAGTGTTGGCCTGTACTTCAGAGAAGTAGATGTCAGACAAGAGCCGGTTCCAGGACTGAACCCTGAGGTACTCCCCTTGTCTGGAGCTGGATTTGGAGTCTGCTACTTTTACAGCCAGTTGGCAACCCATCACGTGATGTAGGGATTAATGCCCAGTTTAGTAAGTCTTTCTATGATTCCAGAGTGGGGGATGGTGTCAAAGGCCTTGACGAGGTCCAGATAGGCTGTGTGGACCGCCTTACCCTCGTCCACGGCTCTGGAGACTGATTTGAAGAAGTTAATCAGGTTCAGGAGACAAGATTGGCCCTTCACAAACCCAAACTGGGTGGGGTCCACTGTTTGAAGGTTGCCAATGTCTTTGTTTTAAGCCTAGCCAAGTTTTCTCAAAAGAATAATGATGTCCTGTATCTGAATTAGACATTGAGAGCCAGGCATTTATAAGCTACCTCTGTTCATAAGGGCTATGGGTACCAGACCCAGTATAAATTTTCTATTCCCCATCCACTAGTCAGGGTTGTGCTTAAACTGGGTAATAGACAAATTCAACTTCACATGGATAGAAAGCCTGTTCTATAGGAGGGGCAGTCCCTGGGACACACATCTGTCTCTCCAGCATGTTCTTTTTAAGTTGCAGACAAAATTCAGGTCCCTAGACCTTGTATTTCTGGTACTCTTTGATTTACAAACATGTAAGAGATTCATAAGTGGGTTTGCAGATGCCTTGTAAGCCAAGTATAGCTCACCCCTCAGGACTCTGTAGGAGACTGAGTAGAGGGAAAGAGCTTTAAGACACTCTGCATAAGGCAGGTTTTGTTATGCCTTGTATTCTTCTTGTACGGAACCTCCGAGATCATTCTAGTTGTTGCATATGACTGGTCAGGTACATACCAAAGGGAGCATTGTACTCTGAGTGGTGTGATAAGGGTGGAGTATAGGGGGATAATGACCTCTCTGGGCCTAGATGTCACACCCTTACGTACAAGTTGCACAACATAAAGGGATTTCATCACCACTGTGGCCATTTGGTGGCCGAAGGTAAGGTTACTTGTCTATATGACTACCCAAATCCCTGACCACTGGGTCGAATTTTAGGGACATATTATCAGCATGGTAATTAGCCAGGATGTTTATTTCCCAAAGGGTACAATTATGCATTCCTTAGTGCTGAGTTTAAGATGTGGCTTTGGCACCATGCGTTAGTCAGAGATGGACCTTGTTGAAGAATGCTAGTGTCTGTAGAGTTGATAACCCCCAGCTTGCAATCGTCTGCAGACGGTCAGCCATAAACATTCAGCATTTGCTTCCATTTTGGAGAACTAGATGCCAAAAGGGACCAGGCCTAGTACAGATCCCTCTTCAGCTCCACTAGTGACTGGCCTGTACGTGGAGGTGGCCTCACCTATTTTGACCTCCTGGGTCCCATCACCAGTTGGCTGTCCAGCAGGTGATAAAAGGGTTTATACCTAAATTAGTGAGCTTGTCTATAATGCCTGAGTGAGGTATGGTATCAAAAGCCTTGGCCAGGTCGATGTAATCTGTGTGCGCAGTCTTACCTTCATCCAATGCTTTGGTGACCCTCTCAAAAAAAAGTCCATCAGATTTAATAGACATAACCTTCCTTTAACCAGGCCAAACTATGATGGATCCTGTGTTTTCAGGTTACCTATGTCTTTATCATGTCCATGATGATTCTTTCTATGGCCTTGCATACGAGGCTGGTAAGTTTTATAGGTCTTTAGTTACTCAGATCAGTGGTTGGACCTCCTTTGTGCAGGGAGACTTTAGATTTATGGTTATGGCACAGATTAAGCCTATGGAAAGAGGAGGTGATATAGTAAATAGAACAGAAAAAATTGAGTTGCGATGGATAATTAATTTACGATCCAACCAATTCCCCGGACTAAATGCTATAGTCCCGCTTAAACCTGTTTTAAAAGAGAGGAAACTACGAGGGAAATGAATGGTATATCTGCCAATGTAGCTCAAGTCGGTTGAGCATCAGACCCTTATCCAGAGGGTCCAGGGCTCGATTCCTAGTCTGGGCACCATGGTGAAAGGAGAAGAAATCTTTAACCATAAATAAAAACAGTTGAATTAGTTTACTGTGCAAGAAGAAGTTTGGAAAACATTGAAACCAAGAGCATCAAAAGAATAAAAAGAGTGTAGTTTGCTTATTATTATTTTTTTTTTTTTTGCCTACATGTTATAGTCCTCCTCAAGCTTGTTTGGAAAGAAAAGAAAACTAAGAGGGAGTTGAACTATATATCTACCAATGTAGCTCATTCGGTAGAGCATTAGACTCTTAAACAAAGGGTTCAGGGTTCTAGCCCTGGTTTGAACATTATGATGGAAGGAGAGTAAACCCCAAACTATAAATAAATTGAAATCAAGTTCATTGTGCATGTAGAAGTCTGGAAAATATTGAAATTTAGAGCGCTAAAAGAATAGAAAGAGTGTTGTTCATCCATTATTTACATCAATTAGAAAGGAGAAATGATGTTTATGGAGATCAAAGATATTTGTTAGTGGAAATTTGTCAGCAAATGAAGAAAAGTCATTGAATTAGTAGAGAGTTTGGAATTAGTATGGGAGAAAAAGGAGAAGTATAATTTGCCAACCAATGGATTACATAACATTAAAAAACAATTAGGATAGCTTCTCAATAAGACTGAGTAAAGAGCTCTGTACAAAGTAAAACTCGGATAGAATAACAGGAATCAGCAGTACATCTTCGAATATAAGCAAGCGCTGTTAGTCATAAAGAGACTTGATATTAAGAAGCAAGACACAAAATAAAAAAAGTTTTTGATTTATGATGTGAGTTAGCAAGTGCATTTATGTAGTTAAGTAAGCGCTATCAGTTTGAAAGAGACCTGATGACATGGAAGTAAGAGCATTTACAAGAAAGTGTTTGATCCTATGTTTCAAAACAAAGGAGAAAGCCACTGTACTTGTGGTTTACCTAATGAAGACAACCCGTGAAAGAGAAGAGGTTGTAGCTCTGTTATAGGCAGACAGACGCCTCCAATATAGAGGTGAAATACATGAAAAATGCTAAGCAGGGAGAGTGATTAGTCTTTACAAAAGGCAAATAAGAACATGACATAAAAAGGTGGAGCCTGCATCTTGCAACAGGATACACACAAGCCATAGAAGAAAAAGAATAGCAAATTAGGTAAGAGAAAGGAATGAATAAACATTGGTAGATTTATTAAAACTTATTTGCATGGAAGAATGTAATTGGCTTCCAAGAAATAAGAACCAGAACATCGGATTGGATTACAAGTACATCAATAATTAGCATAGTGACTCCCATTGGTTGTGGGGGATGACTCTAAGTAAGCAGCATGAATATAAATAGAAGTAGCTGCAAATGTTAAGCAGATCTGAAGAAGGTTGATAAACCGAAAGCGCTCATCTCTCTTTTTTGCGTTACAACGCTAACTTTCAAATGGTTAGGTTGTAGCTTTTATTTTGTTTTTTGTTTTAAATCATTTTAATAAAAGTCCTTTTAAAGAAGAAACAAGGAGAAGCGTCTTAACAAGAGTTTTAACAGCAGTAGCCAAGGAGGAAAGCACCATTCTTTGAAAACAAGTCTTATACTTTGGTATCCTCCAACAGTGACCTACTGTAAATATGCTCTTATGATTGCTAATACAGCAAGTTTTGAACTTCACAGTATGTCTGCCAAAGTTGTAGTGTATTTCTCATATTTGTGGGTGCTGGAATTATGGGGCTTACACTTCTTTTAAGGAGCTGGCTATCTTAAGCCAGAACACATTTACCGCTGCAGTTACTGCAGCATCTCATTAAGCAGAAGAAAGCCTGTGTGTCATCTACCACGGATTTGTGAATCTGTAATCATAGTGAGCATCATATCAGGTACTGGAGATGTCTGCATAAAACTTGTAGGAGTGGAGTTCTTACCCGATTTGGAGACAAAGGCAAAACTCCTGATAAAGCTGGCTGAATGTTCTGAAGGCTGTTCCTAATCACAGAGATCAGTGTTTGACATTTTTGACATAGAGGCCCAGTCTGCAACAGTCATAGTAGAGCTAAGGAAACATACATGGTTTTACATCTCCAAGACCAGAGTTGCTAAAGGCAAAGGGGGGTACTTCAGTGTTCATCAGGTAACATATGCAGGTTCAAAACCCCCCTTTTTAAACAGAGAGCATCACTACACCACACTGAAAATAAAATGTATACCCATAACATAAAGGACTACCAAAAGCTTGTTTGGAAAGGTTTCCATTTTTTGCTCAGACTCCCAGCGTGATCACCACGCATTCTCCCTTCTTGCTGCAGAAATCTGGGAAAGCCGTACCAGAGCGAGTAAAATCTGTGTTGCCATTCCTGCACTTCCAGAGGGAAATAAAAAAACTATCTATTCAAGCAGGCCTAATGTAAATGCTCACAAAAGAACTCGTATCACTTAGCCTGCCAAACTCCTTTACTTTCCATTAACAACCACCTTGTATTCTCATTCGCTATAAAACAGATTAGTCTAAATTCTTTCCTAGATACTCCATATCTCCTTTCTCCCAAACAACTTTTATCTCATTCAGCTACCTACAATTCCCTTTCTTTCCTCCTCTTCTCTTCCACCTTCCCTTCTAGTTCTCTACTCCCCTCCATTTCTTCATACTTTGCACTGAAATGTACATCTACATTTCAATATTCTTTATCACACATTGCACATTTATACACATGTTACTGTATCAGTGTAATGGTTTACTTAAAATTTAAGCATCTCAAATTTCCAGAAAGTGTTAATGGTAACACTATTACTGTTTTGCTGATATTTTTTAACCATTGTAAATACCTGCTAAAGAAAGAAACCTTATAAATAAAGTCTTTTGGCATTTCCTGGTTAGGGGTCGCCACAGCGGAACTCCGGTCCGCTCATGATTGGCAGTAGATTTTTACAGTGCCGAGTTGCCAGCCAGACGACCAACCTTCAAAGAAGGCAAGCCCATTCACGCTTGCACCTACTTGCATGTCTTTTGCGTCACTCGACCGCGGGTAAGGCATGCAGACTCCATACAGAAGGCGCTCCAGCCGAGAATCGAACGGGAGAACCTCTTGCTGTGAGGCGACAACGATAACCACTGCGGCCAGCTAAAATTTGGCTTGAAAACTCTGCTGTTACCAAATCCAAACAAAACCAAACTGCTTTTTTTTTTTTTGTTTTTGTTTTTCATAAGAAACCGTTCAGACAGACTTGACTTCTTAATCATGTCATCAGACAATACTAACATCGAAGTGGTGTGTCACAAATTTGCTTGGGGTTATTACAGATGATAGCATGAAATTTGATACACATACAACAGGCTGTCAAAAAGACCCATCCAAACTTGGTACTTTCTCCTCTACCAAATGTGTCCTTACAGACAATAAACAAAGCCATTGCTACCTTCTAACTACTTCCAAAGATTTTTTATGCATTTCTATGACAAATCTGTAAACTACACAGAAAACAAAACTAGAACAATGTTATAAAAAGATTGCAAAAACTGTCATCAACCAACCCAGCCATACAGAACCTATCTTGGCATAGGCCTTAAACACTTAAACCAGTTGGACTACAACAATACCTTGCATATTCTCAACTAATAGTAACATAATGTAGAAGCTGAAAAATATCCTCCTCTGGAACAAATGTTTCCATGATGTTCATCGTGTTTCACTGTTGCAGTCATTACATTTGGGTAATCTGCTGGCAGGTTGCCCTCAGTCGGCCTGATTAACAAAGTCTTGGGTCCTGTTTCGGTTGCTGTCCCTTCTTCTATGACATCAGATCGTCAGGGGTATAAAACATGCAGCCGATGCCATTACATCAGTCTTTCTTGCCGCGCAGTGCCTGAAGCAGAAGCAGTCCGCAAGTGCCGGTCGGCCGACTCTTGAAATTTTCATTTTCGAGTTTCAGAACCGAAGTCTTCAACTGAAAGCTAAGAACCCCGTTGGGGAAACTTTTTCTTGCTCCTTACCAATGTCAGTAAAAGTTAATAATTGTATTATTTATGGGAAGCAAATATCTCATAAGGATTTTCATTTGTACTGTATTCCTTGCCTAGGCCCTGACCCACGACGTACCTTGCTGTCGGTTTTGTGCTTTATTTAATCAGCGCACTATCCGTCGACGGTACATTTTTGCTTCAAAATATTTTGTTTCTCGGTTTAATTATCCAGAAATGATGTTGGTTAGCCATCCGACTACCAGAATACCGAAAAGACACAAAGAAAAGACAGAGACAGACCATTGAGGTCCAAAACTGCCGACGACGCTTCTCCTAAGCCAGTCCCCAGTTCGCCGGTACTCAGTGAGGTGCTTTCGCAGCCCCTGATACCTGCTACTTCTGATTCGCAGGCTTCTACTGAGACCCATTCGGAGCCCGGTATGCTGCGAGATGTTTCACATATGGAACCCGCGGATGTCTCTACTTTGGATGGGTCTGGAGCCGCTGAGCAGGCACTGGCTTCTGAGGGTTTATTCAGGCCTACAGACATGTTAAACCGACTCCAACTTCAGTGCTAAGGCCTAAATTTCAATCTATGTCTAAAAAAAACAATGCCCAGGCCACATGTTCAGGCCCCTATGCCTAAAAAAACAAATGATCAAAATGGCTGAAGATTTATTTACTCTAATCAGGGCAGGGGTAGTCAAACCCCCCCCCCCCCCCAAGAGGCCTAGGATTGAATTTGACTATGAATCTTCTGAACAGGACTCTGTTTCTTCTGACTCTTCTAATGATCTGGATTTGTCCATACCTACATATGAGGACTCTGATGCAGAGGATTCCATTCCCTCTGCTTCTCCGCCTGAGGATTTCTCTTTTGGAGAAACTTTACATACCTTAAGGGAGCATTTCCACTGGGAAAGTCAGGATTTCTCTGAATCCAAAAAAAGGCTTCGGGATTTCCTCCTCCTTCCTCAGCATAGGCCTTTGACTATACCTCCTGTACTAGGCATTGTTGATGTGCTTTTGGAATCCAGTTTGGCCCCTGATTCCTTGCCTCCAGCCCCTAGCAAACCAGACGGGTACTACAGGGTTCCTGAGTCCCACAAATTCTTTTTCAAAAATCCTGTTGTGGACCCTGAAACCATTTCACAGGGGCCCAAGGGCATTAAGGCTTCTACTAATAAAAATCCTACCCCTTTTGATAAAGACTCCAGGGCACTGGATAGATGGGGTAAAAAGGTTTATACTTCTGCAACCTTAGCAATCAGGGCTTTAAACTGTCAATTCCATATGCTAAAATATCAACAGCATATCGTGGGACTGCTTAAACAGAAAATTATGTTGATTTCTGACTGTGTGGAGAATAAAGATTTGCAGGATTTATTGCATTCAGCTGAACAAGTTGGCAAACATACTTTGCATTGTAGTTTTGATTCTTTAGAGGCCTCTTGCAGGGCTGCTGTTACTGGGTCTGTGCTTAGAAGGCATGCTTGGCTTAAGGAACAATCTCTGCCTGATCATGTTAAAGCAAAACTTTTGGATGCTTCTTTGCAGCAGGACCGCCTGTTTGGCAATAAGGCTGAAGAAGTTCTAAAAAAGATGGAAGATAAAGCTAAATATATGCAAACTGTGAAAGATTTCTTACAAGAGCAACCTGCTAGATTTAGTAGGCATTGGCCTACTAAGAACCGGTCCTTTCCAGCTCCTTCCAGAGCCACTACAGCCAAACCCAGACATTCCAAAAGCACCAGGTTTCAATCCCAAGGGACTTTCAAAACTAAGCAATGGGGTGCTCCCACTTCCAAATCTGGAAACAACAAGGCATCACCCTATGGTAAACAGTCTCAATGACTTCCCTTTGAAATTACCAAGCACTTACCTCTTAGCCACCCCTTTGGGGGGAAAACTGGCTCTTCATTCAAGAAACTGGTAACTTATAACCCAGGACAAATTGGTTTTAAATATAGTGTCCCAGGGATACAGATTTCATTTCCACATGCTGCCAACTCCAAACGGGTGGCCAGACCTGCCCCCAAATCAGTGGGCAGAGGCTCAGCAACAAGTACTTTCCCTCCTAAACATGGGGCCTACTCAACTAGTACCAGAAGAGGAAAAGGGACAAGGTTTCTATTACAGACTTTTTCTGGTACCCAGAAAAGACAAATCATGGCATCCAATTCTGGACCCGTCTACTCTAAACACCTTTCTGGACATTCCAAAATTCAAGATGCAGACTCTTCAGTTATTTCCTATGCTATTCAAGGATGCCTGGTTGGCAACTCCAGATTTAAAAGAGGCTTACCTGCATATCCCAATAAGGGAATCTTGCAGAAGATACCTACGCTTCAAAGCAGGCTACATGCATTATCAGTTCTCTGCACTGCCCTTTGGCTTGTCTACTGCGCCCAGGGTATTCACAAAGTGCCTGGCTCCAGTAATTGTATTTTGCAGGCAAAGAAATATTCAAATATATCCATACCTGGACGATTGTCTAATTCAGGCAGAAAACCAGGCCATTCTTCTAAAACATCTGGCGTTTGTAAAAAGAGTTCTAACCTGTCTAGGGTACACCATAAACGAAAATAAATTTCAACTGGTACCCTCTCAAATGATTACATTCCTGGGTGCAAGCTTGAATACAACTGCCCAGACGGCTTTCTTTAACGCCAGAAAAGCAAATTCATTTGGTGACTTATTTCAAACAGGTGGCCACAAAAACCCTGCTATCTGCAAGGCAAATACTGCAAGCCTTGGGGTTCATGGCCTCCTGCATTCTTCTAATTCCATATGCAAGACTGCATATGAGGAAACTTCAGTGGTACTTAAAAAGTTTATGGAGTCAATATTGTCACAGCCTGGAAACAGTGATTCCTATCATACCTTGCCTGCGCCTAGAGTTCCTATGGTGGGCAGAGGCCTGCCACCAAAACAAAGGACTGCCATTCACACCACCCCCTGCCACCCAAATCGTAACTACAAACACATCAGACTATGCATGGGGGGCTCATCTGGCAGAGAAGTGCATTCAGGGCAAATGGGAGCTCAAATCAAATGCACCTTCATATCAATCAAAAAGAAATGCTAGCTGTACAGAATGCACCGACAGCCTTCAATGACTACCTTCATTCAGGACAATTACTGATAGACGGACAGCACCACGTTTATGTGGTACATAAACAAGCAGGGGGGGGGTACACATTCCTACCCCCTCTGCAGACTAGCCATGGCATTGTGGAACATGGCCTTGAGCTACCAAGTACAACTACAAGCTCAATTCCTGCCGGGAAAGCAGAATGTTCTGGCAGACGAGCTAAGCAGAAATCTCATGGACCCACACGAATAGAAACTGGAACCATGGATTTTCAACATGTTGACACGCAAATGGGGGAGCCCAGACATAGATCTTTTTGCCTCACCCCAGAACTACCAGTTGGACAAATTTTGCACAAGAACTCATCACAAAAAAAGCCTGGAAAATGGATGCTCTCTCCTTCAGCTGGAAAAACCTATCAGTCTACGCCTTTCCCCCTCTGCCTCTGCTCTCCAAAGTTCTACTAAAAGTCAAACAGGACAAACCAAAAATGATTTTGATTGCTCCAGACTGGCCTTGCCAGCACTGGTACCCACTCCTGCGCAGCGTGTCACACATTTCACCGTGGCACCTACCTCAGACACATTCCTTACTGTCTCAGCAGGGAAACCAAATTTTGCACCCTCAGCTCCAAACATTGAATCTTGCAGCTTGGCTAATCACTTAAATTTCCCCTTAGCATCTCTCAGCAAACCTGTGATGGATGTCATTTTGGAGGCGAGAAGACCTAGTACTAGAAAATCTTATGCTGACAAATGGAAAAGATTCTGTGCCTGGAATCAGTCTCAAGGGATCAGCACAGCAGTTCCCAATTTACCTCAGATTTTGCAATACTTAATTGAGATGCTTCACAAGAGCCTGTCTTTTTCTTCCATAAAAATCAATGCCTCAGCCATTTCAGCTCACTACAACACAGAACCCCCCTCTTTTCTCATCCTCTTCTAAAGCAGTATCTCAGAGGGGCCAAAAACTTGAGATCACCCAGGAGAGCTCCTACCCCTGCCTGGGACTTTAACTTTGTATTGGAGAAACTCACTCTACCTCCTTTTGAGCCAGCTGCTACTGCAGACTTAACATTTCTTTCCTGGAAAAACAGCCTTCCTTTTAGCAATCACTTCAGCTAGAAGGATATCTGAATTACAGGCCCTTATGGCAGTGGAGCCTTTCATCATCTTTCATGTGGACAGGGTGTCACTCAGGACCAATCCATCATTCATGCCCAAGGTGGTATCCAGTGTGGCTCTTATCAGTCCATTCATTTGCCAACTTTCTTTTCCAATCCACAGAACAAGGTGGAGCGGATTCTGCATTCATTGGATGTACAAAGGTAACATAGATTCTACTTGGACAGGACTAAATCTCAAAGAAAATCTGAACTGCTGGTAGCATTTGCTGCAGGGACAGAGGGGAAGGCTATTTCAAAGCAAACCATTTCTAAATGGATAAGCCATTGCATTCATTTCTGTTATAAGTACCATGGAAAACCTATACCCCAGAGGATCAGATCTCATTCCACCAGAGCTGCATCTACTTCAACAGCCTTTCTCAGAGGTGTCCCTACCAGGGATATTCTAGAAGCTGCTACCTGGAGTTCAGTTCATACTTTCACCAGGCATTATCACTTAAAATCCAGAACTGGCTTTGCCACTGCTGTTTTGCAGGGCCTTATAGCTGGTCCTAATGCTTTATAAATCCATCCTCCCAACTATAGCTTTGGGAAGCTACCCAAATGTAATGACTGCAACAGTGAAAAACGATGAACATAGTACAGTTGTGTACACTTACCATAAATGTAGATGTTCGAGTGTATTCACTGTTGCAGTCCTGGTTACCTTCCCTCCAGCCCCCTGTGTTTCTCTTACTCGTCGGCTGCATGTTTTATACCCCTGACGACCTGACGTCATGGAAGAAGGGACAGCAACCGAAGCAGGACCAAGACTTTGTTATTCAGGCTGACTGAGGGCAACCTGCCAGCAGATTACCCAAATGGTAATGACTGCAACAGTGAATACAGTCGAACATGTACATTTATGGTAAGTGTACACAACTGTACTTTTGCTCATCATTCAGAACTCTACTGTCTAAAGATAAAAAAAAAACACCCTCCTAGCTACACAAGTTTAACAGCTCTGCTGGTAATGCACTTGATTATGTTGCTAATTTGTAGAACTTGAGTCCCCTCACACACTGTCATACTGACAACCACCTCACTTTCAACCACTGCCTCACTGATTCTTGGGCCTGCTTATTTTCCAACTCTGAATAGCACGTATTTTCCTTTGCTCAAACTTGACTATTTGCCACCAGAAATTAATAGTTATTAAATTCACAACTAGATGCAACCTTGCTTGTACATTGTAAGTAACATTACGTGTCTTTCTTGGCTTTTTTACTGATTGCTTATAATCTTTCGTGAGTTCTGACTACTCTGTCATGTCTTCCTCTGACTGAATCTGTTTTATATTGTTGTTGTGTCTTTCGGCTTTTCCCGGTTAGGGGTCGCCACAGCAGAACTCTGGTCCGCTAATGATTGGCAGTAGATTATTACGTGCCGAGTTGCCGGCCCTGACGCACAACCTTCAAAGAAGGTACACCCATTCACGCACGTCTCCACACAGACGACGCTGTAGCTGAGAATCGAACAGGACAACGTCTTACTGTGAGGCGACAACGCTACCGCAGCACCACCTCTGTTTTGTATTGTAAATAATCTAATTTAGTCACTAAGCAGTGCGGCTAGCATAAACTGTATTTTATATTACTTGACTCTCCTTTGTATCTCTATGTAAATGACTATACTTTTACATAATTATTATTTTTCAATTTGCACTTCAGTTGTTATTTAATCCTTTGTATAATTGTAATGTTGGTTTTAATTGTATAACTGTAGTGGAGCTTTTTTCCCCAGGTTACTATGCCAAGTCAGTCAGTCCCAGTAAATGATTGAAAGAAGTCAATAAAGAAATAAATGTAACCATAACACTGAAGTGCTTTACTGACATTTTGTATACCTTTTGTTATACTCCCTGGGCTGAGCCTGCAAATGTTCCAGTGAGACTGGTGTTCTTAACTGGTAAACAAATAAATTAAAATAAATCGCCACTGTTTAGCCCCAACTGTTAGACACAGACTTTTATATGAGAATCCACTGCCTTAACTTTGCAAATAGTTGGCAGTACAGCATTGTGTTAATAGCAATGCTATAGTGTATTAGTTTTATTGTAATCTCATCTATTAGTTGTACTTACCCAAGCTCAAATGCACTTTGTATTTGACTTCATTTTCTCTCATTGTAAATTTTTTTTCTTTTTCTGTCATGTATATGTAATTTTTGTTCATCTAGGCTGTCAATAAGATGGCTGCTACCGGATCTTTTCATTACTTTAACAAACTCGGTCAATAATTTATTTTCTTTTCTTCAAGGCTGTACAGTGTTGTGAATTTTTGTGCATGCTTCAAAGATCACAACTTCAAAGTAGGTTTTCAAGTAGTAGCTGCAATTTTGGCCAAGAGGATTGCCAGTACTTCAGTAATACTCATGCCTTTCCAAGATAAATAAATAAAAGTAGATTTTTACTTACAAGGACATGCAGCATTGCAGATGTATTTATGTTCCAAAGACCAAATCTTTAAAATGTAATCTAGTGTACTCATGTAGTTTCATGAGGGTTATCTCCCATCCCTTTCCTTATTAGTTGTTACATTACAGTAAAGCAAAGCTCATGCTGAATGCTGTGGTCTCAGGGATGCATATGTAAGTCTGTATATCAGAGTGAATGTGTATATTAAATATGTGTGTGTGTGCATATGTATGTGTATATATATTTCATATTGTATTATTTATAGATAGATGCAGAGCATTCCTATCAACATGTCTTCTAATGACAGATTTTTTTTTGTTATTCTTTCTTTTAACTTCCTGTAACAGTTTCCTACATAATATATTCATAACACTGAATGGCTGTAATACCAAACTGCATTACAAAAAACAGAGTGGAAACGCACATTACTGAAAAACTCTACTGACGTTCGGTGGATGGGGCAAGTCCCCCTGTGCCCTCCATCCCCTGGTTATTATGTATAGCAACTCCGAGACTGCATTGCAGTGGAGAAAGGGGAAAACACCAGTCTCTACTGTATTATGATCTCCTCAGCATTTTCAAGTTCAACCCTTTGTGTCCATCATAATGCCCTTTGCCATTCCGACTGTTTGGCATTATGAATATAACCCGGGGT
>NC_056750.1:324770343-324772013 GCF_019279795.1 Protopterus annectens | reverse complement strand
GTTTTTGGTTGAAACTGTTTTTTATGGGGTTTGGAGATGGACCAACAAGATTTCTGGTTTGGTCATCCACCGTAAGAATCTTCCAATTATCCATTATTAAACTTTGTATTCTATTGATGTTATTGCAATATGGCATAACTATAGATATATGTTTGTCAGATCTCCTGTTCACACTTGTGTCAGGAAACGATCCAGAGCTAAAATATGGTTTTGCTCTATGTTTTCTCAAGTATTTCATTTCAACATTGACTTTATCAAACTCCTCCATCATGTATCCTCTTTGCATAAAACTTTCCTTTAGTGTATTCATTTCTGTGTCAAATACCCTATCGTCACAGCAAATCCGTGACGCTCTCATAGCTTGACCCTTTATAATGTTGCCAAAGCATGCAGGATTATGCATGCTTTGACGATGAAGGTATGCTGGAACGTGGCAAGCTTTTCTGAACAGTTTCGTTTTAATATTACCTTGTTCATTGTAGATGTTTACATCTAAGAAATCAATGCTATCTTGTGAACTGACTAAGGAAAATTTAAGAAATGGACAGGTTGAGTTAACATGTTCCAAAAATTGAAATGAACAAAATGTAGAGGCGGTTGTTACAAGAAACAAATCGTCAACAAAGCGCCTATAAAATAGGATATCTAACTTGTTGATGAGATGTACTTGTTCCCAAGCTACCATTACCAAGTTGGCATAGCTATTGGCACAACTAGTGCCCATAGCTATGCCCTTGGTCTGTAAGAAATATTTAGAATCAAATAAAAACACATTGTTGTCGAGAACTAATTCTAGTAAGAAGCATAAAAATTCTGCTTTCCCACTATCCAAACCATTTCCATTGACTAACAGTGCATATAGCATGTCTAAACCACTACGATTAGGAATACAAGTAAATAGTGATTCGACATCCATGGTAATAAAAATCAGATCATTGACATTAACAGAACTACTTATAAACGTATACAGCTTAATCTAAAAACTAGCATAGCGTACATGGAGCTCATTCTTGAGTTCTTTTTCCCTATCGAAACAGATTTAAGGAACCTGATTATGGAACAACAAGGCAACCTCTATCACATTTACGGTGATCATCCGACTGATGTGTTTATACAAGACATTACGGACAAAGTTGCTAGATATGATGTCAAACTTATGGAGACCAAAAGGAGAAAATTGTTACGAGACATGGATGATTTTGCAAAACATAACGTGTTTACGTGGCCGAGGACTACTAGCGTGAGACCAAATGAGGGCTCAAATAATACAACAATGGGTGGTACCCGTGCTGTACATTCTATCGTAGGTAGCCATGTGTATTCTGGGTCTACAGCTACTATTAATGGGAATGAGCGTCAGAGTGAAACAACGAGGTCTGAACAGACACTACCGGACGTGCGTACATCTATGAGAGACGGGGATCTTCGGGCGACAGATCCACTTGAATCTCCACAAACATCGACTTATACCACGCCACAAGAAACTCCTGGAGCCTCAACGGCCCCTATTTCTGTTAATTCAACACGACAGGGTATGGATGTTCGTCGTAAATTGATTGCTGGGCAAACACATACCCTGGATTCGTTGGCTTTTCCCCTACCTTACAAATCCACCAGGAGGAAATCTACAGAAGTGGATTTACCGAGGGGAACAAAACGAAAGGATGCAC
>NC_056750.1:324365343-324435343 GCF_019279795.1 Protopterus annectens | reverse complement strand
AAACACACACCTACATTCATGGAGGCTCTCAATAAAAACCTGCCCAAGCATCAGGGACATCCAAAGCATAAATGCAAGCAAACTCCAACTCCCCAACACAACCCAAATGACACATAGCCCACAAACTCAGTGTGCCACTCAACCACAGCCCATAAGGCATATCAACGTACCCAACACTCTAGTCATAGGTGACTCTATAGTCAGGCACACTGATGTTCCACTCACTAGACTAAACAAGGAGAAAGTTACTGTCAGCTGCCTGTCAGGTGCCAGGATCTGCCACATAACGCATGCACTCAGGTCACTCCACAATAAGTACAAATATGACACTGTCATTGTCCATGTTGGTGTGAATGACCTGAGATGTACCTCCCTGGACTACATGAAAAGAGACATGGAGGATCTCTCTGATCTTGTATCCCAGGCAGGTATGACCCTAACCCTGAGTAGCATTCTGCCATCACCCAGAATGATATCACAGTACAAGGACAAAATGATTGACTTCAACAATTGGCTAAGCTTCTAATGTCATTCTAAGGGGATCCAGTATTTGTCTGCCTGGGATGACATGATTGACAGTCCACGATGCTTTGCCAGAGATGGCCTGCACCTGTCACCCTTAGGATTCGGGATACTGGCTAAGACTCTTGCAACCCCTATAGTGCCTTTTTTAGGCAAGGTTCAAATGACAAATTCACCACTGTAACAGGTACAAGCAAGCAAAATCTGAGGGTAATGCTACTCAATGCTAGAAGTCTAAACCTCAAAATGCACTCACTCGAGGCACTCCTTAAAATGGAGAACATTGACATCTGTGCAGTGACAGAGACCTGGTTCAAAGCTCCAGAGAGCACCCCTGCATTACCAGGCTTCAATTCATACCACACCTTTCGGCCACCTAACCCAGAAAGAAGCACAAAAGGCGGAGGCATGTCCATATTCATTAAGGATATCCACACCTCCAGGCTAGTTGCACAGCATAATGCATCCGAGATTATCCAAGTGCAGCTAACTCTGGACAAGACCGCAATCCAAATTGTAGCTTGCTACAGACCCCCCCACCATGCCCCAGGATTCACACTCCTCATTTCTTGATACACTGAAAAGTATTAGGGTACAACCCAACACCCTAATAATGGGCGATTTCAACTACCCCACCATTAACTGGGAAAACTACTCATGTACCAATTCTTTGGCTCAACGTTTTCTAGAATTCATATATTCCAACGCCTTGGATCAACTTATTCACACCCCCACCAGGGGCAGCAATATCCTAGACCTGGTCATTACCAACATGGGAAACCGGTGTTCCACACCAGAGGTCAATTCCTCGTTGGTCAGATCCGACCACAAGCTAATCAGCCTAGACATCCACATCCCACCCCCAGCCCCAATTAGGGAAACCATCGTAAAAAACTTCTCAAAAGCCAACTTCACACTTCTTAAGACAGAAGTGGCAAACCTCATGACACCCATGCAGATGGACAATAGAGGTATGACTGCCGAATCCTACACAAATGCACTTTATAAGCACTTACACGAGTGCATGGATCATGCTATCCCTAATAGAACTAAGATGTTATCCTCTAAAAAAAGGAAGCCAATCTGGTGGACCTCTGCCATACACAAACTCTACAACAGAAGAAAGAAACTGTTGCAAAAAAGAGTAAAATCCCATGACTGGAGGAACTCCCTGGACAACCTCAGTAAGAAGCTGAGATCCCTCATTAAATCCTCCAAAGCTAGTTACGAAAACAAAATTGCCACTGACTCTAAAGACAACCACAAAGCATTCTATAGCTATGTCAAGAATCTAAATGGGAACACTCAGATCTGCTCTGAGTTACAGCATAATGGCACTAAATATACAGAACCAACTGATATTGCCAACATCTGAGCAGATAGGTTCAGTGCTAACTTTACCCCCCTCTCACCCCCTAGAGGGCCCATCTCTATACCTGAAGAATGCAAAGTTCCTATAATCACGGCTGCACAGGTAAAAAACACACTCTCCAAAGCCAAGAACACAGCATCCATGGGACCTGACAATATCCCAGGCTGTGTTCTACACGAACTACAGAATGAACTGGCACCCGACCTAAGTACCATGTTCAATCACAGCCTCACCTCAGGCTTTGTACCCACTGAATGGCGCACCACGACAGTTATTCCACTCCACAAAGGGGGAGCCACGACGGACCCAGAGAACTACTGCCCCATTAGCCTGACGAGCCTGGTCTGCAAGGCCATGGAACGTATCATCATGGAACTCATAAACAAAGACATTGGTAATGTCCAAACTCTGGACCCTACACAGTCTGGATTTGTAAAAGGCAGATCATGTCATCTAAACCTGATTGATTTCTTTGAAGCAGTCACCAAAGCCATAGATCAGGGTAAAATGGTTCACACAGCTTATCTAGATCTCGCCAAGGCTTTCAACACCATCCCCCACTCTGGAATTATAGATAAGCTCACTAAACTGGGTATAAATCCCTATGTCACAAGATGGGTTGCCAACTGGCTCACGGACAGAACCCACACTGTGAAAGTAGCGGATTCCAAATCCGACATCAGACCAGTGACAAGTGGAGTACCACAGGGTTCAGTCCTGGGTCCTCTCCTGTTTGGTATCTACTTCTCTGAAGTGCAGGCCAACACAGAAGGTCTTTGGCTAACAAAGTTTGCAGATGACTGCAAACTAGGAGCCATAATCGAAACTCCTAACGATGTGGACAAACTACAAAAGGGCCTCGATGAGACAGATACCTGGTGTCAAAGCCATGGCCTGAAGCTCAATGCCAAAAAGTGTATTGTCATCCCCTTGGTAAAACTCTGTACCCATGAACTACCACATAGCTGGTAGTCTACTTAATGCCGAAAATGTGATGAGACCTTGGGACACAGGTGGACAGTAGTCTCTCCTTTGATAATCACATCGCCACAGTGGTCAGGAAATCCTTCTACGTGGCTCATCTCATCACAAAAGGATTCTCATCCAGAAAAAAGAGGTCATTGTTCCCCTCTACTCATCACTCATTAGACCCATTATAGAGTACAACGCCCCTTTTGGTATGTACTTCACAAGACATCTACAACAACTGGAAAGACCACAGAAATACCTCACAAAGAGGATTACTGGCCTCAAACATATGCCCTATGCAGACCATCTCAAAAAACTACAGCTTTACTCCATCGCATATCGCCTACTCAGGGCGATCTCTGCCTAACATACAAAGCTATGTCAAACCCAGAGCTGTTGGACATGCTCCACTTAAAGAAATCCCAATCCCTCTGAGCTACACGCTCTAGGGACCTTAACCTTGTCACCACAATAAACAGAACATGCTGGAGGGATAGATTCCTGTCCCAGAGACTTCCCATACTCTGGAACAGACTACCTATCTATGTCAAACAGAGCTCCTCATTAGCACTCTTCAAGAAAAATCTTGATGATTGGATGGGAAATGGAAAATTCACCCCGGGGATCACTTCTGTGGCTCTGCTCGACAGGGGCACAGGAAAATAATTTTCTTGGCTGGCGAAAGCCAGGGTACATTTTTTGGCTAGGCTTGTATGGGCCCTAGGGCCGATAGCCTAGTACCTACCTATGAACCTATGTACAGCTTTAACTTTAGTAATAACTGATCTAATTTTCTATCCTCTTATCTACGCAGTTTAGTACATCATTTATGCAAAGTCATGTGACTATACTGCTGAGTTTCTTAGCACATGGCAGTGTTTGCATAACTGCCTCTTGAATGCCCTTTGTCATTGCTCATGGTAGACATATTACCCAGTCTGTTTTAACATTGTTTATTTGCTGCAGGTTTTGTATCTTATTATTAAATCGCCTCTGTACCATTTAAAGCACTGTTTCCAGTTGTTCTGTAACAACAGCTTCATTCCTTTCTTTATCCTGTCCATCTGCTTAACTCATTGCCCTCCTTCTATCTTTTCTCTCCCTATTCTTTCCTCTATCTTTTGTAGTGCACTCTGTATCTTCAAACCTTCTTCACTCTCTTGACCTTTAGTATAATCACACTTTCCTATAAGTTTATTTCAGTGTTTCTTTGTTTCTTCACCCTTTATATTTTGAGATTTCTAATTAGGTTACTTCATGGTATCATGGTCTTTTACACTTAACTTGTCCCCGGCAGGAATCATTGTTTTATATGCAGATATGTCGCTTGTACAGAGATCATGCAAGATCTTTCACCGATGTTCAACATGACTGCCAGAAATACATCATATTATGCCAGTGGTTATACAACACAGAGGACTAAATTTTAATCTCTGATCATAACCAAGTTGTATATGTTTGAGACGTGGAAGTCAAGAAATTCACCTCAAGTGCAGGGAGAAGTGAAGCTTGATATTCGTTTTGAAATTCTTCTGTAGACAGGCACCACCGCTGCTCTTTTACTTTTTTTTTGGCGCTTTACCAACTAACAGATTATAGATCGAAGTAAATGTGAAGCTGGAGGCCAAGCCTAACAAAAATCAAAAAAAATCTAGTAGATCTATATTACATATTTAATGAGGTCCACAGGCCTTTCTTACATTAAAGCATAACATTATTTTATCTGCATTTTTGTACCATGTATTTATTTAACTTTATTTACTGGGGTGGTGCACTGATTACAGCAGAATATTTGAAGGCCCAGCCTGCATGATGAAATGTACCAAAATAAATACATAAATAAAACAGAACAGATTCACAAAGACAAAGTAGTCACGGAAGGTACAAAGTCCAGTAGACAATCAAAACAGTGAGCAGATATTATTTAGAAAGGAGAAAAACAAATGTGGATTAATTTTAATAATAAATATGGAATGTAAGCAGCAGGGGAGAGCAGAGGATGGAAGCAGAAGTAAAGTAAGTGAGGAAGGCGTTAGGGATGTGCACAGTGGAAAAGCACTTGCAATCAGATTTTTGATGTAGGTGTCTTTTGATTTGTGCTCTGAAAATGAGAAAAGGGGAAACTTCTTTTAGCTGGGGATGGGGGTTGCCATTGTTTGGTGCAAGAATGGAAAAGGAGTGGTGGTACAGTACAGTCTGGTTTGGGGGTGTGGAGTAATGGAGTCAATTGGGAAAAGTTGCAGAGGATGTATGTGTGGTTTTATTACGGAGTTTGGCAGCAAGAGATAGGAAGGCAACTGCTGAAGTAAACCAGACTCTAGGAGTAGGTCAGCTCTGATGGGTGGCTGGGAGCCACCTGGCTTTGGAGAGGGTGCTGTTGTGGTGTTACTGAGGGTGAGTTGGAAATGAATGTGCAGATTTTGTTTTCAGTGGGACTATAGATTCAATTTTATGTTTGTTTAGAGGCTGTGACTATGATGGGGTGCATATATTTGAGTTGAGCTAGGAGGACTCTTTTCCCAATCACAACTCTTGGTGGTCAGGAGAGAGAGAGATATTTTTCAGGACCAGAATAAAAATGAGTTGATCTTTTCCTGGCCTTTTCAATGTGATTATGGAAAGTTAAGTGACTTGTCCAGCCATAAACCTAAGTATTTAAAGGATATGTTTTTTTTTCTGTTAGGGTAACACTGAGATCTGCAATTTGGAGATTTTTGAGCGTTTTTTTTTTCAGCTTTTGTGAAGTTCCAAATAGCATATTTGTTTGGAGGTGTTTAGGAGTAGCTTATAGTTTGAAGGTAAGACTGAAGCTGGATTTGAATGTGAGGGATTTGTCATCAGCATAAAGGGTGAGAGGAAGGCTTGGAAGATCAGATGGTAGTTTGTTAATAAAAATGGAAAACAACAGTGGGACTAGTATGGAGCCCTAGGGCACTCCTTTGGGAAAGAGTACCGGAAGTGATAGGGATGAGATGATCTTGACTCTGAAACACCTATTTTTTTAAGAAATCTTTGACCCAGGTGACCATGTTGGCACTAACTCCAATCTCTGGGTGTGAGGGAAGTAAGAGGAGGAGGTGGTCAAAATCAAAAGCCTTTTTAAGGTCAGTGAACAGTGCTCCTTAAAGGTTTCCTTGATCCATGTTGAGAAGGATCTCATCTGTAAGTGACCACAGTGCTGTCATTGTGTTCCAGCCTGCCCAGAACCTATGCTGTTTAAGTGCATGGAGATGGTACTGTTGGATGTAAGTGGACAGTGGGTTGTACATTAGTATTCCAAGTATTTCCCCAGTGTAGGGAGGATGGAGACAAGGTGGAAGTGAGAAACTATCTGGCTGAGGCTGTTTGGGAAAGTTTTTTCAAAAGCAATTTTCCATGTGTCTGTGTTTTGAGTTAAGCAGCAGTTATAAATATGGAGAAGAGATGTGACAAGGAAGTCTTTGCAGAGTGAAATAAACCAGAGGAGTAGGTTGCCTGCACCAAAGGGTACATCCAGGGTTTGTTTTCTAGTAGGAGTTCATGGTCTTTGCGAAGTATTTTCTTACAACAGAAGATGAGCATAAAAGGTGGGTACTGCAGGAGTTTGGGGTAGAGGTAGAAGCTGTGGTGCTAAGGAAGTAGCTGAATTTCTGGAGAAAGTCAAAAGTTGTGATTTGGCTTTGAGTGCCCATCTTTGGCTCAATCACGTTACATCTCTACTTTCCCATAGGCAGACAAATCTGTATATGTTTCTCCCTCTAAATGAGAGTTATTTATATACACATTAGTGGTTATTCATATGTTTTCCCAAGAAAATCATAGAGGTACATTCTTTATTACTGCATTCTTTTCCCTGTCTTAAATATCTAAAAACTACAATTGAGTTAATTGCCTTATATAAAATACGTAAGCCCAGTCTCTTATTTTTGACTCTGTCACTGTTTTCTTTTTATTTTATGTAATTTTCTAAATTCCAAGAATGCTGCTTTATGACCTAAGAATTGTCCTTTGTATCCACCCTATTGTGCTTTATTGCTCTCTTTCTAACCACTAGCTAACATGTTTCTTTATTTGATTTACTGCTGCATATTTGCTTATATTAGTGTCTTTATACTGAATTTGAAAATCTGATGTTGTAAATCTTTATTCATTCCTTACTGTTAGGACTTCAGTTCCATCCTCGTAACCGACACGGCCATTACCAAGCTCGCGTTAGCTAAGACCTACCCATAATGCCCCTCCCATAGTCTCTTCAGACGTGCCGAGCCTTCTCTCTCAAGCTAAGTGTAGTGTTTTGTCTGATTATCTGTATCAGTACCTTTTTTTAGTCAGTTTTCCCTAAATATCTTCTTTTCGTCTGTAAACTCATATACTTTTTCTATATCCTACCCTCTACCTTTGGTAGTTACTTTACACCATCGTTGGTACTGTCCTTCTCCCCTACCTTTGGTAGGCACTTTACTACCACTTGTGGTATTTCTAACTACCATTGTTGGTACTCCTCACTTTTCTATCTGCTTATAAAAACAAAACAAACAAAAAAAACCCTGTTCTCTCCTATTGTTGTTTTTCGGTTGTTTATCTTGTCACTTAGGAGTAGTGTGTTTTTTCATGATGTCTAAAAAGTTAAATTAGGATTTAAACAGTGTGATAACTGTGGGCATAAGATGCCCAACTCATACGGTCATGCTCGGTGCGTTTATTGTTTGTGAGGTTTGTTCCAGCTTCAGCAACTGGATTTTGGCTGAGCGTAAGAGCAAGCTGATTCTGAAGGGTATGATAAAAACTCCCTTCTCAGAGGCTCTTTCTGGGATGGAGGTCTCACCACCTCCTAAGACTAAGAAACATAAAGAGAAATGGAGTCACTCAGTTCCTACATCTCCATCCTCCCTGGAACCGAGTCGACACTGAGCTTCTCCTGCGCCTTCAGCGCAGACAACTTTGGCACCAGGCTTCATGTCTTCTCCCTCGGTGCCACCCTTAATTTTGACTCCTACCACTGTACCAGCTTTGGCACCATCTTCGGTGCCAACCTTGGTCTTGACACAGGCCCCAACTACCGTACCTGTGTTGGCACCATCCCAGGCCATGGTGCCGATGTCTTATACGGCTCCATTGACACTGACACTGTCGGTTCCAAAGGTCGAACACCTTCCCAGAACCAGATATTTTCCAACTTATGACCCCTTTTTGGGACACCAGTTTAGCCCTTTTCCTGAGAGACCTCACTCTCCTTCAGCAGCTTCCTTCAGATCCACCAGGAGTCTTTCAGAACAAGATGTAGTGTGGGTTGTGGGTCAGCTTTTGGCAGCTAGAGGATTGCCCATCTCTGCTAGGTCTCCCTTCCCTCTTGGAATGGAAGCTTTCATGGCATACTCACCTGTATATCCTCCGGCCTCTTCCCAAGCCCTGGAGACTTTGGTACTGATGGCTACCCCGGTGCATCCTGTCTCGGCTCTGACTGTGGAGGCTCCCCTGTCAGCAACTGCCTGGCAACTTATAACAATGGATGCATGGGTGCAGAGAATAATATCCCGAGGCTATCATATCCCATTCAATCTTACTCCCAGACCCGTCAAATGAATCCCCAATGTTCCACCCAGTCAGAGGGAGGCAGCAGCCTTAGAAATTGAAAAGCTGCTAAGAAAAATCCAGCCAGTCCCACTAGACCAGAGAGGATTTGGGTTTTACTCGAGGTTCTTTTTAGTATCAAAAAAGACAGGGGACTGGAGACCAGTCCTGGATCTCAGCTTAATAAACAAATTCATAAAACTTCAAAAATTCTGGATGGTCATGGTAATCCTCCCCTTTCTGGAGAAGGACAACTGGATGTGATCTATAGACCTCCAGGACCCGTATTACCACATAAAGATGGACAAACGCTCCCAGAGATTTCTCCATTTCCGGCTGGGAGTCAATCACTATCAGTTCAGGGTACTGCCCTTTGGTCTCTTGACAGCCCCCAGAGTGTTCACCAAATGTATGGCAGTCATAGTAGCTCATCTCCGACTACAAAGTTTCCAGGTGTTTCCATATTTAGACGATTGGCTCCTTACTGCCATGACCAGGAATCTTCTCATTTACAGCCTCTCTTGCACTCAAGGCCTTGCTCTTTGCTTAGGTATCATGATCAACATGGACAAATCTCAAATATCCCTAACAAGAGCACTGGAATTCATTGGCGCGATCTTCGACACAACATCCTGTCAAGCTTCCCTTCCTCCTCACAGGCTCTCAAAAATAAGAAGCCAGATTCAAGTCTTCCTTCTGCAGACATTTGTACCAGCATGCCTTGTACTACAGCTATTGGGATCTGTGGCAGCAACCATTACCTTAGTTGCACTGGCGAGGTTGCACATGAGACTAGTACAGTGGCTCCTTTCATCACAGTGGTCAGTCTTAACCCACCCACTCGACCACATGCTACGCCTTACAAACCTTTGCAAGAAAGAAATGCTTTGGTGGATGAAGCCAGAATCAAATCTTTGGTGTCAACCATTCTGCCTTCCCCAGCCCAGGGCCACGGTGACCACGGACACTTCCCTGCTAGGTTGGGGGGTGCATTTCCAGGGAAAGACCGTCCAAGGCACATGGTCCCGAATGGAGGCCAATTTGCACATAAATGTCCTGGAATTGAGGGCAGTTCTCTTAGTGTTGCAAGTGCTCTACATATCCCTTCCTTCCAGGACCATTGCAGTTCAATTGGACAACATGTCAGTCATCTGGTACATCAACAAACAAGGCAGAACCAGGTCTTGCCCCCTGTGTCGGGAGGCTATGAGAATTTGGCACTGGGCGATGGCCTCCAACTGTTTTCTTATAGCAATGCACATTCCCGGGAGTTCCAACCTTATTGTGGACAATCTGAGCAGGAACATTCTGATGCCTCACGAGTGGTCCCTCAGTCCTATAATAGCAGATCAGATCTTCCGCCTTTGGGGCAGGCCTTGCTGTGACCTGTTTGCTCCCCCCATAAACAACAAATGCAGAAGCTACTTTGCCCTGATCCCCCCTCAGGGGGAGTCACCGAGGGATGCTCTGATGCATGATTGGCCCCCGGGTCTGCTGTTTGCCTTTCTCCAATTTGCCCTCATCCTGAAATTCCTCCAGAAAGCTCAAAGGTTGAGAAGCAAAGTGATCTTCATTGCCCCTTATTGGCCCTGTTAAGTCTGGTTCCATTTCCTGTGGCCTTATCTGATTCACAGCCCATGGATCCTGGGATCAATCCCAAGGTCTGCTATTGCACCCTCAGGGACTGATTCACCCCAATCTCCACAGCCTCAAGCTCACAGCTTGGATTCTCCACTTCTGATGATTGCCAGGCTACCTGATATTTCATCTCCTGTTCGTGAGATTCTTCTGGCTTCACACAAACCTTCCACCAGGAAAATTTATTCTAGTAAGTGGGCTAGGTTCTCTATGGGCCAAATATCATAACATAGACCCCTTCTTCATGCCTATTCAGAAGATCCTACAATACCTGACTACCCTGTTACATGCAGAAGCTTCAGCATTGACAATTACTGTGCATTTAGCAGCTATAGCAAATTTTCACAACAGATTTTATAATTCTTCTGTTATGTCACACCGACTGTGCAAAACCTTCTTGAAGGGAGTATTACATGTTAAACCTCCTATGAAGTCCCCTATAGAGCCTTGGGACTTGACATTGGTGCTTCAGTTGCTAAAAAATCCTCTTTTTGAACCTTCTAGTTCATGTGATATGAATTTTTTGTCTTGGAAAACTCTACTTCTAGTAGCCCTTACCTCAGCGAGAAGAGTATCTGAGTTGCAGGCCTTGAGTGTCAAGAGACCTTACTTGATTTTTCATAGGGAAAGAGTGTTACTACGTGCTGACCCTTTCTTTTTGCCCAAGGTCATTTCTGGATTTTAACTTAACCATTCTGTTGACCTGCCGGTTTTCTTCCCTCATCATTCAAATAGAGCGGAATATCTGTTGCATACCCTCGATGTTTATAGGCAACTTTTGTTTCTAATTGGACAGAACTAAATCTTTCAGAAAAACGGATCAATTGTTTGTGGCCTTTGCAGGACCCAGATTGGGTAGGCCTGTCTCCAAAATGATCTTCTTGACTTAGAAACACCATCACCTTTATCTACCATCAGAACAAAGTGTCTTTACCTTCCAGAACAAAGGCTCATACTGTCTCTTTTATTATTTCTATACTATAGGGGCAGGCAAACTCGATCTGAATAGACTATGAGAGGAGCATTATAGGTATGTCTTAGCTGAGAGTTTTTGGCTGGCGTGAGCTTGGTAACGGCTGAAGACCTAACAGCAATGAATGGATAAAGATCTACGACACAGATGGAAAGTTATGGTAAGACATTACTTCTTTTTTTGTTTTTAATTATTGCCAACTTTATTACAGCTGTATCTGTTAACTTCGGGTGCTATCAATCTTTTAGTCTTTTATTTAGCAGATAACTACCAGTTGTGCCTTGTTATAACCCAAACATTTTATGTTTTCCAGTCTGAATAATTAATGTTCAAATATACAAATGCCTGGATGGTAACAACTATCAGCAATTAAGGCTGCAGTCAATCAGTAATGGTGCAGTATCTTGCTGTCATCTGAAATCCTGTGGAAGTATTACATCCATCAGTTCACTTGTGCTGAAGTTTGATTCAGCTGTAAAGAAGCCAAAACCATTTCCTTTCCTTTATCCCATTCCTCAGTGGCATATTAAATTTCCATAAATATGTGAGCAAACAGGAAAAAATCCCAAAAAATCAATCTGAAAAGGTAAAAAGTAAAAAAAAAATTAAATTATTTTGTGCAGGGGGCAATTCCTCTTGCACCCCCCCCTCCCACACACACACATCCTGCAATCTATATATATACTAACCCTGAGAGTGCATGCCAGTGGGGAAAGGGCAAATTGCACTCTCTGCTGCACAGTGAGCTCACACACACACACACACACACACACACACACAAATTCTCTGCAAAGCCAGCAACATTAATGCATGCCACATCTGATATTCTGAATATTCAACATTAATGACTGCAACCATGTATGAAATACAGACATCAGCAAAGCCAACAACATTAATGCACTTAACATTCGACATTAGTAACCACAACCATTTCCACATATTATGGGTGCATATGTAAACCTGATGAACATTCTTCAGAAAAATCCAAAACATATATATAACCTGTATTCTACAGTTACAACAGTTTTTTTAATTTGTTTTATTATTGCCAAACATCCATTTTACAACATCTTCTTATGTACTAGCATTGCTAAAATTCAGAGAATGCGTAAAATAGGTATATCTGACTTTAAAATTAAAGCAAGTCCACCTCTCCCTATTCCCAGCTAACCCAGCTTTCTTCAGTTGAGTTCAGGCTAAACACAGAAGCATATTCAGAGGGGTCAATAGACTTTGTATATTCTACCAGTTTCTGTAGACCTAACAAAGCACTAAAATGTAATTCTGTAATTTTCTTTTTGTTTACCTGTTTTCCATTTTACAGGACCATAATCCACTAATTTCTGAAAATTTTCTTCCAGGATTTCATTTAAAGCCTTCCTAATGTCTAATATACAAATGAAATCCCAGATAAAATAGACAAACATGCATTCTAAGGCCTGTAAATGTGTGATTTATAAATCTGTATAGAATAATCTGCTGAAGGCAGACATCAGTTCTCAGCTAGATTTTCAGAAGTCATAGATCACCTAATAAGTGAGAATACTGTTACTCAGCCATGACCATTGGATGGCAGCACAGCTATAAAACAGAAAGTCATATACTAGCTTGCTTTTCCTTTTCACTGGTGAAGTAAATGGTCATAACGCAGGCTTTAAAGTCTCTTTGTTTTGCTTAGGTCTTGCTTGTTTTTCTTTCTTAGATGAATTGGCAAAAAATGCTTGCTTGTATTTCTGGTTTAAACTAATTATAGAAAATAGCAACAACAAGGTGGTCACCAAGAGATAAATCCTCTGTTGCTCAAAAGATAATAAAGTCAAACGTAGTATAAAGAAAATGTCAATGAGCAAAGGAAGGAAACAGGCATTTACCAAGATACAAAGTCCACAAAATATGCGTTTACCAAGGTTCAAAGTCAACAAAATATATACTGTAGTCTTTTCGAGTAACTGTCACTGGAGGGACATCAAATAAAAGGCAATAATAATAGTAAAAACAGAGCTCCTTTATTGTAGTCGACAGGTAAGCGCTTTCACTGCTTTAGCTTCATCAGACCAGATAACAACTACAAAGATACACACTACTTAAATATACTCAAATGGGTGTAACCAATAGAAGCCTAACAATTAACTACTTAATCCACTACTAATAATATAAAGATGCCATACAGGAGTATAAACACATTCTCTGTACAATGGTAAAAACAAAAATATAAAAAACAAATAAATATGAAAATACAAAAACATATACATCTATACTAAGTAAGGTGACATTATTTAAATAGTCTCCTCTTCTTTAAAATGGGCTTAATAGAGGCCCTTTCATTCAAGCTCTTGCCTCGATCTGCACGGAGCATAATAATCCATCGGGCTTCTCTATACTCAGTATGTGTGTAAATGTCACCCCTCCTAACACTGGGCTGGATCATTTCAACAACCCTAAAACTGAAAGTATGAGAAATATCAAACTCTAAAACATGTTTAGATAAAGCATTATGTAAGGAACCTTTCTTAATGTGATACAAGTGTTCCCTCATTCTGTCACGTAAAGTTCTGTTGGTTTTACCAACATAGAATGAGTGACAGAGGGAACATTCTGCTAAATAAATCAAATCTATCAAGTCTCTGGAATGAAGCCTCCTTATGTCCCTCATACTCTTCCAGGTAGCCAGCTTTCTTTGAGGAAGCCCAGGAGAGGGGAAATAGCATTGGGACTCCCATTTCTAATGGAAGGCAAAGTTTTAAACAGGTTCAGTCTGAAGAATTACTTAGAAATGAGGAAAGTAAAACAAAAACCACCCTCTTAGGATGTCAGTCTTTAACACTGAGGTCAGATTTTGTGTCTACAGTAGGTTTGATTGCAGATACTATTGATAGCATTTCCAGTCCATTCTGGAGTTCTTTTACTGGACACATCAACCCAATTAAACCACAACAATCAAATCCATTACGACTAAAAAAAAAAAATAAAGTGATAATAACTAAATACATTCAGAAAACAAATGCCATTGAAAAAAGAAAGAAAAACAAATAAAGCATTTCTTTGATGGGTCTCCCATCCCCTTTACCAAAATAAGCCAACTCCCAGTCACACAGCCATGGAGAAAGGACAAATACCATCAAATGAAAATGTATAAATTTATTTCTGTACCTCATCTGCAGTGTTCTTCAAAAAGAACAAGCAATGAAATTCCATCTTCCCATACAGACATACCCTCCATTCTACTGTAGCCCACTATGGATCACAAACATCAAATGAAAATTATCCACAAATCACAGCAACAATAGCTGTTATTACTGACATCCTGCATGTGTGTGTGTGTGTGTATGCGGGGGGGGGGGGGGTTCCATCAGTAAAGGATATTTTTTAAATAACTTTTTTATTAAAGGATTTTTAACTTCAAACACAGGTATTAACATGCAATTATAGAAGCAGTTATAATGCTCATGTACAGTGAGTTCCAACCAAACATATAAACTGTATTTATTATAAACAAACATAAGCCATAGTATAAATAATTTACAGTGTTGATAGTACATTTTTGCTTTGTTGACTGATTTAGTGACACTAGGCTAGTAGCCTGTTTCCAGAGGAGACCTAAGGTGACAGTTATACTAGTAGGGGAAATTTGGCCAGGTTATCAGGGAACTTCCCCTACTGTTTTTGATAAGTGTCATGAGATATTTTACACCCACCTGAGCTATTACCAGCTGAAGCATGTGGGACTTCAGTTTAACTTCTCAGCCACAGGACAACACACTCAGGAGTGCAGCATCCTTTTGATGCAATTGCTTTGCTAAAACACTGAAATAAATAACAAAGACTTAACACAGGGGTCACTATGGGATTTTACATGGTTATAAGATGTGAGCTGTGATGAAAAGAGTAATTTTCTTTTTATGCAATGAGATTAAGAGAATTTCAGTACCAATAATAAGAATACATGTAATATAAACATCTGCGATGGAGCTTGCAGTCCTTTATGGAATACACCAGAATGATCTAAGTTCCAATGGCAGTAGATTGCATGGGTATGAATGCTGTGTGTACAACTATGGGCAGACAGGATGGACAATGGGGCAGGTAGCCTAGTATTTAATGATAGATAAGAACTTTAGCGTGAAAACAGATAGACAGAGCTGTCCATTCTCTCTCTCTTTCACTAAGACACTGACAATCAAATGTGGGATTAGATAGCAGTTTCAGGAACTGAGTGACTAATCAATGTTAGTAGTGAGTATGTAAATGATTGTTCATTATTATTATTATTATAACCTAATCTAGAAACTTCAGCTGGAGCAGTATGGAAGGAAATACACATATTTGTGGACTATAAGAATAGTGACAGAATGTGGGGATGTCTTAAGCATTACTATTTTTATATAATCCTTCCATTATGCTAAAATAGAATATCCTGTTTTAGTAGATGTTTAAAAAGACATGTAATTTATAGATCATTTTGGCAAAAAGTGGATATTTCTGAAGTTATGAAAAATAAAAAAAATAATTAAAGGGTAAAGTATAAGGTAGAATACAACTGAGAATAACTTGTGATAATGATTGTGCAACAATATATCATTGTATCCTTTTATATACTATGCAAATGCTAATCTTCTCTCCTATAAGTGGATATCTGTGGATCTGAAATAAACTAACTTAGAAGATTTTATAGGAGGGGCAAATTCCTGGTAGGGCTTGCAGTCATACAACAAGGTAGAAAGAATATGGGGAAGATATTCCAATTGAGAAATATAATGAGATTGTAACCCAAATGGGAGTATATTTTATTTCAGATGGCAAGATGGCAGCAACTGGCTATCTAGCCTGAATGTCTGACCTATGTCTAATTGCTTTTCTTCATTTTTTTTGTTGCCTGTCTATTTATTTGGTTTCTGGTTACCTATGATACAGTTGCTGTAAATGATCCCTCTGCAGTTTGTAGAGTTTATTTTTACTTTTATTTTTTCCTGGATGTGTTATATTATACGATGACTGGCCAGCAGCATTGAAAAATGAGCATGCTGATTGGCCAGTCCAACCAGCATGCCCATTGTAAATCCCACAATATACCAACAGAAAAAGGTCCAGTCACCTGGACTTCTTTCCGTTGGTATAATGTTTAAATTTTATTTTTATTTCTTAAAAAATAAAAAATAAAATTTTTAGCCCTGGCTCCGGACATACCAGAGAGTCAGCTTGGACAAAATTCTAGGGAAATCAGGTATGTTATTTAAAATTAAACACACATACCTGATATCCCTTGTATTTCTTCCATGATGTCTCTCTCCTACCCCTAAACTGCCCTATTTTTTTTTTAATTAAAAAAAAAAAAAAAAGAAAACAAAAATGGAGCAAGGGAGACTTTCTTTTCTCCATTGCTTCCATTTCAAAGCATTGATGTACTGGGTATGCGTGCGAACGCAAGTTCCATATGCATGCGCAGTACATCAACACAAGAAAGCAGTATACCACCAGCCACAGAAGAACAGTAATGCACCATTATACAAAGACATTATTTAAGAAAAGTAAGTATTTTTTTCTTAAATAATGTCATTATATAATAGCAATAACCTACTCCGTGGTTGTGGTATATTGAAATTTCCCCATGGTTGGCTTTATTTAATCACTCGGACTTCACCTTCGTGATTAAACCATGCCACCTGTGGGTAAATCTTCAATATACCACACCAACATCATCAGTTATTGCTATAATATATCAACATCTAGTCTAGTTTTTATTCTATGTGTAATGCTGCCATTACTGCTGTGGCTACTGTTTTTCCAAACTCTCTGTCACATCTGTTGTCACTTCACCCCTGTGCTATTATTCTATTATTATATTCATAGTATACATTTGTAAACATTTTGGGACTGGAGACTGCTGCATTCCATTATTAACGCCCAACAGAAAACATATGTGCTGTTAATGATCATGGAATACAGTGTGGGCAGTAGTAGTATCAGGCAACCAGTGACTGTCATCAAGGAGGGCAGCCAGCATGACGGAATGTGATCCAGTTCTAAGTTCAACCAAAAGAACGGCCAAGATATAATCATAGTCACTCTTCACTTCACTTTAGTTTCTATCACCAGAGACTGGTTCTTGTCTTGTACAGTGAATCTGATTACATATTTGTCTGTTAATAGACTGTAACAGTCAACAAATTTGACAGCCTTTTCTGCTTCTTTGTGTGGGTTAGTGGAGAATCAGATCTTGTGACTGTCTGCCATGAGAATACTTTTTAGTTATAATTAATGTATAACTTCATAAAATTTTGAAGTAAGGTACTGTGTTGGTTATGGCTCCTTGATATTTTCAGTACTACTATTTGTATTGTGACTGAACTGTGGACAGTTTGTATACGGAGAGTTATCCTATCTTTTGCATAGGTTCATAGTCAAATACTAGGCTACCTGCCTTTGTGGGCCATTTTAAGTCTAGCCAGTTTCCCATTTGAGAGAATCAAACCCTGTACAGTGTGTTTGTGAGGTAAACATCCTGTTACACCATCCTTGCAGCCCTTTGGACTTGTCTGGGGATATCAGTCAGATGTGAGGTGAAAATGGAATACTTTTTTCCCCTTGACCTGCTGTAATATATCAGCAGCTTGTTTCGTTTTTATTCTGCTTGTAATGCTTCCACTTCTGCTATGGCTACTGTTTTCCCAAACTCTCTCACATGTGTGGGAAGCGTTTGGACCTGGGAAGTGCCTGGTCTGTGAATAGATTATTGTCTCTTTGTTTGCTTGGACAGAATGTAACTCCATGTTGACACTTCTGCTTAGTTTCACGCTCTCTTTACATTGGCTTGTTCTTGTGACTATACTGCTTTACTTTATCTTTGTGTGCCAGTCTATCTACCTGTCTGTCTGTCTACCTGTCTATCTATCTATCCATTTATTTATTTTGCACTTTATTTGTTCTTCTGATTTACCTTTTCTTGCCTTGGCTATCTGGAAAGTGCTTTGCAAATAAGCTCTATAACAAACATGAAGCTGTTGAAGAAGGAGGGGAATGGGACGTCAGTGGAAGTGACTAGTTAGGTCTTACCAGAGCCTTAACTCTAAGCCCAAAACACCCCTCTCTCTCCCTAAACCTAACTCCCTAACTGTAAGACTCTTTTCTTACTCTCTAACCCTAAGACTCCCTTCTCCCTAAACCTAAAATCCCATCCTGTTCCCTAACCCTAAGACTCCATTCCCGCTGCCAAAACCTAAAATCTCCCCTGCCACTCCCTAAACCAAACCCCCTCTTCCTGACTATTGCACTAATGAACACCCCCACCCCTTCCACTTCATCTCCACACTTGCCGCACTTACCTCTCTCAGACTTGAGTAATGTATTTGAGTAATGTGCCACAGCTGCATGCCTGAAATCATATTTGAGTTCGGGCATGAGGTTAGTAGCAGCCTCTCTGAGCTACAAGCTGATCAATTTAGTGGCTTTGAGATAGTAGTCTTCGAGGGCTTGAGATGTGAGCTCTTCTAGAACACACCTTATATACTTGGTTATGTCATAAAATAGAGAAATTGTAGAGAGAGACTGGAGAATTCATAAGTGTGGTTATGGAGTAAACACTTCCCTTCATTTGTCAGTTTGATTCTATCGGGCATGCCAGAAAAGAAGGTATACAGTAAGCAGGCGGCATATATTTTAGGTTGATTTCTTGGTTGAAATAAAGCAGATTAACAGGAGATGGAAACTGTACAAGCTACCATATAAGTTTCATTGTATGGATGAGTTGGAAAAAAAAGTAGGAGAAACATATTGCTGCTGGGGAAGACAACACTGAAAAGATGGAACTGCAGAAAAGGAAATTGTCCCTGAAGAACAGAGAGGGTTAGTAGGAAGAGAAATATTTATTAGAATGAAGAAAATGAGGTGAAGAGCTTGGTGGGGTATGAGGGAAAGATAATATTTTTATTTCTATAAAATGGTTTCATTATAGTATCTGTAATGTATGTGTAAGTGAATATGTATGATGCAATCAGAAAGGTAATGAATGACCCATGAAGATAAGTTTAAAAAAGAACTTAACTTAGAAATAAAAATGTCCAGAAGGAATATAGGTTCATAGGTAGGTACTAGGCTATCTGCCTGAGGGCATTTATAAGCCTAGCCAGAGTGTGTCGGCTTTCGCTGCCCATTGATTAATTAACTGAGGCTCTGTCAAGCAGAGCCAATGAAGTGATCCCAGGGGTGTATTTTCTGTTACCCATCCACTTGTCAAGGTTTCTCTTGAAGAGTGTTAGTGAGGGGCTCTGCCTAATGTAGTTAGGAATTTTGTTCCAAAGCATGGGGAGTCACTGTGACAGGAATCTATCCCACCAGCATGTTCTATTTATTGTTGTGGTGAGGTTTAGCTCACTAGAGCAAGTGGCACGCAGTGACTTGGATTTCTTTAGGTGGAGCACATCCATCAATTCTGAGTTGGACATGGCTTTGTAAGTCAGGCAGAGATCACCTCTGAGTAAACAATATGCCATTGAGTACAGCCAGAGTTTTTTCAGTCGGGCTGCATAGGACATATGTTTGAGGCCCGTAATCCTCTTGGTGGGGTACTTTTGTGGTCTTTCCAGCTATTAGAAGTGTCTTGTGAGGTACATCCCAAATGGGGCATTGTACTCTATGATGGGTCTGATGAGTGACGAGTAGAGGGGCACTAAAACCTCTTTATTTCTAGATGCGAACCCTTTCATAATTAGATGGGCCACATAGAAGGATTTCCTAACTACTTTGGCAATATGATTGTCAAAGGAGAGATTACTATCTACCTGGGTCCCCAGATCTCTTATTAACTCTTCTGTATTAAGAGGGCTGCCACCTATGTGGTAATTTGTGGGTGTTTTATTTTTCCCAAATGGGATGACTATGCATTTTTTGGCATTTAGCTTGAGGTCATGACTTTGACACCAGGTGTTCGTCTCAGTAAGGCGTTTTTGGAGGATGTCCGTGTCAGCCGGAGAGTCAATTATGGCTCCCAGTTTGCAGTCATCGGTGAACTTTGTTATTTATATATATATATATATATATATATATATATATATATTTATTTATTTATTTTTTATTTATTTTACATTTGTTAACCGGGCTAGTCTGGCTGGATACATGTCCATTTTCAGCAGAGGCCCGAGGAGAAAAGCTCCACTATCATGCTATAACTTTTCACATTAAAAAGATACTACTAATAACATATAAATAAAACAATAATCAATCAAAGATGACATAAGAAAAACAAAGTAAAATCGATTATACAGTATTACTAGGCTTGAGTGGCTCAATACTTGTATATTTTTTGCAGAGGGCTTGGAGGAAAGCTCCTGTAATTATACTAGAAACTTTATATTTTTCAAAAAAATCACTAGAGCAGAAAAGATACAAACATTACAAAAAGCAAGATACAATTTAAAATCCAGAGTTGAGTATGAGAGCAGGTAGTGTATTATCAGTCAGGATTCAAGCATGGGCATAGCCAGTGATTTTGCAAATGAATTCTAATCTGTTTTTTGAAAAGGTGACATGAGGCTAGGGAGGTAAGTTCAGTGGGAAGTTTATTCCAATATGATCCGATAGCGTTTGCAAATAAGGAGTCACCTGCTTTATTATGAGATTTGATAGTAGTTACTAGGAGCTTGTTGGCTGGTGAGGTAAGATTTTTATAAGGTGTGATAAGGTTTTCAGTATGGGTGTGTTGGAAGGGTAATTTAGAATTTTAAAAGTGATGATAAATTGCTGCAGGAGTATTAGGTTTGGAAGTTCAAGCCAGTTGAGTTTCTTTAAGTTAAGACAGTGATGTGGCGGAAAGGAGAGCCAGTTGCAAATCTGGCAATGGTTAAGTTTCTGAAGGTTAGCTTTAGAAAGGTTGATAAAGGAGAGGCATACAGAAGTGTGGAGATGAGGTGAGTTTGGGCAAGAGATACTCGGGATGTTGTAGTCAGAAAGGGCTTAAGTCTGTAAAGGGCTCCTATCTTTTTATTTACTGTCTTGACAGTTAAATGTTTAGCTGATTGTCTATGGTGACACCTAGCAGTTTTGTAGAATGGTCAGGCTTGATGATAGTACCATTGCAGGACATGATGGTAAAAGTGATTGGAGTGGATTTAAGTGTTGGGGTGAAGAGTAGAAGTTTGGTTTTTTTGGGATTTAGGAGGAGACAGATATGTTGAAACCATTTTTCTGCTGCTGTGAAAACCAATTGAGTAGAGGAGTGAAGTTCTACTGGGGATGAAGCAGAGCAGATGAGAGTAGAATCATCAGCATACTGTATACAGGTGGATGTAGGGAGGGAAGTGGGTAGGTTATTTATGAATATAGAGAAAAGTAGGGGGCCTAAGATGGACCCTTGTGGGTTAACTGGGAGTTGAGAGGATAGATGGCTGTCCCAAAGGACTGCTTGTTTTCGATTTGTCAGGTATGAATCAAACCACTGTAGTGCCAGTGAGTCAAGTGACAGGGATTCTAAAGTGTGGAGGAGAAGTTGATGGTTGACCATATCGAATGCTTTTGAGAGGTCTAAGAATAGTGCAGAGGAGAACAGGTTCGATTTTTGTTTATTGTGTCAGTAAAGGAGAGAAGGGCAGTAGAAGTACTGTGGTAGGGTCTAAAACCATGTTGTGAGTCTACAAGCAAGTTGCTATTCAAGAGATGATCTAAGAGTTGTTGGTGTATGCAGCGTTCCATTATTTTGGATAGTGGAGATAGAAGGGCAATAGGTCGAAAATTTGAGAGTTCGTTAGAGTTACCTCCTTTATGCAGGGGAATGATATGGGAGATTTTCCAACAGGAAGGGATTTTGGATTCAGTTATAGTTCTGTTTATTAAGATGGAGACTGGGTAGGCTAGTTGGGTAGCAGCTAGTTGAAGGTATTCTGGTAGTTTGTCAGCAGAAGGGGTGCAAGGTTTGAGTTTAGATAATATATAGGTTGTGGAGACAGTATTGAACTTTAGTATGGGGGTGCTGTTTTGGGTATGGGTTTTTTGGAGGGATAGGGGAGGAGTCATGGTGTGTTTGAGAGAAGAAGTCATTGAAAGTGTTGGCTATTATGTCGGGTTGGCTTTGAGATAGGCTAGCTGGGGTAGGGGTTTTGGTATTTCCTGGATGTAGAAGTTTGTTTATCCCTGACCAGAATTGTTTGGGGTTTTGGTTTTGGTGTAGTTGATATTTAAAGTGGTAGTTTTTTTTATCAAGATAGATAAGTTTCTTTGTTGAGTTTCTCAGGTGTTTGAAGTTCTGGTGGTCTGTAGGGTTTTTTGTGGATCTCCATTTAGTCCATAATTTATTTCTGGCTCGCATATTTTGTTTTGTAGTTTTTGAGAGCCATGGGGCTTGGGGCATGATGGTGTAGAATTTGTAGGAAGGTATTGTTGAAATGGGTTTATTTTAGATTAGACCAGTTGTATTGTTTGAGTTCATTTTGAAAGGATGTTAGGTTAAAATCTGTTTTATGCTTGAGGTTGTTGTATTTTGTTTAGAGATAAAGGTCAGGAGATGGTCACTGATATTGTCAGGAGTATTCCTGTTTATAGAGAGGGGTTGTTGTTAATTAGTATCCAATCTAGAATAGTTTGTTTGTGGGTTGCTTTGTGTATTCTAGTGGGGGAGTTAATGGTTTGGTGAAAGTTAAAGAGATTAAGGTGAATGGAGGGTTTGGGAGATATGCAGGAGTTCCAATCAATATTGAAGTCCCCTAAGATTATAGTTTCTTGAGGAAAGTTAGTGGAGAACCAGCTTAGGATATTTTCTAGTGTGTTGATGTTGTTTCCTGGAGGGATGTAGGAACAAATTATATATATAGCCTTGGTTTTATTAACTTGGAGCTTGGAGCATAGTATTTCAGCATTAGGTAGGGAGAGGGGCAAGGAGTCCAGTAAGGCTACCTGAAGGTGGGATTTGTATAAAAGGGCTACTCCCCCGCCCTTTTTATTAAGACGATCATGTCTGTTTTCTGTTTGTTTTTATATATATATAGTCATCGGGGAACTTGGTTATTTATATATATATATATATATATATATATATATATATATATATATATATATATCTTTTATCATGGCAGTGAAATAATTCTCCTTTTGTAGTTAATGCATTACACTTGGCTGCAAAACACCACCTGTGAGTTTGGTAGTCACCGTGCAGCAATGTTCAGTTTCTGGCATTTCTTCTCAATGCTTAGTGGTGAAACAAACAGAAAACATCTTATACTATATTATTCACCCACAGACAAATGATGTTATTTACATAAAAATGCAGAATGCAGTTTACTTTATCATACACAGATCTTGAGCATTAAAACCAGCATCTCTGGTTTTCAGTCTGAAACCACCGTACAACAGCAGAAACTCCACACAGTGTACAAGTCCTGCACTACTGTGTTCATTGGCATTATGCAGACATAATGCAGACGCAGCACATCTTAGAGTTGTCTTGCTGAGTTGCGCCAGCACATACATAGATGCAAATGCGAAGGACTGAGTCTTGCAGAATGATGTTATTTAAAGCAGGCAATGTGTTCCTTCATTTAATATTCTCAGTGTCTAACAGTAACACACCATTGCAGGGCACAGGTAATTCGAATTTTAGCTGTTATGGGAGGGGGATCTAGTTTGGTCACTTGGGTTGCACCTTCACGTCTAAATGCCATGCGTAAAACAGGAATTGTTCTCTTGTTTGCTTTATGAGAACACTGAATAACAAATGCGCTTTCCTGGCTTCAGCTATGCGCGTCTAAACACAGTGTAGCAATAAAAACAAATTCCTATAATACGTACACGCATACATACATTAAAAACATTCTAACTCGACTAAATCATATCTCTCAGAAGTGCACATTTTCGCCTCATATGCTTAGTCTCTTCCTCATAAAATTTGGGTTTTTGGCAAACCGCTGAGGATTGAAGTCACTAAATAATGACGGCACGAGTTATAGACATTATATCCTTCAGAAAATACGTGCTGATGCAAAGCCTTTTATTCTAGTAACTTTCTAAGTTTTATAATAACAAAAATAATTAAAATATACCCCCCTCCCCCATTATTTTTGGATTTTCCCAGATTTCTTGCTTGAACAAAGTATGTCTGGCTAAATCCTTGAGACCTGGTTAGGTTACAATGATCGGATTCCTCTCCCAAAGTGGTGTCAGGCGATGCTTAAAACTATATATTTAAAGGCACAGAAGGTGCGTGTGTACAAACTACAAAAGTACAGGAAACTTTAACAGAATAACTCCGCATAGTAGTCTCAGCACCGACTGCATCCACTGATCAAAGAACAATTATTATGCTAAATTACCAGCGCCCCTCCTTTTCTCATTTAAAAGCAGTGTAAAGGAATCTTGTAAATGGGAGACTGTAATCCCACCAAAAGACTCGTCTGGTCTTTTACCTACTGCACACTTGCAAAATCCCCACATTAGCATTAAAAGATCTGTGTGTGACTACTCTCCTCATAGGTTTCTATTAACTTCTAGGCTACAGTAGTCAGTTGCAGTTATCCCTTTATATTTTGCTCAGAATAAGAAAAAATGGGAGCGTCAGTACTGCAGCATATTGGATTTGACTTTTTACTAATCTTTTAAATTCGCTCCATTATTTAATCTGCTATTTAATAAAGTAAATGGCACCAACAAGGACTCACCCAGACGCACTACTTTTGTGCATTTGTGATACTACTACTAATAATAATAATATTAATAATAATAATCATAATCATTAAACAATTTATTGGAAAATGAAAAGCAGAAACATCATTTAGGATAACACTGTTGTTGCAAGTTTTTATTCAATTGTTTTTAATATATTTAGGTGCAGAGCTGTACATTTCTAACTACTATTTTGATGATCTAGAGATGCATAAAACATATTAATTTTAACTAAGATTGTGCAAATATTTTCATTAACTGTCCGATCCACTTTAAATATCTAGAATGGCCATTTGATGGTAACTAGTTATGCCTCTATGCACGAAAAAAATGCAATCTAGATTTGAGATAACCTTGTTCTGGTACAGCATTCCCACTTAGAAGAATGACTTTCAACCCTAAGGTACATAGTCTTAGATTTTGCTCTTTGTCTACAAAACAGAACGTAATCCCCTACAAAAGCCCAAAGTACCGATTATATAGTGCCACTGTTCACAGTGTTTTTTCACATCCATCTTCATTCTTGTGCCTTTTCAGGCTCAGAAGAATCCAGCTGATCTCGTTGTGAGATGGCTTACAGTATTTCATGCGTATGCCCTTACGTAAAGTGTTACCGCATTATTAATAATTCACACCGTAAAGTTAGGACACCTGTTACAGAGGTATGTCAGTTAACTGCTGTGTTGATGCTAAAAAAAGAAAACTGGTTTGCTTTCCACGCCTTTTGTCTTGAAGCCCTTTTATTTTAACTGAAAGAGAGCATTAAGGTGAAGCTCCTGTGGTATAAGCTAAACTATCATTCAGACTGTAAAATGTAGTTAATCTTTAGCAACAGGTATGCACCAAAGATGTGTGTGTGTGTGTGTGTGTGTGTGTGTGTGTGTGTGTGTGTGTGTTATTCTTGTCATTCTGGGAAAGACAATATTTCTCTAAATTCAAACGGCAGATGTTTGACTGACTGAGAAGCCTCACCATTGATTGTTGACAAACGCTGTGTCTTTGTTAACACATCACATATCTGGAATTGGAATTTAGGGAAGCCATCGTTTATTACGAAGGATAACATTATTTGGTTCAAATGACTACACTGTGACAGCCGCATGTTCCACCCTTGCTATTTACTTAATTTTAAAACCAATGTGTAATTAATAATAAACAAACTTTATGACGTGATTTAATTTACCTAAACACGTTTAAGTTATATCATCATTCAAAATAAATATTACACAAATGTTAAACAAGCAAAACTGGAAAAGTTCCAATAATCTTTATATTCTTTTTAAACACATTTTTATTAATTTTAAAACAAAGATTTACAAACTTATTTAAAGATAAATAGAACAAAAACATGACTGTCTACACATGTCAGTCATTATATTGTTTCATACCAATATTTCTACAGGTTCCTCTTTTAACCAGAAATATTTAGCGCTCGGCCCTTTCAGAATCAATTCTCTTCCATTTTTAGCGTTCTTATTTTAGAAAAAAATACATTAATTTTATTGCAGACTGAATTCCATTGTCACATTAGTTGTTTCTACTTTGACTGAATTGTCATTTATTCATAAAATAACCTGTTCTATTCCGGCTGGTGAACACAGTCTCCATAAAAATAACCAGAGAAACAAGTTACCCGTTTGTTGTATGCATTTGTAAACGTGTTCCTGTTTGCTATGTAACAGCTGCAGCTTTATAAATCATACTGGGGTAGAAACAAGCACTGAAAGGAAAGAATTGCAAAACTGAATGTAGGTCTGAAAGAAATAATGAAGGAGTGAGAGATGGACACACACGTGCCTAGCCAGCATTACTATATTTTTAAAGACTACAGTCATATGGTTCATTATTTATTCTATTCCTGTGTCTGATTTATGCAATAGAGGGGTATTGTGCCCCCCCCCCCCCGTTTACTGCGAGCTGTTGCAACTGGTTTAGCGATTATTTTCAGCATAATAAAGAGGTTAGAAACCCGCAGAGAATATGAACAAATATGTGATGATTTTCTTCGAAGCTTACTCAAGTATTTAACTTGGCAGTTTGGTCTTTTTAAAAATGTTAGTAGTAATACAGACAAGTATAGCGAACAGTAGAATGGGCAGTCTAAGGTTAAGAATTAAATTGACTTGAAAAGAAAAGCAGATACTTTTTAGAGCTATCACTGAATTAGCTTTCACTAAAATAAATGAAAATCGTGTTACAGACAGATCAATTGATAATACGCATGCCAGTCTGTCAGAAATGCTTAAAGACAGCAAAGTGAGTGGCAGAGTGAACAATGCAAGCTTTTGTGCTTGGATTATAAATTAAAAAAGAGTGAATCTGAATGAACAGGGCCATTTTCATGTAAACAATAAACCGACGCCGTGGCCCTCCTGTGAGCATTGTGCTCTGTAAATGGTGGACACGTGTATGGGTATGTAGCAGGGGAGGGGATGCTGTCCAGACAGAAGCACGCCAGGCGGCCAGCAGTACAGCGCGTCTCCTAAAGCACCAAGGACAAGCCTAGCAGAAGCTACGGCGTCTCTTCAGCACCAAGGACAAGGATCTGCCCCAGCACTCTCCCAGCTCCACTGCTTTGTTATGCTAAACAGCACCCCAGTGGCGACTGCAGGTCAGCTGACGCCAGCTCCTACTGGAAAGCCCACTTCACTCATCCTCCTCCTCCTAAGAGTACAAGTCTAAGTGTTCGGTGTAGTGAGTCTTCCTTAGAAGGCAGGGCTTTTCCAAGCGCACTTGTTCAAGCTAATGCGTTTAGAAGCACCCCGACCTTTATACTTCTAATGCAGTTGGGATTTACCAAACCAATGCCAATTCTGTTTACATTTATTCCCTTGTAGACCTTGCTAGTTATTGTATGAAAAGGCTGTAGTGTGCTGAAATAGCTGTATTGTTTAGTGTTCTACGGAGGAACAGGAGTGCCTGTAGATTTTTGAACTTAAACTACGGTTAAATTGCTTTGGAGGAAATGTTGCTGGAACATATAAGGTCTAACTCTCAAAAGGCTTCGGATTTTTCTCGGTACGGCAGCAAACAAGGTAAGGATGAATTTGTCTGAGACTGGTTAATGGTGTTTCAAGCTGATCCTAATTGAATCCCACAAAGCAATGCAGTCAGAACAAATTTCACGCCTTTTAACTTCCCGCCGTCTTTTGACTTTATGAAATGTTACCGTGAAATTGACAAATTGTACCCCAGGATTCTATTAAGGCAAACTGCAATTAACATTAAGTATGTGTAGTATTTTAAGACCTAATAACTTCCCTTCTTGATTTATGCACTTGTTTCCTAAAAGTTCAAACTTAAGTAATTCATTGTTGTTGTTCATTGATAATCTGATGTAAATGCTAAATGACAACAGTAACTTAGCCGAACTTACAAATAATAAAGACCGAAGGTAATTTTTTAGGCATATTATTGTTTTATTGCTAATTATTTTTACCGCATATGAAAAGTTAATATATCTAGTAGTTGCCAGAACAAACAGCCAAGATGAAAACGAGGTTCGCAGCAGTAGTGAAGCGCGGTGACAATATTTTCATGTGGTATATGAATAACTTCTTGCAAATGTAGGTGCATTATCAAAGGCCACAAACTGTGGCCTTAGGTCATTTATACGGTGTAAGGAACTACTGTGCGCTGCGGAGATCTTTTTTTCTAGAAGTTTTAGGATACTAGACACCAGTGTCATTGTTTTCTTCCTTTTTGATCTGCTGGAGCAAACATATTTTGCACAAGAGCAGTGAAACATTACTCTGTAGAAGCCGTGTTTTGACTATGCAGCAGACGTTATGAATAGGTAATGAGCGGCATTGTTTGCAGAGGGTAAGAACAGATGCGGAGCGCGTGTCTGACCAGTGCTGTCACTCCACACCATCACTCAGTGCTGTCAGATGGGGAGCAGAGCTGACTTGTGGGCACACCCCCGGCCCCAAGAGACACATCACAACAGTCTGTTTGCTTTTTTTAGCCCCTAAGAGAGGCACAATTATATGAGACCACCAGGTGTGAAATACGACGCCAGTTTTACACTAAGTCCGTAACTACTTCTACTGTCACAATCCTTTCTGAACACTGCTGTGTAATTCATGCCCTGTTCTGCACTGTATTGTTGTTTGCATGATTACTATGCTTAATGTGACTGAATTAAAGATGTAGTGATGCCCACTTAGTTGTTGATTAAACTTACTTTTTGACCAAGCAACTCTCTGTGGACACACATAGAACGCACACAATAGTTTCAGAATGCCACTGGGTCCTTGCTTTACTTGTTTCAGTTCTACAATAAAATAATGAACTCTTTAAAACTTTATATTATGAGTAAATATATTGTAATAAAATATGCTCCAAACAAGCGGTGAAAAAAGGGCACTTTTAGTGTAAAATAATCAACATCAGGCACAGCTATATCTACTTCGTATAAGCGGTGCTACAATATATGTTTCTTGTCTCATCAAAATCGGCTACCTCAGATACTATTCAAATTACAGCAGCGATGATTATGATTGGAACGATTATAACTCCATCCTGTTATTAAATACGTATTTGTCAACAGATTGTATAAAATATATATAATGTATTTATTGTTGACATTTTATATTATTTCTCTCATACAATGATATATACTTAAGTCCAATATGTTGCAATTTTTCTAATCTGTGTCGTTTTGCCTTTCTTTTTGTAGTTATGCTGCAAGTTTTGTTGCAATTACCCGCTTAAACAATATCAAAATGCACTTATTTATATGGGAAAGAATAACTAAACAAGCAAACAACTCAGATACTAGTTAGTCTGTTTCTGTTTTCTTATCCTGGCTGTTTCATATTCAAATTACGCATAACCGTATTTATACGTTATTAACTGTTAAACTATTAACACTGTATTTGTACTTTGTTTGCCTTTACTATTTTGTTAGTAACCCGGGTTGATCCTGCAATTGGTAATCTTAATCAGTTCCCTACCCCAGAAAACGTACGTGCATACATACATACGTACGTAACGGCCTATTCTTTGTAAAGCCTAAAATAATTGGTGGGAGCAAAAGCCCAAAATCAGGGACAATTTCAAAATAATACTATAATTATGTTAGAAAAGTTAACAAAACAACAGATTTTGCTTCACGTCAGCATGAATTTTCTGAAGTAGTATCAAGCATTAAACTCTAATGTCTGGCATTATTGTCTGAATGTAATTCTCAGTGATTTACCAGGAAATAAAAATGTACGAGGGGCAGGGCAAAATATAAGACAAAATCAAGATTATATAGAATCGGGAACAGCTGCGAGGTATGCCTAAATGTGTTTACAGTTTGAGTTCAGCTTGCTAGAGAGAGTTAGACAGACAGATAAACAAATGTATAAAATAATGGAGTGCTGGTAGTGGTGAAGTTATTTGTGTATTATTTTTGTGGTAACGTGCATCTGGGAAGATGTAATATAAACAGGATTTTAGGAGTTTCATGTATTTACTGCGTTTCTAAAGATGCTCAATTTTCACAGCCGCTATTCTACAAGGTGTCCCGCATGCAAAATTCTCGTTGTGGCTTTCTGTAAAAGTAAAACGAGGCTTGCAGGACCGTTGTTACATGAATTTTATCAAAAAGCATCCGTTGTGGCTGCTCGGATTTTAATTATACATGTACTTTGTCTAACATTCAGTTTTCAACAATAACTGCCAAAAGTAACTGTTAACCCGCATACCCCCCCCCCCCCCCGTGTGTGTGTGTGTGTGTGTGTGTGTGTGTGTGTGTGGACTCTTACAGAGCAACATGCCTACATTGTACGACTGGGTAGGTAACTGTTTATAAAAATAATAAGCATTGTTAATTGTGGCAAGTAGAAGTCCATAAATGAATTTGTCTTCTATAACAGCGAGATTATATTTCCCGATCGAAGAAGGCTCTTTTATGGTAACACTCATCTAGAACGGAGAGTTAAGGTGTGCTGTTTGGTAACGTCCTGATGTAGTACAGCCATGTCATTTCCTTGCCCAATACTAGTTTGTTTTCTGTACATAAATGCCACATTATATAAATCGATGCTAATAACGCATGACAAAGATGTATCATCAGCACTGCTGGGTAAAGTAAATATGTGCTCAAAATTCAAAGAGAAAAAAAAAGACAACTTTGTAAACGCTTAAAACAAATATGCATTTTTTTCCAAATCTGGCTCTGTAAAACATTATTTTTCTAAAGAAGCTGAGCTGTATGCGTTACATATGTATGCATTTATGAATGTTTTCGTGGTAGAGAACAGATCAAGATTAACCAATTTCGGGATCGGTCCGGGTAGTGACAAAGTAGTGATGGCAAATAAAGTACAAATGCAATGTGCACAATTAAACTTTTAGCTAGTATATGATTTGTTTGTTTCTATGTATATAAGCATATTTTACTATTTTGGAAGGGGTTAAGTGAAACAGAACTTTCAGCACCCCCCCCCCCCAAAAAAAAGAAAAGAAACGCAAAATCGACAACAGATTAGAACAATACCAAAATATCGGATTTGTTTTATTACTTAAATACTATCTACTGCTGAGGGTCACATATCACATAAAACATGCACCAGTGTATTCATTCTCTGGCTGCTGACTTGCAGTTTAAAACAATATTTCTGTAATTTGATCATTGCGATTGCATACGTTTCTTAATTTCGACTGATCAGCCAATAAACCAAATTTATCAATGAGGGCACTACCACATTGCTATAACTTTCTTTTAAATAAATAGTAGTGAATAACAAGCTTTATAGCACAACTGCACTGGCAAATCGTCACACAATTCCCCCATAGCAGACAAACGTCACATCACTATAATGTACTGCAACCTATACATGACTACTGTGAAAGTTTTTAACAGAAACGTTACCTTTTTTTCTTGGAAACGAAAGTATTTTCAGTCATGATTTTTAAGTAATTCAGTGCAATTATTTACAGATGTGAACATCATAAACATTATGGAAACATCTTTAAGCTTTTAGAAACAAATATCCAGTTTGGTGGATGTAGCTGTGGGAACGACAGATAGTCAAATCTACTGCAAGATTCTGAAATCAGAGTTGCCTGTGGTTGCTTTAAAGTAACACGGATATATTGTGTTGTCATTATTTGTATGAGTAAATATAAAACATACCTTACTTCAGACAAACGATAGTCATTGCTTCATTTCATCTCAAGAAACAATTTTGAAATCAATACTGGATAGGCAATGATATGCCACCTATCTGAACAGAAAAACAGCTTGTCTGCAATGTTTCAAGTTTCGAAATTCTGTTTGTAAAATTTTAACCAGGAAATGCACATTCAACTGAAAACAGATTATAAATAATTCTCCCCAAAACAAATATTTTTTTTTCAGAATTCTCCATGCATTTCATGAAACAGATATAAATACTGAAAATTGTTTTACAATGCATCGCACTTTGTATTTCTAGTATGCCATAAAACTTGGGAAACACAACGGCAAAACCAAATGATATTTAGTATGACAATAAATACATACATACATACATACATACATACATATAAATAAATAAAATGTAAAACCATATTACCATTTTATTTTATTTTTTTGGGTGGGGTGTGTGATTCATAGTGCACAGTATAAATAAACATCCTAATAAATGTATGCATTAAGAATCTAATATTAGGATCCCAGACTCAAAAATACCAAAACAATTTATGCAATTTATTAATGAGCGAATATTCTGTTTACTTAGTTACTTATGTATGCAGGTGTGTTTGTATCCAAGTATATATGTCTGTATTTATTTACAAATGTGGATATATTTATTTATTTCTCCTTTGCTGAGTCATCTTACCTTACCTGTCCTCAGTTTTTCAAGACTGTAAACTAATTTAGTAATTTTCTGAATTAATGATGAACCTGCCTTATTTTAGTAGCAGAAATGAAACACTCATGGGAAAGATAAAGATAAGTAAATATTGAAAAAAAAGTAAAGATTGTTATTTTGAAAACGGTTCCTTTGTATGTGTTTGTTAGTTTGGGAAGAAGACAGTAGAACATGAAAATATTAAATTTCAGTGGCTCAGTAATATAACAACGAAGAAAAACATTCTTCTTATATTTGTTGCATCAGCGAAATTATGGTAATGCACAAGAAATGTATAATTTTGCAAATATGCAGTAATCAGAAAAAATACAAAACTAAACAAAAAAAAACTGTGCCAGAATTAAGCAGTTCTATGTGTCTGTATATTTGCAAAGAGGCAGCATGAAACAGATGATGAAAAATCAGTAGAAGATGAGTGAGTGAGTGAGTAGGTAAGTAAACAAATAAATAAAGAGAGAGTATATAAATAAACAAACAAACAACCTCCATACTTTGTGTTTCCAGATAAAATGCATGGGCATATTCTGAATTCTAAAGGATAGCAGGATAATTAATCAATTTATCTGCACTGCACTTTCATTTTTTTTACAATTCACTTGCATTATAGAAATAGACATCATAAATAGGAGCTATGGAATGAAGACATGTAACTCACATGCATAGTTTTGCACTTAAATTAAACATAAAGTTCATGATAGAATGAAAATAACACATATTAAGTAAAATGAACTGAAATCTAAACTAAAATAAAGTAACCTGAGAAAAGACTGTTGAATGAAATGATGATTAATAATTGTTTATTTTTTTAAATAAATGATGATCATTGTTTCTTGTCATTCTAACACTAGAGCAGACACATGAAATGGGCTTCAGGACTACAGCATTGTAGGCTGTAAGTATATCACCATACTTTGCAGTCGAAAAGAAAATAACAGGTCAGCAATTACTGGCATACAAGTGTCATATTGAAAACAGCACATTTTCTAGAGTTAGTCATCAGACAGAAAACACTGACGTGCATCTTCTGAATAAAAATGCTTATGAATAGAAAATAGCGGGAACACATTACAATAGGAGCTATACCATAGCTCTCTGATTTAAAAACATTACCTGACAGTACAGATGATAGTAGGTGAAACAATAGTGTCCACCCAATATTTACACTTCAGTTGGTTCAGATAAGGAGAATATTAATTTGAGGATTGATGTAAAAAATAAGTAATGCACTGATTACCTGATCTCTATTTGCATTAGTAATGTTTAGTACATGTATACATTATAAGTAACGTTATAGTTAGAATGCTTTTCTCAAAGATGTGCACGCTCCCTATCTCTTTTGCTCTGTACAGTACATCATACTCCACAGAAGAAGAGGTTTTGAAGGTGATCATACTATAAGATAAGTGGTCTAAAAGAGCTTAAATGGTGGTTACATACATGTAATGTAAAGGTAAACATGACAAGACAAGGATTGGTCATAAAGTTGTAAATCATTTGGCTTGTCCTAAGCTATTCTGTCAAAAAGGTGGAAGTAAATATAAACATTTTAAGGAATATAAACCCTTCACGTCTGTACAACAGTAATATAGAAAGACAATAATAATGGTAATGAGTTGGAGTACATGAAATAGGAAATAAGTATATGAGTTTAATACTAGCAGTCTTGCTTGAGGTCATAAGAGGGTCACAGCAGAATATTCAAACCCTTTATTTAAAAGGAAAGTATTACATTAAACACTTCAGTGGCATTACTCAGGATAGGTGAGAAGATTATGGAATAGTCTTTGAATAAAAGATGAAGAAAGGTATGGGAAAGCAGGTAAACAATACATTCATACGGAGTTTAACAAGGCAGATGTTGCACTAGATATTAAGCTAAAATTGAACGTAGTTACTACTAGCCACAAATGTCGAATGAAATTAAGAGGAGCATTTCTGGACATGGAATTTTGTGCATTGTGGAGGAAAAACAGTGAAAAATATGCATGTTATTCATAAATAATGGAGTATCATGCTGAAGAGAAGGTATATTACAGTGCATCCTGCCTGCTGGTGGTGTGCAGAGCACATATAAGTGAGCAACTCAGAATGAAGACTGCTGCTAATGCAATTCATAGATAATAAGATAGACACAAAAGCTGTAGTACAGTTACAGAGGTTTACTGGCTGTGGTGAATTCACACTGTAGTACCTAAGCAGAAGCTGTTTCAAAGCTGACATTGCTACAGTATAATTCATACACAGATAAATCCATCCCATGGTTGCACATAATACCACACACACACACACACACACACACACACATACACACACACACACTTTTCCACTTCATTAAACAGATTTAGACTTGGCTGAAACAATTCCCAGAAATATATGCTATGGATATTTCAAAAGCCAAAATTCTTGTAAAAAAAATCATAAACCTCAAAAAAGTTTAAAGTAAATTGATGGGTGGAATAAGACCTGCATTCTCTCATTGTGAGACAATTTTCCTCCCAAACCTCTCATTTATTCTCACTCCATGTTCTATGATTATTAAAAAAAAAGTCACAGGCTTCACTCATAATAGCAAGTGCACTTTGTCTCAGGTGTTGTAGCCTTGCATTTATAAGTAATTAATTTACATTTCATGTAATTGTTTTTGTATAATCAAACACTTATGACCCATTTATTTGTATGTTTGACTTTTACCAAGTTCCAGGAATTTATTTTGATAAAGTGTGATGCAGGAATATTTGAATATGTGAAATGAGATTTGAGCATATGAAATGAACTAGGAATCATATATGTAAGCTCTAGTAACAACATAGGCAATTTTATGTAAGAGAGAAAACTGTAAAGCTTTAAATTACAGTACAGATGTACAATAACAGAAATGCAATCAGTAAAATAAGGTCATTATGTATTGATAGAAAACAATTTGGCATACACAGTGAGGTTTAAAATGTCAAACTACAATTTTACATTTATGGGTAGAAGAATTAAGAGGGATAGTATGGAAGATATGAGTAGAAAGTGGATAGGATATGATTATCATATTCCCCAGAACTCGTTTCACTGCTGAATCATAGGACACACAATCTGCAGTGCATCCTGTCTTACAATGTCTACTCAGATGCTACACTGCAGCTTTAATCTCATGACAGTGCTCTGTGTGGTAAAGACATACACAGTGTACTGGGCTCAGTCATTGTATGCCATACATTTCACTCAGTAGCCCATATATACCATATTGACCAGAATGTACTTGCTGTCATCAACCATTAGTTTATCAGTTATGTGGCAAAAACACCTTCTATGAGATATCCAGTACTCAGAATAAGCAGCTCCTATGAATACTGTTGCCCATCATTATGCAAAACGACATGGAAGAAATCCTTAACCAAAAGGATTTTTGATATTTATAACAATGCAGCTTTGATGATTTATTTCCTTATGCGTTGTTGACTTGGCTAATCCCAATACGTTTGTGACCTATTTTCAGTAAAGACCGTATCCTCTATTTGTCTGCTTTTATTTATTATTTTATTTATTTATTTATGTTCATTATGCAGAAATTGTGTATCTAAATACAGTATTAGGAAGACATGCCAGTGAATAAGGCACCAAGAGTTTGAAAATTTCTAAGTAGGCCTGGGCGGGGATAATAGGCAAATTGGTATGTATTTGTTATATATTTATGTCCTCCAACAATTATGCAATGCACACATATCTGCAGTGTGTGTATACATAAGTGATTTATGTGATTTATACATATATACAACCAAAGAAGAGGAGTTGCAAATCTGATGCACACATCACTTTATATTCTTGTTATGAATTTTTCAAATTTCCTTGCAACTGACCCTATTAACTTGAATCTTGAATTGAATATTAGATTCAGTATTCTAATTATTTTTGTAGAGTCTGGACACCAAATTCATTATGTATAGGACTGTACAGTTCTAAAAACATGATGTAATGTCGCCTTCTTGATTTATGATATCTACCACTGTGACTAGAGACATTTCCAGTATACTTATATGTTGCATAATGTTATTAAAACTGGAAAGAAGAAAGGTGTAGCATGCCATATAACCAAAAGGGGAATTCTACAACAATAATATTTTCAAATCTAGTTCCTTAGTAAATAAGGATCTCAAAATAATTTGCTTCATTTTATGGAGCATGTTGCGTAACTTTGGTTGCATCTGTGCATATGTTTCCAAGATATTGCTCAAGTAAAAACCGTTTTAAATGTTATTTGCTTGAAAAAGATGGAATTTATTTAAATATGGCAAGCATATACTTTATTTTCAATAAAATAACTACCATTTTAACATTATTTTCTCTTGGTAATTTTATACACATGGATTAAATAAACATAGTATAAAAATTGTCTATACAAATGCTAGAACCTTAAAAATAATATTATTTAAAGATTTAAATGCCAGTATTGCTGTAGTTACTGAGATTAGGTTTGACCAATATGCTTGAGTGTTAAATATAAATTGCTTTCCTTAAATCTAATCAACAGTTTAATTCAAGGGAGGAGTTCTATTACACATAAAAGATTCAGGGTTGAAAGCATGACTATTGTGAATACATCACATTGATTTAAACGTATCTTGATTAAATCTGATAATGATAATCTGACATTAATAGCATATTGGACTAATTATTTTTGAGCATGGCAACCAAAAGTCATCCCCAAACTAAATAATAAAAAAGTGATGCTTGTTGCCTCTTATTTGATATTCTTATAAAATGCCCTTACTCTTCTTGTTTCCTGACGGTTTATGAGATATGAGACAAAAGTAGAAAGTAATGCTCTTGCTACACTCTTAGATGGTATGAGCTTATATCTGAAAATATTCAAATATGTGTCAAGTTGAATCAAATGACCACTGGCGAGAATTCTCATTAGGTTTTATGGGATTATATTTATAGTCATTTTTCTGGGGAATAAAGTATTTAAAATGAATTCATCAAGTGATCGTTCTGATATACTCCTATCACAGACTCAAAATTAAGACATATATATATATATATATATATATATATATATATATATATATATATATATATAAAAAACAATAAAAAAAACTGAGGTACTAGAACTAGAAGAACAAAAGAACTTATAATTGTAAAAATGTCATAACTAAAAGCAAATTAAGACATGCTGAACAGATAATTAACGCTTTTGTCCTTGTTTTTGCAGTTTTATATATATATATATATATATATATATATATATATATATATATATATATATATATATATATATATATATATTATTGCAGAATAAATAATTCATCATTCTTTGCAAATAGGAAGTATTAGTTTGAAAAAGTTGAGACAACTTTGGTTCTTGAACATATAATTACTTGTATTTATTTCTGTTTTGAGACTAACTCATCTGATAATCCTTACAATCGACAGTTTCTTGATTTTCTGAACAGTGTGATTCATAATGAAGCTGGAGTCTGCATCTGATGAAGTATTTTAAACGAAAACGTATTTGTGGAGTTTGCTAAGAAATGTTAATGTGGTTTGGTTCATTGGAATAAAGCAGTTTTTATTCATTTTGTGGCTGGATTTCACTTCTTTGGGTACCTTGGACTTTTTACTGGTGATTTTTTGGTACCTTGGTGTGCTTTTTTACATTTATATGTATGTATATGTATATATATATATATATATATATATATATATATATATATATATATATATATAAAACAATAAAAAAACTGAGGTACTAGAACCAGAAGAACAAAAAAAAAAACTTATAACTGTAAAAACTTCATAACTAAAAGCAAATGATGACACATTGAACAGATAATTAGTGCTTTTGTCCTTTAATCATAATGTATATATATATATATATATATATATATATATATATATATATATATATATATATATGTATATATATATATATATATATATGTATATATATATATATATATGTTATTGCAGAATAAATAATTCATCATTCTTTGCAAATATACAAAAAGACAATGTAGGGAATGTTTAAAAGTAGAACAGAATAATTTATATTACATAATGTCAGAAATTGCAAATCTTTATTATTATTTCAACACTTTACTAATGCAAGGAATAAAGGAATCAAAGTTCATCAGCATTTTCTGAAGGAAGGAATGTTGTATTAATATAATTTGAATGAATTTGTATAGGTTTTGCTAAAACATAAACAGTTTCTAGATGTAGTAAAAAAAAACTTCCACACTGTTTAACTCTTTTATTATTCTGTTCTTGTGATTAGTAAAGACAGGCTTATTTGTAACAGTAGTAAAATGTATCTTTAGAAAGCAACATAACCATATTATATTACTAATAAAGGTATTCTGATATATCAGCAAGTTTACTGGATTATGTCACAAATTTAATAAATATTTGGTGATAGACAAGATCCAATTTTATTGAAAAGAAGTTGATGTTGTCCCTGTTTACTAGGCAAAATGCAAGTTAAGTTCTATAGATATTTATATACCTAAAAACCTTTTGAACAGTATTGGCAGAATTATGGAAAAAGTACATTGTTCATCCAAGGGAAAAATCTTCAGGATTTACATATATCTAATTGTGATCATCACATCTTTTTAAAAAGCAAATCCACAATTGCAAGTGTTGATTTTTATTTCTCTAACTTAGTAATTAAGACTTTTCAAAAAATGTACTTAATGATGTCTAAATGGATATATCAAAGATTCCTGATTTGTTAAATATTCACCTTCTGTATATATTCACATTCTGTTATACAATCAAGCAAGTATAATCTTAATACAAATCCCATATACTCAGTACACATGACTCACAAATAAATCACTTATCATCAAATACAATAATTATAGTATTAAATATTATTGTTTAATTTCTGTAATTCTATAGCATTCCATTTTGGCTCCAGAATTATTTAACACCACTTTACTTGACTTCCAATTTCTTTCAGACATTTGACATGACTTGTCCTTCAGTTAATTGAGTTCTGTTTTGCATGCTTGTCTTTTGATTGCATTTTTCTAACTGAACGTCATGGGAGAATTGATACAGTTGTGTTATACTCCATGGTCTTGCTGGTTGTACAATATCAATTTACAAGTTAGTCAGACTTTTTACTTTTCTTCACTGTTGTGTGACCAGGGATATAATATGTTTAAGTAAAGGAGTTATGATGTGAAGTTTTTACATGAGGAGGTTGGAAAACTTTTTTTTTAATTTTAATGAAACTACTGTTTAAGTAATATAACTGAATGAAAATTGGCTTGTCTAATATCTATATTTTATTTAAATAAGGAGATGATTTAAAACTTAATTTTATTGTGAATCTTATTTAAGTAAACCTTAATAATGAAAACAATGTTGATGACATCTATAGATGAACCAAGGAGAAATTAATGTCATTTAGTGTCTCCAAAGCAAAACATATGCCTTTTGGTCATGATAATTGTACTTTTGAAAGTATGTAGATTGTTATAATATAGACTTTTATATGGATTTAGGAATAGAGACAGATAATTTGTAATTTAATCAGCATATCACTGTTACCAGAATAAAGGCAAATGGTTTCCTAGAACTACTTTTTTAGGTTCATAGGTTCATAGGTAGGTACTAGGCTACCGGCCCTAGGGCCCATACAAGCCTAGCCAAAAAATTTACCCCAGCTTTCGCCACCCAAGAAATTTATTTTCCTGTGCCCCTGTCGAGCAGAACCACAGAAGTGATCCCCGGGGTGAATTTCTCATTTCCTATCCAATCATCAAGATTTTTCTTGAAGAGTGCTAATGAGCTCTGTTTGACATAGATAGGTAGTCTGTTCCAGAGTATGGGAAGTCTCTGGGACAGGAATCTATCCCTCCAGCATGTTCTGTTTATTGTGGTGACAAGGTTTAGATCCCTAGAGCATGTAGCTCGGAGGGATTGGGATTTCTTTAAGTGGAGCATGTCCAACAGCTCTGGGTTTGACATAGCTTTGTATGTTAGGCAGAGATCACCCCTGAGTAGGCGATATGCGATGGAGTAAAGCTGTAGTTTTTTGAGACAGTCTGCATAGGGCATCTGTTTGAGGCCAGTAATCCTCTTTGTGAGGTATTTCTGTGGTCTTTCCAGTTGTTGTAGATGTCTTGTGAGGTACATACCAAAAGGGGCATTGTACTTTATAATGGGCCTAATGAGTGATGAGTAGAGGGGAACAATGACCTCTTTTTTTCTGGATGAGAATCCTTTTGTGATGAGATGAGCCACGTAGAAAGATTTCCTGACCACTGTGGCAATGTGATTATCAAAGGAGAGACTACTGTCCACCTGTGTCCCAAGGTCTCTTATCACATTTTTGGCATTAAGTAGGCTACCAGCTATGTGGTAGTTCATGGGTACAGAGTTTTTACCAAAGGCGATGACAATGCAGTTTTTGGCATTGAGCTTCAGGCCATGGCTTTGACACCAGGTATCTGTCTCAGTGATGCCCTTTTGTAGTTTGTCCACATCGTTAGGAGTTTTGATTATGGCTCCTAGTTTGCAGTCATCTGCAAACTTTGTTAGCCAAAGACCTTCTGTGTTGGCCTGCACTTCAGAGAAGTAGATACCAAACAGGAGAGGACCCAGGACTGAACCCTGTGGTACTCCACTTGTCACTGGTCTAATGTCGGATTTGGAATCCGCTACTTTCACAATGTGGGTTCTGTCTGGAGCCAGTTGGCAACCCATCTTATGACATAGGGATTTATACCTAGTTTAGTGAGCTTATCTATAATTCCAGAGTGGGGGATGGTGTCAAAAGCCTTGGCGAGATCTAGATAAGCTGTGTGAACCATTTTACCCTCATCTATGGCTTTGGTGACTGCTTCAAAGAAGTCAATCAGGTTTAGGAGACATGATCTGCCTTTTACAAATCCAAACTGGGTAGGGTCCAGAGTTTGGAGATTACCAATGTCTTTGTTTATGAGTTCCACTATGATACGTTCCATGGCCTTGCAGACCAGGCTTGTCAGGATAATGGGGCGGTAGTTCCCGGGGTCTGTCATGGCTCCCCCTTTGTGGAGTGGGATAACCGTCGCGGTGCGCCATTCAGTGGGTACAAAGCCTGAGGTGAGGCAATGATTGAATATGGTACTTAGGTAGGGTTGTCCTATTCCTACAGAAATCTGGGTACTTTACTACCAGATGGGTAAAATCACAGTCTCATCTTGACTTGGGACTGCAATCTAGCAAATTTCTTTGGGAAAATAACCAATCATTTAGAGAGAATCTAAAAATCTTTCAGTCAGAATACTACAAAGTCTGTCTAGTTATGGTACAATATTAAAGTTGTTAAAACTATTTTCACAGCAACATAGCATATTTTGTGGTGAATTTATAATAGTTTAATATTTTAAACAATGTGAATTTCTAAAAGTGTTTGGGCTTATAGATCTGCACAGGTCCATGTAATTTAAATGAACATTGTTGACTTCAATTACATATTATTTTAAGATATTAAGGAACAAGTCTATTTTTTTAGTTTAGTTATATATTGGAACCAGATTTCTGTCTTTTTTGAAGATGTACTTCTGTAGAATTATTTAAGAAATCTTCAGATTAATACAAAGGGATGATACATTTTGTTAATATTTGTTTGAATGAATAAAGACTAAACCAACAATTTTCTTTGCATTGTATTTACACTTATTTGTGTGTAAAATATTCACAAAGCAGAAGACCATGTAGTAGTTAATCACATTTAAGATTATGTTAAAACATGTCACTGAGCAATATTATGGTAAGTAATAGTAACATTCAGTAACTAGACTGCTGGTAAACTGTATAAACACACAGATTATTGGCTGGTGAACTGTATAAACTCATAGATTATTGGTTGGTGAACTGTATAAACTCAGATTATTGGGCATTGTTATTACTGAGATTTCGACACTTAATATTATGACACTCTAATGTAACATGAAACATTTGTCCAAATGTAATATGTCCTGCTACTTAGTTTCAGTAAAGCTCAGCTAACAGAAAATTTATTGAAATGAACAACCCTTTTAAAAAATTATATACTGATTTACACAGACACACTGACATACAGACACATGCAAGCACGCACACTTTTAATGTGTAATTTAATCTTGATTTTAATAAGACAAAAATCTATTAAACCTAAATATTAGTATACCATCCTGAGTGACAGCATCTCTAATATATCAACTTGTTTTTCAATGCAACACACACTTCTTTTCATTTATTTCTATGTCAGTAGTACTACATACAAAGAAAATATTATTTAAATATAAAAATCCTTCTGTGTTTCTTGCTGCAAACTTTTTTTTTTTTGCATTTTCTGTCTGAGTATTGTGTAGTTCTCATATGGATTTGTCATAGCAGCTGTTGTATCATATAGAGAGTTTTTCCATGAAGCTAGTACATGTGTAGTGAAGGGTAACTTCATGTTAGGCATTTTCAACTTCAACTTTAAAAAAAAAAACATAATTAAGTAGGTTACTGAGTCTATCTACAATGATCTGCTACAAGGCAAATTAAAAAGTCTCAGACCTTGGTATACACTGCAAATCTGTTTCATTAAGTGGTGATATTAGACACAAATGTCCAGTTTCATACATCAGCTAGAAAAAATGACATGAATGTGAAATTTTCAACCTGAATGAAAACAACTACATTAGCAATTATTTCAATATTTGCATGTGATGGAGATGAAGTATCTGAGGAGGGTAGTAGGAAGCACACTGGGGCAGAAAAGAAATAAGGATATCAAAGTTGCTGACAAAGTAGTCCCAATTACAGAGAAGATTTGAGAAAGGCAGGAAGGAGGCAAGGGGAGATGAAAATGTCCAGCCAAGTTATGGATCTAATGAATGAGTAAAGACATGAAACAGATATTTATGTCTGTCAAAGAAGATAGGAGAGTAGTTCTGAACAGACAGATGTGGTGACAATTGACCCAACACTCCAAGTTCATGTAAAAATGGGAAAAGGAGACAGTGATGACAATGATGACTCACATGAGCCTCAAAAGGCTTTAAAAGAGATGGCCACAGACATTATCAAAGAAATTTATTAGAAACAAATACATTATATTCTTTTTAGGCACAGTAAAAAAACAGACAGCCGCATTACTCCAGTTATTTGTAAATGGGAAAGCAAAGCAACAGAAAACGTTTTTCATCCTGATGTAATATTATGGGGACAGAGAATAATGAAATCACATTGACATGGCAGCCCCCATCAGACCATTTTGGGCTATAATAAATTAGGGCAAAAGAAGTGCCTGGAGTAATAAGGAGTATTATTAGTATTGCAAACAACATTCAGCTATCGTGAAACATATATTTTCATATCTTTTGTTTAGTTTTTAGATATACTTGACCCTTAAGACTTCCTGACATGGTCTCTAATGAAATTATTTACCTTATGATGGAATATAAAATTAAAAATGCTTGCCACTGCTTATCTGCCTGTTGCTTCATTTACCTTTTCTTGGGATAATAGCATGTCAAAGTAACATTTTATTGCAACAAATGACAATATTTGGATTAATGGATTATCATTATTTTGAATATCGGTTCATAAATTAAGGATATTTTGACAACATTATTCTTTTCTAAGTGTCAGGTTTGAAATGTTACAGTCCATCTTTGATATTTGATTATCTTAGTTCTGTTTTTTAACTGATATACAGAAGTAGAATGAAATCAATTCTTCATCAGATAAAGGGGCTTATAAAACTAAAATGTTTCGCACTGATGTTCTGATCTTATTTGCATGTGCACATACATATACTTGGAGTGTTCTCGCATGATGCTCTCCGGTGCAGGAGAATCAATTACTTTGTTTGTAGTATTGCCAAGTCTGACATTAAGTTCTGTCCTGCCTCTGATGAGCATACTCTTTGATTTATACAGTATGCTGTCTTGTATTGACTTACCATATAACTGCTAAGTGTTGTCTGTGCTGATCATGATGCCACCTCAGAAGGCTTTTTCTCCTCATCAGCCTTGAATATGGGTCAGAGTAAGTCCATGGTAAAAAGGAGAGCATGGAAGACACTGTGGATAAGGAGATGTCCTGGGGCAGCTAATGGTCACCTATGAGGAGCCCCAAAAAGTATTAACCGTTGATCATGTTTGCTCCATTTTAAGCTGACTTGTGATATTCAGTTGCATGAATTCACAATTCTGCTTGGCACTGTGTGTATGACTGCACCATGACAACCAACTGGATCAGCATGGGATTCAGGCAGATTATTAAAACCGTGTTTACAGCACAACAGTTTGTTTTTGTTTTGGCATAGTTTCTAACACTTTGAAATTGACTATATTAGTAAGCCAAAGTGGGACCACATATACCTCATATGAGGCAGAATTCTGTATATTATAGGTAATTTTGTTTATAACTGAATCAGTACTCATCTTTCAATAAAATTATGTTAAAAATATAATAGGTAGGCGTAGGCAGGAACATACATCCAGGCAAAAGGAAACAGAGGCTGAAGTAGGTTAATAGATATTCATTTTCAAGTCAATTGAACAAAACACTTATGTGAAAAAAATAGATGTTTCATAAATGCATTCCATTCCATGCTATGCGTATTTTCTTCTTACTGACTTTATAATTGAAAGTCTAACAGAAATATGCAGATGTGTTCACACGGTTGTTGTGCCAACATATAGATATGCAAACAGGTCACACATGTTTGTTGTTTTGTTTAGGTTCTATAGTATAGGATTAGAACATTTCCTTGTTGCTCTAGGTTTGGAACTTAGATGTATAGACCACTGAGACATAACTGTGAATTGGCAATTTTCACTTACACTATGGAGAGAGAGATTATTTATCTCTTTGTTTGTTGGTTTGTTTGCTTATTTTAATTTGTTAACCAACCAGGATAGTCCAGCTGATCCAGAAGCCCAGTTTCAGTGGAAGTCTGAGGAGAACTGTGCCAACTTACTTTTAACAGTTTTTAAGTATTTAAACACTTATAATAGTAGCAGGTGTTAAACAACATCCAGTTGGAAAAGTCAAGCTAAGACATGACACAGCAGGATTCTCATGATGAGGTACTTATACACTGAAACACAGTGGTGGGTTATAAGCGTTCTATATTCCAGTACATGCATATAATTCAGAATAAATGTAGACAGAATGAAATGTTTTTCAGTTGAAATTCTACTTGTATTTATAAATACTGTAATTTTCATCTGAATGCATATAGATGAAGAAAAACATAGTGTAGTTAGTTACACAATATAAAAAGTTGTTAAAAGTGTTGTTCATAGGTTCATAGGTTGGTACTAGGCTATCAGCCAACAATTCCCTGGCTATTTCTTCCCACATTATTTACTTTCCTGGACCCCTGTCTAGCAGGGCGACTGACGTGATCCCTGGGGTGAATTTCCTTTCTCCCATCCAATCGTCAAGGTTCCTCTTGAAGAGGTCCAAAGAGGCACTCTGCTTGACATGTATGGGCAATCTATTCCAGAGTCTGGGGAGTCTCTGGGTCAGAAACCTATCCTTCCAGCATGTTTTGTTTATTGTGATGACAAGGTTTAGATCCCTGGGCGTGTAGCTCTGAGGGATTGGGATTTGTAGCATGTCCAACAGCTCTGGGTTTGACATGGCCTTGTATGTTAAGCAGAGATCACCTCTGAGTACAGAGTATAGCTGGAGTTTTTAAGGTGGTCAGCGTGGGGCATCTGCTTTAGGCCTGTGATTCTTTTAGTGAGGTATTTCTGAGGCCTTTCCAGTTGTTGCAGATGTCTTGTGAGGTACATACCAAATGGGGCGTTGTATTTTATAATGGGTCTAATGAGGGATGAGTACAGTGGGAAAATGACCTCCTTTTTTCTGGATGAAAAGCCCTTACAGATGAGGTGTGCCACATAGAAGGATTTCCTGACTGTTGAGACCACTGTCCACCTGTGTCCCTAAGTCTCTTATCACACTTTCTGTGTTTAGTGTACTCCCACCTATATGGTAATTCATGGATACATGTTTTTCCCAAAGGGATAACAATACATTTCTTGGCATTGAGCTTGAGCCCATGGCTCTGGCACCAAGCATCTGTTTCTGTAAGGCCCTTTTGTAGAGTATCCACATCATTTGTGGATTCAATAATGGCTCCCAGTTTGCAGTTATCTGCAAACTTTGTCAGCCAGAGTCCCTTAGTGTTGACCTGTACTTCAGAGAAGTAGATGCCAAACAAGAGGACTGAACCCTGAGGTACTCCACTTGTCACTTGTCTGGAGTTGGATTTGGAGTCGGCTACTTTTACAGTGTGGGTTCTATCAGTAAGCCATTTAGCAACCCATTGGGTGACATAGGGATTAATGCCCAACTTAGTAAGTTTATCTATGATTCCAGAGTGGGGGATGGTGTCAAAGGCCTTGGCAAGGTCTAGATAGACTGTGTGGACCACCTTACCCTTGTCCATGGCTCTGGAGACTGATTCAAAGAAGTCAATCAGGTTCAGGAGACAAGATCGGCCCTTCACAAACCCAAACTGGGTGGGGTCCAGTGTTTGAAGGTTGCCAATGTCTTTGTTTATAAGTTCCATGATAATACGCTCCATGGCCTTGCAGATAAGGCTTGTCAGACTGATGGGAGGGATCCAAGGTGGATCCATTGGGATAACTGTAGCTCTGCGCCACTCAGTGGGCACGAAACCTGAGGTGAGGCTATGATTAAACATGACACTTAGGTGAGGTGCCAGTTCATATTGAACTACAGTTCATATTGTAGTACACAGCCCGGGATGTCATCTGGTCCCATGGATGCTGTATTCTTGGCTTTAGAGAGTGCGTTTTGTACCTGTGTGGCCGTTATTACTGGAATTTGGCAATCTTCCGGTATTGAGATGGGCCATTTAGGGGGTGTATGAGTATTAATGGAAGTAGGAGAAAATGTAAGTTAAGCTTTGGGAAGATAATGTAGAAGAGGAGGAGAAAAAAAAACTGTAGGTATTACATTATGATGGGTCTAATTTATTTACCCTTTTAGCCCCAGATGGATTCCAGGTATTTTTTTCAGTTGTTGCATGAATGTTATGGTGCATCTCATTTCCTAGGTCTGGCGGTATGGAGTTCCTAAGTTTGGCAAAATGTACTGATGATTGTGGGATTTAAGTGTGGCTATTTGATTTTTGGTTTTGAGGCTACATATATATAATTGTATTATATTTTAATTGGATATACAATTGGTGAGGATATATTAGGTTTGTGTAGTATATTGTGCTTGTTTTCAGCTGAGCAAGAGCAACATTGTTTTGTGGCTCTAGACACTTGGTTTAGGTAAGGTTTGGTTTTATATAACATGCTTAGTTTTTGATTAGTTTTGGCTGTAGCATAGCTGGCATGTGTGTCATACTTAATAGCCTGATCTATTATACCTCCTAATGGTTTAGCATAAGTAACTTGTTCAGTTGGAATGTTATTTAAATATGTAATACTACGTTGTATTTTTTCTTTATTAGAACAATCTGACTAAAGTGCTATTTTTTTGGAATTTAGAAATAAGTGAGAACCTGAAAGCTATCTTTCTAATTTAATGAAGGATTCTTAGGCTATTGTTTGGGGATGGACTAGATTGCAGTACATATGAAGGCAGAGTCATCTGCATGTTGAACAATCATAGCTTTGTCTTTTGTGGTTTGCTTATCATTGATAAATAGGTTACATAGCAATGACCATAGAGTAGATCATTATGATAAATAGGTTACATAGCAATGACCATAGAGTAGATCAGTATGGTAAATAGGTTAAATAGCAATGACCATAGAGTAGATCATTATGATAAATAGGTTAAATAGTAATGACCATAGAGTAGATCACTATGATAAATAGATTAAATAGCAATGACCCTAGAGTAGATCATTATGATAAATAGGTTAAATAGCAATGACCCTAGAGTAGATCAGTATGATAAATAGGTTAAATCGCAATGACCCTAGAGTAGATCATTATGATAAATAGGTTACATAGCAATGACCATAGAGCAGATCATCATTATAAATAGGTTAAATAGCAATGACCATTGAGTAGATCATTATGATAAATAGGTTAAATATCAAGGACCCTCAAGATTATTATGATAAACAGGTTAAATAGCAATGACCATACAGTAGATAATTATGATAAATAGGTTACATAGAAATGACCATAGAGTAGATCATTATGATAAATAGGTTACAATGCAATTACACTAGGGTAGATCATTATGAAAAATAAGTTACATAGAAATGACCATAGAGTAGATCATTATGATAAATAGGTTAAATAGCGATGACCCTAGAGAAGATCATTAAGTTACACCTACTGTGATTGGTCAAAGGTAGAATAAGTGTGTTCTCAATGGGCAGATTGTGATCTGTGGCTAAGGTAGCTTCTGAACCAATTTATGGTATTTTTACACATGCCATTTGTGGAATATATACTGAACAGTAGATTTTGTGATAGATCTTCAAATGCTTTTCATACATCTAGGAAAAGACAAGCCTTGTCTTCTGTGCAGATTTGTTGCACTTAAGGTGGTCACTAAGACAATTTCAGTATTGTGGCAAGGTCAAACTCCATGTTGAATTTGGTACAAGATAATTTCGGTATTGTGGCAAGGTCAAACTCCATGTTGAATATGGTACAAGACAATTTCAGTATTGTGGTAAGGTCAAACTCCATGCTGAATTTGGTACAAGACAATTTCAGTATTGTGGTAAGGTCAAACTCCATGCTGAATTTGGTACAAGACAATTTCAGTATTGTGGTAAGGTCAAACTCCATTTTGAATATAATACAAGACAATTTCAGTATTGTGGTAAGGTCAAACTCCATGTTGAATTTGGTATAGAAGATTGTTTTTCTTTTTTGGTTATTGGGTAATTTAGGATTTGTTTATGAATACATTTTCAGTATTTTGTAGAGGAGAGATGGCAGTTGGTCTGCAGTTTTACATGTCAGTTTGTATTTCACCTTGTGTATAGGTATTCTATATGATTGTTTCCATAAATTCGGTACATACTGCTATGTAATTGATCTGTTGACAAGTACTGCAAACTGCTGCAGTTTGTAGATATGCTGGTAGAAGATGGTCTGGTGGGTAGTAGGTTTTAGCTTATCTAAGTTTTTTAACTTATTTAAGTGATACAGGTTGAATGGTAAATGATCTGTATTGATGGTACTTTGACTGTATAGAGTTGTATCCATTATGGCAGTTAGGAGAGAGGGTTAAGATTCTGAGCTGTTAATTAAATGTTTCCTTCAGCTCAGGGTACAGGCTTTATTCCTTTCACCTCCATTTGTCCATTGTGTGACTCTAATCAAGTCACTTAACTAGATGATACACCTGGGCTGACTCTCAAATGGGACACTTATGTCCAGTAGACTTATCCAGTTAACAAATATATAAAATAAAACAAATACTGTGATTGCTTAGTTTGTGGGCGATGTAACTGATTTCTTCTGGTAGATAATTTGGTGTATTTTTACTGGATTGCTGGTACAGCTCCAGTGTTGCTTGGGGTTATTTTTGTGCTTTGTTTGTAAGTACTAGAAGTACATTTTCCCCTTTTTGCATTTTTCTTGATTTCTAAGGAGGTTGTAGGTTTAAAAGTTGATGTGATTTGTGTCACATACCATTGTTTTCTTGCTTTCTGTCTTGTGATCATTGATCTTTTAATTTCAGTTGTCATTCTGGGTGCAAGGTTAGCTTTAACTTTCTTTTCACATAGTGAATCTACTGAAGTTAGAATACTTAGAAATATTACTTGAAGAAATTAATTGCATCATCTAGTGGTATGATTTTTTCAGCATGCACATTGTGACTTTTTATTTATTTTCTTATGACTTCAGATAACAAATGGATGATTGTTGGTTAAGGAACCTTCCCTGATTCCCGATGTTTGTAGTTTACTTAGTACATAACCTAGTATGCTTTATTTGCCATTTGCATTGTTAAGTCTAGTTGGTTCGGGTATTAGCTGTGTGAAGCCATATATATTTATATTTGTTCATATCTGAATATTTGTCAGGATGTGGGTCTTTGGCTAATGTTGACATCTCCTAGTATGACTACAATATCGTGTTTCATTTCTGTTGTTATCAAAGATAATATATCCTCTATACAGCGTTTATAAATTTGTAGGTAGATTTTGGGGAATGGAGACTGTATCTATGTGGAGTTGAGTAAGTGATTCAAATGATAGATTTACTAAATTTACTTTAGCCTTGTTGAATGGAGGAAATGGTAGTTAGAAATTGGTTATTTACAAAGTATTAGAGTATGTTATACTGATTCCCCATCTTGTTTAGCTTGTTTGTCTGTTATGATGATGTTATGAGGCTGGATTCCTAATCTAGTATTATGGGTTTTACCCAGGTCTCAGTAATAGTTAATGGCAGGTATATAATATTTTATCCAGCTATGCAGTTCAGTTATTTTGATACATATACCTATTGCATTTACATAATTCAACTTTAGTCTCCAAGCTTTCATGTGATTTTTTTTAATGGTATATATTGTAGAAAACTGGTTCTTGATTTATCTGTGTATCACCACAGGGGTGAAGTTTGTAACAAATGGTTTGTGGTGCTGGAGAGGAGTTTGTTTTATTTTTTTGCAGCAGGTGAGTTTCTTTCCTTTTAATTCATTTAGTTACTGGCAAGTATTTTAGGAACGTAGATTGGTATCTGTTGTGTCGTATGTGTGAGTCATGTTTGTGTGTATGATTATGGTCACGAGTTTGGTGCTTTTTATTTTTTTCATTCATTCATTTATTTGTTTATTTATTTATTTATGTATTTATTTATTTATTCCATTTGATGACTGGGAAAAGTCTGACTGGGCACAAAACCCCTTTTCAGTGGAAGACCAAGGAGGAAAGCTCTAGGAATATAACAATAAAAGTTAAATATAGTGCAGTATGTTCAAGTACATACAGAATGCAAAAGTAGTATATATATATATATATATATATATATATATATATATATATATATATATGAGTAGAATAGCAAAGGTATCTAAATTTTTATACAAATTAATATAAACAAAACTACATTGGGGTACATAAGAAGCATTTGCACAGAGTTATGAAAGTCAATGAGTGGAAACTGAAAAACATTAATAGCAAGGGTTTCCATTTCAGAGTAGACATAAAGAGCAGTGTGCAACTTATGAAGTATGGACTTAAACATGTGAGATGTGGAGTAGTAGTTTACCATGTTAAGGTGGCAGGGAATAATTTTACTTTTCTTTAATTTTAAGTAAGTGTCTTGCAGCGGTACTTGGTTGTCTGCAGCCCCAGGTTAGAATGGTAAGCATGATAGCAACAAATGATGGAGGTAAAGCTCATAGGTATTTTCCATGTGGCATAACAGTTGATTTGTATTGATTAGATTTTTTATTATATTTTCAGTTTACCTGTTTTGTAAGTGGATGGTGAAAAAATGTGTAGGCAAATGTATATCAGCAGCAGACAGGTATTGTTGCGGTGAGGTTTTTCAAAAGTATTAAGTGATGTAGATGATTGTTTAATGTCAGTATTTTGTACAGAAAACACTGTACAGGGTGGGTTGTGAGTTTTTTTTCCTATTTTTGTGCATGTCAACAGTGGGGAAGGGCTACACAACTATGAATAGACAATCATGAAGGCAGCTGGGGTTGGGGGTGGTAGGGGAGAAAATCAGGCTGCCAGTGAGCAGGATTGTTAACCAATCTGTGTGTGCATAGACACAATAGTTACTTCTGAATGCAAAGGTAAAGTAGAACACTCAGATACCAGTGAGCAGGGTCATTAACCAATCTGTGTGTGCACGCACACAATAGTTACTCCTGAATGCAAAGGTAACGTAGGACACTCAGATACAAGTGAGCAGGATTGTTAACCAATCTGTGTGTGCATGCACACAATAGTTACTCCTGAATGTAAAGGTAAAGTACGACAATCAGATACCAGTGAGCAGGATCATTATCCAGTGTGTGTGTGTGCATGCACACAGTAGTTACTCCTGAATGCAAAGGTAAAGTAGGACACTCAGAATCCAGTGAGCAGGGTCATTAACTAATCTGTGTGTGCACGCACACAGTAGTTACTCCTGAATGCAAAGGTAAAGTAGGACACACAGATACCAGTGAGCAGTATCATTAACCAATCTGTGTGTGCATGTACACAATAGTTACTCCTGAATGCAAAGGTAAAGTACGACACTCAGATACCAGTGAGCAGGATCGTTATCCAGTGTGTGTGTTTGCATGCATGCAATAGTTATTCCTGAATGTAAAAGTAGGACACTCAGATACCAGTGAGCAGGGTCATTAACCAATCTGTGTGTGCACGCACACAGTAGTGACTCCTGAATGCAAAGATACAAGTAAGACATTAAGATAAAAGTGAGCAGGACCATTATCCAATGTATGTGTACATGCATGCACACAACAGTGACTCCTGGTGGCAAAGCTACATGTATTACATGTATCTCACTCCGATACCAGTGAGTAGGGTCATTAAGCAATCTATATATACATATAAACAATAGTGACTCTTGAATGCAAAGATAAAGTAAGACACTCAGATTGCAGTGAGCAGGATCGTTATCCAGTGTGTGTGTGTGTGTGTAAATGTACACAACAGTGACTCATATAAAAGTGAGCAGGATCATTATCCAATGTGTGTATGCATGCATGCATGCACACAGTAGTGACTCCTGATGGCAAAGTTACAAGTATCTCACTCTGATACCAGTGAGTAGGGTCATTAACCAATCTATATATACATGCACACAATAGTGACTCTTGAATGCAAAGTTATAAGTAAGACACTTAGATACCAGTCAGCAAGATCATTATCCAATATATTTGTGTGAATGCATGCACACAATAGTGACTCCTGATGACAAAATTACAAGTAAGACACTCAGATATCCACTGAGAGTTTTAGTTGGCCTGAGAGGGGAATTTGCTGTAATAAGAGGATGTCTCATCAAATTCATGATCAGCAAGTTGTTTTAGCTCATTTTGCTTTGCAGTTTATCTCTATATGGAGCATCTCTACACCATAGCCACTAGCTGTTCCTATAGGCCATACCGGGTGCCAAAGTGAGGAATACACTAGTTTGTTATGTGTAAGTGAAGTGCTCCAGGGGGAAGATGTTGGGCATGCTGAGCATTACTGGTTAGTGTTATGTAAACAGGGCATAAGTGCATGCCTGCCACAGCTATCTCTATTCAGTGTGAAGAACACCATGGTCTTACAGGAAATGATTCTCATTTTAAAGGTACTTGGTGGAAAGTATATAGTATGTCATGAGGGCTGCTATGTCTTAGAAAAGATTGCCTTTGAATATAAGTACAGCTCTGTCTGTTTATTGGTGTGCAGTGCTCAGTGACAGCACAGGACCAAGCTCTTTGAGCATATTAGCATGAGTCCAATAGAATGGGCAGACCGTCAAAACCTTCAGAAGTAAGGGATGTACAATAGGATGTTATCCTGAAAGCTAGCAATGACACCATGAAAGGAGATTTAATGAAAATGGTGGGTTGGATAAGAAAATAGCAATATATGCTATCTACTTAATACAGTTACAGTAAAATGGCTGTACCTGTATCTTGAAGTGGGTAGGCTGAGCGTAAGTCAGCTGGTATGGCTCAGGCTCGATAGATGCCTTTAATGTTTTGGGGAACACTTCTGCCTTGCTCTAAAATGGCTGTCCCTACCACTTTGAATATTAAGGCCTGAGGAAGGTGAGGTAGTATGACACCGGCTGAATAGATGCCTTGAATATGTTTTCAACACAATGACACCATGCAGTAAGCTAAATGTTCTGAAGCAGACAATGATGTCTTTGCAGGTTCTATAGTAGTCTGGGAATATATGGTGTGACTGCAGAAACAATATTGCAGTCAGCAAGAAATGTCTTTCTTTGTCTTATTCTATGGACATGGGCTTCCTATGATCTACCGTTTGATATACAATGCACCTGTTTTCCTCTTCTTTGTCTTTTTGTTTACCTGGCTCTCCTACTGTACATTCATGATGCTAATTTGTCTGTCTGTCATTATCTACCTATCTACCTATTGATCTGTCTTGACTGTCTGCCTCTCTGTCTATTGATCTGCCTGACTGTCTGTCCATTATCTATCTGTCTGTCTATCTATGAATCTAATCATCTATCTGTCCCTCAAGCTAGTTACTTGTCTATCTGTCTGTCTATCCATACAGCTATCAGTGCATCTTTGTATCATGTTACCTGTATTTATGCTACATGACACCTGTTGTGACATAAGCATCATCATCAGTAACTCCTTAATGGACAGTATTACTAAGATTCAGACAATGAGTGCTGAAAAGAGTGCAGTCATATTTGCATAATCATAAATTTACAATTTTACTTTTGTTTTTTTTCTTGATAAATGCAACTGTGTTAATGAATATGCATATTTGTTTTGTGTGTTTCATCTTTTATATTTCTGTAATGCCAACTCCCATAATCCACAAAAACATGCATAGGATTTCATGAGTAACTGCAGGAGTTGTATGCAAAGTTGTATTCCTATGATGTGCCATGCAGAATATTTGTATTTACTTTGCTCATAGTCTTAAAAAAGAAATCTAGAAAGATTAATTAGTACCATATGTAGTTACGCTAGTATAAAATTAGGAATTATATAAATTTAACCTATTTGTTATTTTTTTCTGCACATTTAAAAGCAAAATGGCATTTTGTCCATGGGTGAAATAAGTATGGAAAATATGAAATATAAGATCATCAAAAAGCTACACAATGGAAATTCTGACAATGAATTAAGCATGCATTCATACAATTTAAATTGATAATTAACTTAACATGGATTCTTACAGTCATATTTTAATTACAGTGCAGATAGAATGAAGGTAATGAGTCTGCACTAATACTACCTGTAACATTAGTATGGTAATAAAGCTATTCAAAGTAAACAGTTATGCAAAGTGACATTAACAGGAAATGAATCAGGAAATCATTTGTGACACTCAGAACCTCATTTTGGGTTGAAATGTTTAGAGACATACAAAGTAAATCAATCAGTGTGCTATTAAAGAGATACCGGATCTGTGCTCTTTTTTCACTGAGATTTAAAATGAGAATTTTAATCCAGAACTAGTGCAATAGCAACTAAACAATTGACCTGAAATCGGAAACTTCTTTCACAAGATCTGATGCATCTTTGTCTCATTTCCCCTATATAGTGCCATATTGTTACCAAAATGTAGTGGAATCTGCATGAATAACCATGTTTTGACACAAATTTTCTTCATAAGGATAAATGCTTGTGAAATATTCTTGAAGGGATTGTCTTCAACTTGAAATCATGAAAATACTGAAATATTTTCTTTAAACAATGCCCTAAATGTGATGTATATAAAAGCATCTGAACGAACCAAATGAATCCCAGAAGTGACTAAGCATTTTACAATGTGGTCTTACAAATGACTACTATTTCTTCGTGAAAAATTGTCATGAAATGAATGCAAAGTGTCAGTGGGTGCAGTCGATTACTAAATTAGGATGTCAGTGGGTGCAGTCGATTACTAAATTAGGATGTCAGTGGGTGCAGTCGATTACTAAATTAGGATGTCAGTGGGTGCAGTAGATTACTAAATTAGGATATCAGTGGGTGCAGTCAATTACTAAATTTAAGATATCAGTGGGTGCAGTGGATTACAATGTTAGGATATCAGTGGGTGCAGTACATTACTAAATTAGGATATCAGTGGGTGTAGTGGTTTATTACATTAGGATATCAGTGGGTGCAGTACTTTACTAAATTAGGATATCAGTGGGTGCATTGGATTACTACATGAGGATATAAGTGGGTGCAGTACATTACTAAATTAATATATCAGTGGGTGCAGTACATTACTAAATTAGAATATCACTTATAATTTCAATACCATGTCTGCTCAGCTGTCTCTTCCAAAGGCAGTATTTGCTATACTACATCCAGCAAACCTGTACAGGCTGACCCGTATAGCCCACCACACTGCGGTGTTTAGATCCAGTGTAGTCTTTGAAATATGGGAAAAAACTGCAGTACCCAGAGAAAACACACGTAAACACAGGGAGGACAAGCAGACTCCATACAGAAAGTATCCCAGTCTGGTGTCCCAATACATGAAGGTATATAAATTCATTATGTGCTTTGATCTTTAATATGACAGCACAATATGACATACTACGTAGCAGCTAGCATTTAGACAATGTGATATACCTTACCTGATCCTTTAGGCACAGCTCTCAGTGAATCAGGGACAATTCCAGAAATAAGCAGGGTCAATCAGTGACACTTTTAAAATATTGTTACTTTTAACTTGAGACATTGACAGAATAAGAGAAAGTGAAGTAGTAGACATTTTCTGAAGTAAAAGAAGTCCATTCATCGATCTACAACACCTTTTTAGCATCTGGAGTTGGAGTGCCTCTTCAGTAGTGCCACTCATCTAGAACCAATGTTCACTCCTCAGGGTGGCTAGCCCTACTGGAGTTGTTCTTCCATAACACACATACAGATGCATACTCACACCTATGACTAATTTAGAGTGCCCAATTCACCTACTGTATGTCCTTGGAATACGGGAGGAAACTCGAGTACCCAGAGAAAATCCATACGAGCACAGGAAGGACATGCAGACTCCACGCCAACGGCATCCCAGCTGAGAATCGAGCCAGAAAACCTTTTGCTGTCAGGCAGCAATGGTACCCACTGTACCACTCTGAAACCTCTATAACTAATCATTGTCACTATTTATTAAGTGTAATTCACCACCTTTTCTCCTAAATATACCAGTTTAAGGATGGAATAAGAGGGACACAGCTAAAAGTTTAACCAAAATCAGAGACATTCCTGAAACTCAGGGACAGTTGTGAGATATGCCTTTAAGCCATATCTAAATTCCCTACCACTGCTTTATTCATAACAATGTAATAACCATCTTTTCTTTTGCATCTATAGAAATCATGTGAGCTATTAGAAGATGTGCATACATATAGAAGAAGGTACAGTTTCTGTAGTCCATGTTCTTATAGGTAATTCTTTTGGAATTTAGGCCATGAAAGCCAGCAAAGAAATACTTAGGCTATTAAACTGCAATGTCATTGGTTGCAGAGATCTATATCACAGAGATTAACACCAAACCAGTAGTTTATCATACTTTCTTGCCATAACCATATGTCTACTTTACATATTTTATTCTTTATCCTAGTAAGTCTATTATTATAGTGTATATAATGAGCATAAATGAGAATGCTTTAGCTTTCTCTCAAAACATATCAGACTCTGTATATTTTTAAAGCACCTAAATCATCATGCATTATATGTTTTTACTGCCTGACATTATGAAAACATATAGAAGTAGGAAAGCAAATTGACTAATATGAATGAGACCCCTAGGTTTGGTCAACTGGTCACAGCTGGTGACATGTGTAGGTCTTGTGTTGTGAAACTTGATTCTGTGTAATAGTTTTAAAATCATACCACTTGCTTAAGAATTGTACTTCATATTCTGCTCGCTTTGCAATATGTTCCTTTTTTATTTTTGGTGTGCTTTCAAACAAAATAAAAAACAAAATTAAATATGCAATAGCAAATTATCTTTAAAAACTTAGAAAAATGGCCCCAAAGAAAAAGTAGGCACTTTCAAATTATAGCACTAGGATGTATCACAAAGTGTTTTTATTTGTTTGTTTTTTTTAAGAAAAATGTTTTACATAACTGAAGGGTTTCGCCTTATAGTCAGCCTTGACAAACACTCAATAGAAAATCCACTGTTTTAATATTCCTTTTCCCTAGATATAATGCACTTTTGTTTGCTACAGGAAAAGATATTCATATAAATGCAGACTGGAAACTACTGCTGCTAAAACACTTCACAAAATAGTTTTATGTCAAGCTGATGTCAGGATCTAAATATTTTCTGCATGAGAAAAACAACACAGTATACTTTTAGAATCCCAAACAAACTGGCAAAGTGTTGTGTTTCCTATCAGATGAAATTATTGACTATGTGCATTTTATATAGTTTCACCAAAAAAATTATTTTTTACAAAGTCTGTTGTTAAGTTGTAATATAGAATATGAAACGAGAATTGGGTGAGAATTCTGCCATGGAATATTAAACTATGATATAGCTTTACTATGCAGTTTATGTAAAAAGTATTAACGTTCTTTACTTTTTAGTGCCATACTCAATTTGTAATAAGAGGTCATTGTATATATATTTCCATCTGTACTGCAGTCAGATCTAGGTGCTTCAGGGCTTTAAAGTAAACTGCATTATCCATTAAAATTGTGGAAAATGAAAGCTGAGCTGTTTGTGCAATAATTGCACTTTCTTCTGTCATGCCACAAACATGTCATCATAGTGATGAGACGACAATCAAAAGAATACACACTTCTGCAGAGATGCAAATGAATGTGTTGAACAAAATGTAAAATGATACTTAGGAAAACATTATATCCATACTCAACACTTAGCATTATATACAGTAAGCTAAATCTGAAAATTGACAAAAGCTTTTTTATTCTAGCAGCTATCAAGTTTACTCTTTAGTTCCTTCAAGAAATAGACATAAATATAGATATAGATATAGATATAGATATAGATATAGATATAGACATAAATATAGATATAGATATAGATATAGATATAGATATAGATATAGATATAGATATAGATATAGATATAGATATAGATATAGATATAGATATAGACATAAATATAGATATAGATATAGACATAGATATAGATACAGACATAGATATAGATATAGATATAGATATAGACATAAATATAGATATAGATATAGATATATATATAGATATATATATAGATATAGATATAGATATAGATATTGCTGCTGAGGTTTACTAAGATAGATATAGATATTGCTGCTGAGGTTTACTAAGATTCTGAATTACTGGAATGCTTTAAAGCAAAGCTATTTTGGTGCAGGCACAGTAATCAAAACAAAGGTAGGATATTCAGCTCTGGGGTTTAACACAGACTAAATCTGATCTGATGTAAAACATACTGGCAGGTTATGTGCTGACTATCTCTGTACTGCTTCCTCAGTGTGAAAAGTTTAAGCCATTTAAACTGAAAATCATATGAAATGGCTCTTGTGAACAAAATGCAGCTACTATAGCAGAGGCTGAGTCCATAGTTAGATACAAAAAGTGTTGTCTCACTGCATGTAAAAATGCAATAATGTTATGATTTGCAGATTTTAACATTACATTCCTTTCTCCCCTGCTGCATCTAAATGCTTTTGGCAGATGGCCAACTGGACTTGTCAGTGAACAACAATTTTAGCAGTATTGTACTGAATACTGACAGACTTATGCAGCCATGTTTTGGCTAAATCAACAGTAAAAGATATAAAAAAAAGAAAACAAGATTAATGTAATATGAAGGACCCCTGCAGCCTCAGTAGCACACTGGTAGCATATTTGCTTTTGGTGTAGAAGACTAAGGGTTTTATTCCCACATCAGAGAAGTGGATTCATTTTCCAGTACTGACACTACAGAACAGCATAAAGGGGTGCTCAATTTCTGAGTGTGCCATCATTCAGATGAGCCATTAATGTTCAGCCCCATCTGCCTGAGTGGGTGGTAATATAGGTGGATATAAAAGGTACCATGACACTTATTGAAAAGAATATGGGAAGCTCCTCTGTGTCCTGTCCATATTTCCATTAATCGCTATGAATCCACTGAAAAGATGGTATTGGCCTAGTGGGACTAACAAAGTCAATAAAGTGCAAATAGAAAAATAAATACATTTTGTGCTGATGCCTGCATACCTGTTCTGCTGACTTGCAAGTAATATAGGAATGCTAGCATTTACTGAGGTCATATTGGTTGTCTTTCTTTAAATTGTTGCTAAGCAGAATTATCCAAAAATGATTATCTTCTCTTTACAGTTATAGAAACAGAATGGAACATTGCAGATTGAGCTAATCTGAACAGAAAATTGACTGTGCTATAACAGGTTACAAAAATTTTTTTTTTATTTTAATCCAGGACAGTAGTATGGGTCTAGTCACAGGTTTTAATGCTTGATTTGCTTAATTACCCATTTCTGTGTCAGTGTGCAGACTGTTTTACTAGACCTGTGAAGATCGGTGAAGATAGATGAAGACTGCCAGCCTAGCCAGATAGAATTTTGGAGATAATTCTGTCATCTGTAAATATTAATGTAAACCACAGGCTTGTTGTCTTAAATGCTAAAAATAGTGTTTCATGTGGAACTGGAAAAAAAATGTAACAATAGTGCACTCTACTGACCAAGTAAAGCATGTTGTGACCCTTTGATGTTAGGACTCGGGACCAGTGAGTCTAGAGTGGGGCATCCTGCCTATTGTTTTAAGACCAGAGTTAATGGCCAAAATTTGCATGCATAAATGTTCTTTATTGCTCTGGTTTCTGCCCAGAGGTGAAGAATGTAAATGCAGTTTCTGTTAGCCTGGGAACACAGGGAAGTGTGAAGAATGATGTAATGTAACCCAGGGAAGTGTGAAGAATGATGTAATGTGAACCAGGAATGTGATTTTAAAAACAGAGAGAATCAGAGAGCATTAAGCATTTTTGTCTTGACCAACCAACTCATCAGCACTGTCTTGCTCTATATGTAAGTTTATCTTAGACTTGTGTTTTCTCTTAGAAATAGCTAGAAACTAGAAAGATTAGACTAAGTGGTTTTCTGTGATGTCAGAACTGTACTACTGAATTATTTTAAGTATTTCTCTGTGATCTCTGAACTCTTGACTAGCACTGTGTAGTAAAAAGCATTGTCTTGTGTTTTGACTATTTGTTATTAAATATTTTAAACCCTTTCAACTGTGGCTGTTTTTGTAGAGATAATTTAAGCTCTTTAGAGCACTTGCATGCCTTTGGTAAAATTGTACAAAGCCACTCCAATACCTTTAGCCATGGGCTATACTACCAATTGGATAATAATATTGCACAGTAATAATTGGATACCCTTTTAAGAGCCTTTGAGCAGCTGATAAATATTAGTGGGTGATGGCAGCTGGTACTACCATATAGTCAGGGGAAAAGGGGCACAGCTGGAGAACCTGTGCCAACCTTCCCCAGGAGTGTTTGTGTGGTTGTATAAACTCTTCTCAAAGTGTGTGTGCGTGTGTGTACGCGCGTGCCCATGTGTATGTGTGTGTGTGTGTGTGTGTGTGTGTGTGTGTGTGTGTGTGTGTGTGTGTGTGTGTGTGTGTGTGTGTGTGTGTGTGTGAGTGTGTGAGTGTGAGACCAACTTGGACAGGGACACGAAGCACTAATTGGACAGAGAGGGTGCTGGAGGTTTTAGCTTGCCCACTAAGCTGAGATCTGGACCCTAAAGCTGTGCCAGTAGGGAGTCTTACTGGGGACCTGGAGAGCAAGAGAGTGACCAGCCCTGGACTGACTGTGATCTCTGTGTGCTCTTAGGTTCATAGGTTCATAGGTTCATACTAGGCTATCTGCCCTAGGGCATTTATAAGCCTAGCCAGAGTGTGTTTGGCTTTCGCCACCCATTTTAAATTAATTTTGCTATGCCCTTTTTCGAGGTTAGTATACTGTGCCTCTGTCTAACAGTGACACAGAAGTGATACCCGGGGTAAACCTATGATCTCCCATCCACTCATCAAGATTCCTCTTGAAGAGAGTCAATGAGGGACTCTGCCTAACCTGGACTGAGATTTTATTCCAGAGTGAAGGGAGCCTCTGGGTTATGAATCTGTCTCTCCAGCATGTCCTATTTATTTCAGTGCTGAGGTTCAAGTCTCTCGAGCGTGTAGCTCGATGGGATTTGGATTTTCTGAGGTACAGCATGTCCATTAATTCCGGGTTGGACATGGCTTTATACGTCAGGCACAGATTGGCTCTGAGCAGGCGGTATGCCACTGAGTAGAGCTGGAGTTTCTTTAACCGGGCAGCATATGGCATCTGTTTGAGCCCTTTGATCCTCTTGGTGAGGTACTTTTGGGGTCTTTCCAGTTGCTGCAGGTGTCTGGTAAGGTACATCCCAAAAGGGGCATTGTACTCAATTATGGGCCTGATGAGGGATGAGTAAAGAGGCACGATGACCTCCCCTGATCTAGATGTGAATCCCTTCATGATTAGGTGGGCTATATAAAATGTTTTTCTAACCACTTTGGCCACATGGTTGTCAAATGAGAGATTGCTATCAACTTGGGTCCCCAGGTCCCTAATTACTTCTTCTGTACTTAATGGATTACCACCTATGTGGTAATTTGTGGGCACTTTGTTTTTGCCAAAGGGGATGACTATACACTTTTTGGCGTTTAGCTTGAGGCCATGGCTCTGGCACCAGTTGTCTGTTTCTATGAGGCCCTTTTGGAGGATGCTTGTGTTGGCTGGAGAGTCGATTATGGTGCCCAGTTTGCAGTCATCTGCGAACTTGGTCAGCCACAGTCCTTCTGTGTTGGCCTGTACTTCCGAGAAATATATACCAAACAAGAGAGGTCCCAGGACTGAACCTTGTGGGACGCCACTTGTAACTGGTTTGGAGTCTGACATGGCTCCAGCAATTCTAACCATGTGTGTTCTGTCCTTGAGCCAGTTTGCAACCCATCTAGTGACATAGGGGTTTATATTTAAGCTGGTGAGCTTATCTATAATGCCCGAGTGGGGTATTGTATCGAAGGCTTTTGTGAGGTCCAGGTAGGCTGTGTGGACTACCTTCCCCTCGTCAATGACCTTGGTAACTGTTTCAAAGAAATCATCCAGGTTGAAGAGGCAGGATCTGCCCTTAACAAAGCTGAACTGGGTAGGATCCAGTGTCTGTAGGTCCCCAATATCTTTATTTATGAGGTCCATGATGATCCTTTCCATAGCTTTGCAGACCAAGCTAGTCAGGCTTATTGGGCGATAGTTTCCAGGATCCGTTGAGGCACCACCTTTGTGGAGAGGGACCACTGTTGCTGCACGCCACTCTTTGGGTACATATCCTGTAGTAAGGCTGAGATTGAACAGTAGTTTTATGTTTGGGTTTAGCTCTCCTTGGAGTTCATGTTGGACGCAGCCCAGGACACCGTCTGGTCCCATTGATGCTGTGTTTTTTGCTTTGGAGAGGGCGGCTCTTACCTGAGCATCTGAGATGTCAGGGGGGCAGCACTCTGCTGGGATAGATATTTTCCCTTTTGGTGGGGAGGGGGGGAGAAATTTTTGTTGAACCTGTCAGCTAGGATGTTGGTAATGTCTGTGGGTTTGATGTATTTTTTGTCATTTTGGAGTAATTCTGAGCATATCTGGGAATTTCCATCCAGGTTCCTAATATAACTAAAGAAAGCCTTGTGATTATCCTTAGTGTCCTGTGCAATTTTTCTCTCGAAGCTGGCCTTAGACGATTTTATGAGTGCCCGTAGTTTTTTGCTAATACTGATCAGAGATGCCTTCCCTTTTTGGGATTTTGCTCTATCATGTAGTAGCTTCCTCCTTCTATTGTATAGTTTGTTTATGGCTGGGGTCCACCAGACAGGACGTCTGCCTTTGGAGGATTGGTTCTTGGTTTTATTTGGGATTGCATGTTCCATGCATTCCTGAAGGTGTTCATAGAATGCATTTATAAAGGATTCTGCGGTCTGGGCCGTATTTTCCACAGGCTTGGGTGGTTTGAAGGATTCCACCTCGGTTTTGAGGAGTGTGAAATTTGCTTTAGAGAAGTTTTTCACTGTGGTTTTCTGGGCAGGGGGTGGGGTCGGGATGTGAATATCCAGTGAGATTAGTTTATGGTCTGATCTTACCAGTGAGGGATACACTTCTGGTCTAGAGCATAGAGTCCCCATGTTGGTGATGATCAGGTCCAGTATGTTTTCCCCTCTTGTGGGAGTGGTAACAAGTTGTTCCATAACATTTGAGTTTATAAATTCTAGGAACCCTTAGGCTAGGGTGTTGGAGCTAGAGTAATGCTCCCAGTCTATGTTTGGGTAGTTGAAGTCGCCCAATATAATGGTGTTTGGAGAGATCTTCATATTTTCCAGTGTTCTCAGGAAGGCCGAGTGGGGTTCCTGGGTTTGGGAGGGTGGTCTGTAGCAGGCTATCAACTGGAAGGCAGTTTTACCCACTGTTAGTTGCACATGGATAGTCTCTGATGCTTCGTGCTGTGCCACCAACCTGGAGGTGTGGCTATCTTTGATGAATATTGATACCCCCCCCCTTTGGTGGTTCAGTCCAAGTTTTGGGGCCGAAAAGCATGGTATGAGGTATAACCTGGTAGTGCTGGGGTGCTCTCGGGAGCCTTGAACCAGGTTTCTGTTACTGCACAGATATCGATGTTCTCCATGCTAAGGAGAGTTTTGAGTGCGTGCATCTTGAGGTTTAGACTTCTGGCATTGAGTAGCATTACTCTAAGTTTCTTATCCCTTGTGATACCCATTTAAGGGAAATTGCAATTTACTGTGTGTATTTGTTATCCTTTCCTGCTATATGAGATGCCGCTCACTGATGTTAGTGGTGAGGATTGAGGCTCCTTGATTGCTGGGCCAAGGCACAGGCATCACATATTAATTGTTTGGCAGTAGTGGGATAGCTACACCACATATTAATTGGTTGGCAAATACTAACTGGCTTCTAGTGGTGTGGGTAGAGTGAATTCCTGTAGCTTGTGTACAGTGAGCTTTGAAGAGGTTTTGTACTCTTAATCAGCCATGCAATTAATACTCAGAGTTCAAATTACAATTGTTTTATTTCTTTTGTTAGCTTAGTTAGTCAGGGTGAGCAGGCAGCATGTCAGCAGAGGAGTATGAAAAGCTGACAAGGAGCCAGCTGGTGGAGATGTGCCAGGCTAGGGGACTGGTGCAAGGAAACCTGACTAAGGCAGACCTGATTGCAGTCTTGGTTACAACTGTATCAGAAAACACCAACCAGGAGGACAATCAGACTGGCAGTGGAGATATAATATCCTCAGAGAATGGACAGTTCAACCTTTCTGCAGAGGACTTAAAATACATCTGGAGCTAAAGAGACTTGAGTTGGAGGCCAGGTGTTTGGAGATAGAAGCAGCTGAGAGACTGAGGAGTCTACAGGCTGAGGAGAATGAGAAACTGCTATGCCTGGAAGCCAAGGAAAAGGAGCGGCAGAGGAAGCATGAGAGGGAAATGCTAACTCTTCGCCAGAGTCATGGAGGTAATGGGAAGGGAGTAACTGGACCCCAGAAGCACAAAAGGTCAGTAAATTTCTTCCGCAGTTTAAAGAGGGGGATACTTTTGATAGTGTCATTCATATGTTTGAGAGGGTATGCAAACAGTATGGTGTTGGGCAAAGGCTCTGGGTACGGTTCCTGACCCCCTTACTCCATGGTAAAGCTGTAACTGTTTTGTCAAAAATGTCTGACTTTACATGTTTTGATTATACTACTGTTAAAAATCACTTGTTAGAATTGTTTAAGCTAACACCTGTAACATATAGGAAAATGTTTTGTGAACATAAATGCAAGGCAGATGAAAGTGTGTGTGAATATGTTACTGAACTGAGCACTTATTTCCATAGGTGGGCAAGCAGGTGTCAGGTTACCACTTTTGAAGGGCTGGCAGACATTTTGGTGAGAGAACAAGTCCTTAGCACTTTGCCTGAGGACATGAGGATCTGGTTAGCTGATAGACAATGTGCCACTTCAGATGAGTTGGGGAAGATGGGAGACCTATACCTGGCAAGAAGGGCAGCCCTGCACAGGAAAGGGACCCCCAGTACTGCTCATGGGTCTAAAGGACCCCATAGTGGGCAGTACAGACTGCCCCAACAGAATCTGCCAGTAGCAGGGAAAGCCACTAGTCCAGGTACACATCTAGGAGCTAGGGTTAAATGTTTTGAATGCAACCAGTAAGGCCATGTGGCATACAGCTGTCCATGGAGGCAAGGTGGGGAACAAAAGGTGAGGGAGCCAGTAAGTGGGAAAGACAAAATGCCAATAACAGGTTGTCTTGAGACAACAAGGGTACCAAACTACCATCCTGTGCAGATGTCCTGATAGAAACGATTTGGATGAGGCAGTACCATGTGTCTGTGCAGTTGCACGCAGTCAGTCTAGGAGACAAGCATGTAGGTCTGGTAGCCTGGGGAAGACCCAGACAGACTGCATACTTGCAGCCAGGACTGGTGAGGTGGTTATTTCAGGAAGGGAGCTACCCTGTAGCAGTGAGACTAAAGGTGAGCCACAGCTGCTTGGGGGTACTGATGGTCCCTTGGGCAGAGTGACTGCAAATGTAGAGGTGAGTAGTAGTACCCAGGCTGACAGTGAGGCACCACTGTCAGAAGATGCCAGACTTCCTGTGCAAGGGAAGCTGGGAAGGGTTCAAGAGAGAGTTAAGACAGACTCAGCTCTCAGACCCTACATTGTAAGGCCTGAGGTAGGTAGCTAGGGAGGCACCTGATTCTCAAGGAAAGGGGGAATCTGTATACTGGGACAAAAGGTTACTATACAGAGAGTGGACCCCTGAGGGAGGGCTAGAAGGTGAGAGAGTACAGCAGTTGATAGTGCCTAGAGCCTACCATCTGGTGCTTCTAGCCATAGTCCATGATATTCCCTTTGCAGGTCATATGGGCATAAAACGTACAAAGAGGCGTATTATGCAGAACTTCCATTGACCTGGAATTTCCAGAGATGTAACAAGGTACAGCAGGACCTGTGAGCAGTGCCAGAAGGTAGGCAAGGCAGGAGACAAGGTGAGACCTCCTTTGATGCCTTTACCTGTGATTGAGGAGCCACTTCAGATGGTAGCTATGGATATTGTGGGTCCTCTGAGTACCCCAAGTTCCACATGGAAAAAGTATATCCTAGAGGTAATGGATTATGCTACATGATACCCTGAGGCAGTGGCTTTGTCCTCCACTGAGGCAGAGAAGGTGGCAAATGCGTTGTTAGAGATTTTCAGCAGGATAGGTTTCCCAAAAGAAATACTGACTGACAGAGGTGCCAATTTCATGTCAGACCTGCTGACTTGTCTGTGGAAGCCCTGTAGGGTGAAGCACGTGAGGACCACCCCATACCATCCCCAGACTAATGGTCTTATTGAGAGGTTAAACTCTACAATTAAGACCATGCTACGGGCATTTGCAGATCAGTTTAAGAGGGAGTGGGACAAATATTTGTCCCATCTGTTGTTTGCTTACAGAGAGATTCCCCAGGAATTCACAGGTTTTTCACCCTTTGAGTTGCTGTATGGGCATAGGGTGAGGGGACCTCTAGATTAATTTGAGTTGAGTGAGAAGGTGAGTGCGAGTCTCACAAGGAGTCTGTTGTGGCATATGTCCTAAACCTCAGGACAAGGCTCAGGAAACTCATGGGTTTGGCCCAGGAGAACCTGGCAGAAGCCCAACAACAGAAAAAGGTGTGGTATGATAGGAATGCTCGAGCTAGAGAGTATGTTGTGAGGCAGCAGGTAATGGTTCTCATTCCTGTCAGACACAACAAGCTGCAAGCAGCTTGGGAGGGACCCTACAAGGTGGTAAGAAAGGTAAGTGGTGCTAACTACATGGTGTAATGGCTAGGCAGAAGGCAGGGGCACAAATTGTACCATGTTAACATGATGAAACCTTACCATGACAGGGAGGCCCTTGTTCTGAGCATTTGCAGTGGATTGCAGGAGGAGTCTGAGGGAGATCTGGTGATTGATCTCCTCAGTGAGGTTTGGGCTGACACCTCAGTGGAAGGGGTAGCAATGTCCCAGCAGCTATCTCCTACCCAGGTTCGATAAACCCAAGAAGTGTTGCAGGAATTTGGGGACATGTTCACTGGGAAACCAGGGAGCACCCACCTGGGGCAGCACCAGGTGGATACAGGACCCCAAAGGCCTATTAGTCAGGCCCCTTATAGACTGCCTGAGAGAGTCAAAGAGACTCTGAGGGAGGAGGTACAGGAGATATTGGAACTAGGGATGATTCAAGAGTCCAACAGTCTCTGTACCTCCCCAGTGGTGCTGGTGCCAAAGAAGGATGGCAGCACCAGGTTCTGTGTGGACTACAGGAAATTAAATAGTTACACAGCGTCAGATGCTTACCCCCTGCCTAGGACAGATGAGGCCCTAGAGCAGATGGGTGGGGCTAAGTATCTTACAACCATTGATCTTACCAAAGGTTACTGGCAGGTGCCCTTGACTCCCAGTGCTAGAGAGAAGTCAGCCTTTGTGACTCCTTTTGGCTTGTATGAGTTCACAAAGATGCCATTTGAGATGAAGACTGCCCCAGCAACTTTTCAGAGGCTAGTAGATCATATCCTAGCAGGAGCAGGAGGATTTGCCCTTGCTTACCTAGATGATATTGCCATCTACAGCCATTCCTGGCAAGAACACCTTCAACATGTCAGGGAGGTACTGGGCAGACTACAGAAGGCAGGGTTGACCATTAAACCTAGAAAATGTCTCGTGGGTATGGCAGAGGTCTCCTACCTAGGACATAGAGTGGGGGGTAGTAAGATAAGCCCAGAACCTGCCAAAGTGGAAGCCATTCAGGCATGGCCTGCAATTGTTACTAAAAAGCAGGTGAGGGAATTTTTAGGGACAACAGGGTACTACAGAAAGTTCGTCCCCAGTTATAGTACCATAGCTGCTCCCCTCACAGACCTGACAAGGAAGAACAGGCCAGATAAGGTAGTGTGGACTCCAGCATGTGAGCAGGTATTCCAGAAGCTTAAAGAAGCTTTGGGAGGACCCCCTGTGTTAGCCAGTCCAGATTACAGCAAAGAATTTATTGTGCAAGTGGATGCTTCGAACCATGGGGTGGGAACTGTACTTAGCCAAATTTCTTCAGAGGGGGAAGAGCACTCAGTGGTTTATCTCAGTCATAGGCTACAACCCAGGGAGAAATGCTACGCAGCTGTAGAAGACGAATGTCTAGCCTTAGTGTGGGCACTGCAGAAACTTCAGCCTTATCTGTATGGAAGGAAATTCACTGTTATGACGGATCTCAAACCCCTAACATGGTTAAATAGAGCCAGCCAGCAAAATGCCAAGTTGCTAAGATGGTGCCTGGGGTTTCAAGCATATCATATGTCCATGCAGCACCACAGTGGGATTAGCAATGCCAATGCAGATGGCCTGTCAAGACAGGGAATGGGGTAAGGTACACTCAGATAGACCAAACTCCCTCAAGCAGCATTTCTCAAGAGTCACTTGAAAAACTAGCTTGAGTTCTACAGGAGAGGAGATATGTGAAGATTGGGTGAAGATAGATGAAGGCTGCCAGCCTAGCCAGATAGAATTTTGGAGATAATTCTGTCATCTGTAAATATTAATGTAAACCACAGGCTTGTTGTCTTAAATGGTAAAAATACTGTTACATGTGGAACTGGAAAAATGTAACAACAGTGCACTCCACTGACCAAGTAAAGCATGTTGTGACCCTGTGATGTTGGGACACAGAGCCAGTGAGTCTAGAGTGGGGCATAGTGCCTATTGTTTTAAGGCCAGAGTTAATAGCCAGAATTTGCATGCGTAAATGTCCTGTATTGCTCTGGTTTC
>NC_056750.1:324252843-324360343 GCF_019279795.1 Protopterus annectens | reverse complement strand
TCCATTTGGCATGTACCTCACTAGACACCTTCAACAACTGGAGAGGCCACAAAAGTACCTCACAAAGAGGATCCTAGGCCTTAAACTCTTGTCCTATATGGACAGACTGAAAAAACTCCAACTATTCTCTGTCTCATATCGCCTACTTTGAGGCAATCTCTGCTTGACTTACAAAGCCATGTCTGACCCAGCTCTGTTACAAATGCTACATCTAAAAAGAATCCCAGTCCCACCACACCACATGATCCAGAGACCTCAACCTCATTACCACAATCAACAGAACATGCTAGAGGGACAGGTTCATAACCCAGAGGCTGCCCATGCTCTGGAATAGACTTCCCATATATGTCAAGCAGAGCACTTCACTGGCCCTCTTCAAGAGAAATCTTGATGAGTGGATGGGAAATCGAAGATACACCCCAGGGATCACTCCAGTGGCTCTACTCGACAGAGTTTGGGTGGCATGATGCCAGGATAATCCTATGGGCTAGGCTTGTAAAGGCTCCAGGGTCATTAGCCTAGTACACACCTATGAACCTATGAGAGTGCAAAGTATGGTGTTCTCCTTTTAGCCAACTAATAAGCAAAGTTATTTGATTGAGTTACTAAATTTAAGTAAAAAAACAACTGGATCAAAACTTTTTCAGTAATGTTGAACTGAGTCCAGATTAGATATTGCTGGTTTTGTATTGTGCCCACATGAGCTATTGCTTGCTTTGTACTGAGTCCAGATAAGCCTCTTTCTTGCCACTTAATCAATGGCTGCTAGTCAGACCAGAGGGATATCATCAGTTTTTGTTAATCATGTTGTAGATGGACATTTTATAATTTAGTGCCAGAGTTGTCATAATAATCTGAGCGTCAGAAAACAACATGCTTAGGACTGTATCCTGACATGTTCTTGAAACAGAAAAAAAAGCTTTCTGGATTTAAACTTCATCAAAGATTGTTATGAAGACATACATATTTTATATTATAAACTATACTGAAAAATATATCACAATATATGGATCACACTAACAAAATTCATGACACTAAGTGTATTTAGATTATGGTAAAAGACATAATTTTTTTTATTTTACTTTTAGGTATCAGTAGCAGAGCTGAATGTCCCTGCCAGCCAAGCAGACTTTAGATTATGGAGAAATATAAACTGAAAGCATGTTTAGATTTGAATGGGGCACCTTCTGTAGTATGTAATAGTTATCACTACTTCCAGGGAGCCATAACATAGTTTTAACATTAAACTTAAAATACGAGGCACAGTGCAACAGTAACCAATAAACAATAAAACACTGTGGAGAGGACAAACCGCACCGGACAGCCGAGATATTGTAAACAGATTTATTCCAAAGTTAAACGTTAGACAGATCACCACGTTTTTCGTCAAAGTAACTGTAAAACTTCATCAGACAAAAGCGTAATCTAATTAACACACATATATATATATATATATATATATATATATATATATATATATGCTGACAAGTTTTAAATTGACCAATAAAAACTGTTTAAACTATCCTCATAAATATAAATGTGAATAGGAAACAAACAATTTCAAAAACTCATTTAACAATTTAAATACTTTGAATACATCCCTATTGTTATGTATATAATATGTAGTGCATTAAAAACCTTTTAAAATCATTTATTTGTTTATATATAATATATTTGTAGTGTTAAAACAACATTCAGCCAAGAAACACGGGAACGTGGTGATCTGTCTAACGTTTAACTTTGGAATAAATCTGTTTACAATATCTCAGCTGTCCGGTGCGGTTTGTCCTCTCCACAGTGTTTTATTGTTTATAGTTTTAACATTGTCACTTAATTATTACTAATGTACACTTACTTCTAACAACATTTTGCATTAACAGAATATGTATATACTTATGGTTTGATAACTGGGATGTCTGACTAGACAGACCCATTTTTAGCACAAAATGTAGTGTTGTTCCAATAAAAGAAATTAAAAAGAAATCAATTATATGCACAAGAATGATGTACAGGGCACCTGTATATAATTTCCCGTACATCCCAATTAAGTCTATGCATATTATAATAGTAAACTGATGGGGGTCTTGTGATGGTGTTGTGAGTAATATTGCTCTGTTAGAACAAGAGGCTGTCTGCTTCACTTCTCTGCTGGTGTGCCCCCATTGTGAAGTCTGCGCATCCTGTTTGCATCTATGTGAGTTTTCTCAGGGTGGTCTAATGTCCTCACATCTCCCAAACACACGTAGAATGTGAATTAGTGTACTTCAAATTGCCAACAGGTCCAAATGAGTAGCAGTGTGTATTCTGTGATAGGATGGTGGCCTTTCCAGAACAGATTTCAATTTGTTGTGTCAACTGATTACTGGGACAGGCTTTGGTGTCCTTCTGACCCTGTCAGAGGATAATACAGGTTATTGGAAAATGGACAGATGGATGGGTGAAAGGATGGATGTTAATGACCTAATGCTCAGCAATATAAAAAACGAAATAGTGAACTAGTCCCCCAGGCACAGGCTCAGCTATCTCTAGCCAGTGTAAAGAATGCTGTGTTCTTATAGGAGATGATTCTCATTTTAAAGGTACTTAGTGGAAAGTATATAGTATGTCATGGGGGCTGCTATGTCTTAGAAAAGATTGCCTTTGAATATAAGTACAGCTCTGTCTGTTTATTGGTGTGCAGTGCTCAGTGACAGCACAGGACCAAGCTCTTTGAGCATATTAGCATGAGTCCAATAGAATGGGCAGACCATCAAAACCTTCAGAAGTAAGGGACGTGTAGCAGCATGCCATCCTGAAAGCCTGTACAGAAATACTGTACTGATAGCAGGTAATAATATGACTGACCTTACGATCAGTAAGACTTACTGTGCACCTTGAAGTTAGAAGCTCCAACCAGAAGCTAGGCAGACAGAGCAAAAGGCAGGCAAGAAGATGCTGAAGAACTTAACAGCAAATATATTGGTTTAATATAGTTTTGCTACAGCAGTGGCTATTATTATGACTTGTCATTACTTATCTTAGTCTTGTCATCTGCTGTCAGTGTAGTGCTTTTCCTTATGCATCTGTGTATGTATTATCTTGGAACATGTACTGTCTCAGAAGAGCCCTTCCTAACTCACAAGTCAGGCAATACAAAATCATACAAGTTAATTAATGCATTCATATATATGATAACATGGTATTCAAGTAGTGTAAATATTACACATCTATGATTATTACAAGAAGCATACATCAAAAACACAGTAAAATAAGGCCAGACAGATAATGCAATTTACAGATTAATCAGTATTGCTAATGTTAAATGAAAAGTCCAGTCAATGGAAATATTCATGTTTTGGTGGTTCAGACCTCAGTGGTGGCTTCTTAAATCTAATGTGGGTTATCACAAATGCCACGGGCTTTCATGGTGCTCAACATATGATATACCATCCACCATTAAAAAATAAGGGGGGGTGGCTCTTTTGAAGCATCATAGTACAAACAGATATGCCTGTTGTGAACAGTGGCAAATACAGAGGAGATTACAGATGATGGCCACACACAAGGGTGTATCAAACTTATTAGCAATGTTATGTGACAGTTGCAAACTGACTCCACTTCTAAAATATGGCAGCATTTACCAAGCAGAGTGGAATTTCAACCAGAATTTGTTTACCCTGAGTTGCAATAGTGTGTGTGTGCGTGCGTATGTGTGTGTGTGTGTGTGTGTGTGTGTGTGTGTGTGTGTGTGTGTGTGTGTGTGTGTGTCTGTGTGCGCGCTGTCTTTTGGTGGGAGTATTGGACAAAAAACTGTCAAAGTTACACTTTTTTTGGCAAAAATTACTGTTGAACTTGTAACTTTCATTCAAGCTAAGCAGAACATGTCATTAACTTATTTGACAGAGAAATGAACACTACCATAGTCAGGACTTGTGAGATCCAATGATTTTTTTTTTTTGCACTTTCATGCCTCTCTCATACTCATGGCATCCCACCCGTCCAGAGTATTGATCCTTGAAATTACCTGTTATTTGTGTCAGCTTGAAATGGTTCTTATAAGAGATTCTATTTATTAGGAAGAAGAGAACCTTTGCCCTTAAAACAGAACAATTTTAGCTAAGGCAACCTTCCACCAACCATAAATAAGTGCAGGTAGTAAGTAGTTCTGTGCAGGTTAAGGGGTACTGTTCATGGGTAGGAGTTCAGCAATTAAAGGTTTGGTTTCCAGTGTTAGGTAATTGGTAGTGCAGTTTATTTAAGTCCTGGTTCATGGCGTTGCTAATACCTTACTTTTTGTCTGAATGATTACCTGATTATTGTGTTTGGGGGGGGGGGTCCTATCCTACTTAAATCTTTCATAGTGAATCTGATATATGAGTGAGAGGTTTGGGAACCAGTCCACTTAACTGGGAAAAATAAAGGTAGTTGTGCATCTTCTGTTGTCGTTGAGCATTGTGTGTGTGTGTGTGTGTGTGTGTGTGTGTGTGTGTGTGTGTGTGGGTGTGTGTGTAAAACAGAGAGAGAGAGAAAGAGACTCATATCTACATCTATGCATATTTCTGTATCTATCTATCTGCCTGTCTAATCTCATAAACATGAAATCTGGGTAGTTACTCAGCTTTTTAATAAAAAGGTTAATAGCCGTTTCTGAATTCATTTTTAAGACAAAAACAGAAGCTTAACACAGCTTTTCAGCATTTCAAAATCAAACTCAAGAAGTAAAACTAAATGCATACATGTATTTTAATACCACTCAGCTCACCCGTGACTGAGCTGGCAGTTCTGGCTTTAACTCTTCTTTCACAGTCTCTCTGACTACGATTCTGTCACAATGTGCTTATTTTTATTTGTGTTTATACCCATTGAAAGTCTGCCTTTGGAAGTGAACGGTGTGGTCTTATAATTCGCCTCAAGATATAGCACGGTTGCCACCTTTTCAAATGCCAAAAGTGTGACTTTTTAGGGCAGGTGATTTTTTTTTTCAGGACAAACCATGCCCACATCCAGTAAAAAGGATCAGACTTCGTCCCCACCCCACTCCAAAAAAAACTAAAACTTTATTCTAGAATTTGGATTATTCATGTTGTTTCGCGTAAAATTGTTTTACTCTTTTTCCGGTTAGGGGTAACCGCAGCGGGACTCCGGTTCACTAATGATTGGCAGTGGATTTTTACGGTGCTGAGGTGCCAACTCGACGCTCGGCACACCAATTTACGCATGTCTTTTGAACGCGGGGAGGACATGCAGACTCCACACAGAAGGCGCTCCCCTCGAGAATCAAACGGTAGAACCTCTTGCTGTGAGGTGACAACGCTACCGCTGCACCACCGCGGCTTACCGATGGTTTAAAATAAACTTCGTGTCTATTTTTATCCTAGAATCACGAGGACATTCGTAATTTTTCATGTTTGTTTGCAAGACACAGCTTCCCAAATAGGGACTATCCACTGTAAATGGGGATAGGTGATAAGCCTGAAATATATTAAGCAGATTTCCTCTCGCTTTCAGAAATAAAAAAAAAAATCACTGACTGTAAGACAACTTCTACCCCTATACTGACCCCCCCCCCTCAAACTGTCGTGAATCATTATCAAATACAGAAAACTGCAATTAGAAAACTGACTGCATACATTTGTCTGAAATTAGTGTTTTATTTAGGGGGTACTCCATCCCACCACCACCTCTCACACACTGCTGGACACATAACCACCTACCATTACTGCTAGAAAAGTAAAGTGTTTTTGTACACACACACACACACACACACAAATCAACATTTCACTTTTGGGGGGAAAAGGCACAATTTCTAATTTTTAGTGCATGAACTGGTAGTAGATCGGTAATAGATCAGCTGTCTTTCCAAAGGAGCTCCTCTCACGATGCATAAACAGAAGTTAGTTCTCAGAGCAGTCTCCTGTGCTGTCACTGGGCGTGGTATTATGATTATGATTATGTATGCAGGAAAATGCAGTAAGGATTTACATAAATCCAAGTTTTCACGTTGAAAATAAACTCTCTGCTATTCTGTTGTAGGTAGAGAGTCGGAAAGATGTTTGTGTTAATCTTTTCTTACCCACTTGTTCAGTAACATATTGGGCTCCATGGATATTTGCACTTAATGACCAACCTGTCTGGAAGATGACTTGTATTTTAGAATTGTATTCTCTCTTTATCATTTCTGACGATATTTAAATGTATTTGATAAGTGGGGTACACTGACCACTGTTTTCAGATTGTGGCGTTTCCTTTCATAGCAGGGGCTAGTTTGAGTATCGGTTTTAATCAACATTCTCCTACTTTTTATGCTATACATCTGACCTCTAATTCTGCCTGCCAGTTTCCGTTTTGATGACGTTGGCTGTGTCCCACATTAGGCCATCTTTTTGTATATATGTGGAATATACACTACATGCTGATGACAGCAGATTTTGATGTGTATTGCGTTTTACTTTTGGTAATTAACTGCTGTTTTGCATTAACAAAACCAGTATCCCTTTCTATAGGAGAACCATTTACTCCGAGAGAAAATACTACAGACTTCTCAGTAACAACATAACAATATGCAAATATTTATGGTGTATTGGATTTGTTTCTATTTCTGTCATCAAATGTAAAACACCGGATCACCTGCTTTCTTTAAAAAACTTATTTTTTTTTCCATTTAAATTTTCTTGAGTCTAATTTTGTCATCGAATGTAAAATACCGGGTAACCTACTTTCGTTATTTTTTTTTTATATATATATATATTTCTTGAATCGTTTAATATGATTCTATGTCATGTCACACCCATGCTTAAGTGACAAGGTCTGCAAAGGTCTGTATCTTAGCTATCGTATTTATTCCTTGACAGATGAAAATGATGCCTTTTTTTCTTGTGATTGAAAGTTTAATACGCTAGTCCTTCCAGAAAGAATGACTGCCAATTATTTAGGTGTTTGTTGATTTTATACTTACGCTAATAAGACATAAGGGACGAAGTAGTAGATGCAATTGAAACAGAAACAAGCAAGTATAAATAAATTCTAAATGCATTTATCTGTTAACTGGATGGGTGACCCCGTCTCTTCAGGACACATTTCGACAAGGGCTTAAATCACAAATACAGTGGTAATGCAAACTGTATAGCGATGGTTTACAGTAGTCAGTCAGTCATAGCTCTCAACCTCCCATCTCTGAAAGGAGGAGCACCACCTCTCATAATGTGTACACAAGGACAAAATATGGAGCACTTACTAGCAGCTTACTAACAACTTCCACTGGGAAGTTTATAGGATGGTTAAAATATGCTGCATTTTTTACTTATAAAATGTTATTTGGATGAATTAATATGATTCGGTTCTATGCACCATTGGTAACAGTTAAAAAAATTCCTGACACTGAACTTATGACAGACACTGTCCCTGTCGAACTTCGAGGAACCTGAACTTAGCAAGACCTCAGTTGAGGACCTTTCCTCATAATCTACACTTGAGCAGTGTGCAGTGCACTCAGTCTGCCAGCAAATTTTGCGAATGGTGCAGAAACCAGAGTTCCTCGAGAAAACCCACACAGAGAGGAAGAGAACGTGCAGACTCTTCTAAATGCAAAGATTGAAACGCAAAGGGTCGCACCCCGCGCGCGCCAAACACGCACCATAATTTGCTCCTTTGGAAGAGTATCTTCGTTACACCTCGACGGTATGGATGAGACTCACTTCGTTTAAGTCCCCAGCTAAGTCCAAAATTCGACAACATACTGATTGTCATTTTCCTAAATGTCCTTATTTATCTAGTATGTTGTTAGGAAGTGCCTATGTTTTCGGAAATATACGTTAAGTAATTTTGGAATTGAACTATCTGCTGACTTCATAAAGGGATACGATTCCACAAAGCACACACACCTTCTTCCAGCTCTGCATTCTTGTTCACTTTTTTTTGCTTTGTGGTATTAGAATCATATGATCCATTTCAAAAGTATAAGGAGGAGAGTAAATCTATCAAGGTTTTAAAGCAGGAAATGTGAAACATCGAACACCTTTCACATAAATGAGTTTCATATACTTGGAAAATGTGGGCAAATGAGACATTGATTTTGAATTCATCAGGGCTACATCGGCAGCACTACGCTTGATTTCCCCAGGCACCTTTTTGCTTTGAAGATCAGCGTCAATAAAATTTATCAGGGTGTTATCTTACTTATTAACAGTTTTATTGACCGGCTAATATATCCTAAAGTAAACAAGCATATTTAATCTTATATTTCAACATATTATTTCACAAAATGGAAAAACGAAATTTTGGACGGAAAATAATATTATGTACAGTTTTAACTAGGCAGCGTTGGCACTGGCGCACTCGAAACATGCACAGGAGAAATGTGCACACCAGTAATATATAAGTCCCATTATCTGCTAACAACAATTACCTTTGTATTGCAAATAACAAACTTGAAACATTTACGTACACAAAAGACAAGTAAGCAGATCTAGATTCAAATGAGTGTGACCAAATTTAGGTACCAGAGAACTGTAACTAATGTCGCAATAAAGCTACCATCATCATCATTGTCATCATCATCATGCTGGTATAACTCTTTCTCTTCTGGTACCAGTCGAATAATTTAGATAATTTATTTCCAAAACTTGAAAGAACAGGAAAACTATTGAGTGCTTTGCCGGGTCCATAATATTAAATTTGAGGAAGAATTTCCGACACCGTCCAAGTCTCCCCGGTTTGGGGATTCTGTCGTTTTAGAACAGCTGTATCTGCGATTTCTTACAGTAGCATTAGGAACAGTCTCCATCCCACCGTGCACATCTAAATAATTAGGTCCAGTGCCTGAGCAAATTTCGAAAGGGGTGGTAGTAAATATTTCATTCAGATATTATTCCAGTGGCCTTTTTTCAGAAAACAATATTTTGACATTCAATGAACTGACAATTCCCTACCAGATATTCTTGTTTGGCATTACATGGGGATGAAATATTATTATTTCATGCGCCTTGTTGATTACGTCACTCGTTGGCGTCAAATAGATGCTATAGATGGATCAAGGAATATTTAAATAGATTTAGATGTTGAATTAACATCTATGCTAAACTGACTGAAGTATGGGCAGTTTTTGATTTGTGTTTATTACTGGAATGTGCGTGCCACGTAAACTTGATAAGCGACAATTAGACATATGTTAAAAAGCAATCTATAATTTTAAACTAAAATGATGTAACAAAATATGAGATATATTTAAAGGAAACTGTAGCTGGAAATTGTAGTATTGACTCTTGTATGGGGTTGCTTAAGTTCATGTGTCCCCCAGTCAGACTAGTGTACCTAGTAAATGACGTCTGACGTGTGTGTGTGTGTTGGGTGGGACACTATTTATACACTTACTTTTTATGTTTTAATGTAGAAGCTAGCCATCTACTACCTGTTGTGTTGTGGAAGACCGTTTATAATGCGTACGTAGGAAATACAGCGTCTAGGTTATTCCCTTTCCAATTAGTTTGTAAGAGACAAGAGCCGTATCTTGTTTTGTGAAATAGAATACTTAATGTGTCAAAATAAATGTACTTCATCCTTCTTAACACTGGGAAAAAATGATGATTGCAGATAACACCACCTCTACTGGATCCCCTTTTCAAAATTATATTATAAATCCTGTCTTAAAGTCAAAGTCTGTGTTCCCTTTTATAGACGGTTAACGGTATGGATTTCATTTAGTTCACTTAGTCTATTTTCATATTTTATTCTGTATTTGCATATAATTGGAATGCGCTGCTACATGTTGCAGAAATGTAAAAAGACACACTGAGCAAATTTGATCGACGTATTTATGTATGCATACATTTATAGCATGCAGCCTTCTAAATATGAAGATTAATGAACGCACAAGAAAACAACAAATTGGAGCAGAATGCATTCGCGCATTGAACTAGTACATGCAGATAAGAAGCATTTGCCCTGATGACAAACGTCACAACCATTCCCCCGCCGTTTTCCTTCTTTCCTGGATCTTCTAGTCATTCAACAGATATGCACAGTTGAGGCAGTTAGGAATTTGAAAGATTAAAACCTTTCGCGTTTCATGTTTCGTTTCGTTTACTTGGAGGTTGAGCAGTATTTTCTATCTGCTCACGAGTATGAAAGACATCTGGCTTTCTGTTTCCCTTTGTGGTCCTCTTTGTGGTAACCTTCATTTAGTTCTGCTGGTACCCACTGTTGATATTCCATCTCTCAGAGTGTAGATAGCACCACGAAGTTTTAGTCGCCAGGGTTACCCCACAGCGCTGCTTCCTCTCGTTTCAAGCAACTCCTTTTTCTACATTAGCCTTCATTGAGTTAATGGAGCTAAGGGCCACCTGGACAGAGCATGTATATACCATTTAGTTTTTTTTTCATACAGCAACTCTAATGTTTTTGTGGAAAACTGCATACTACATTTAAAAGCTGACACGTTGTGGATCTCAACAGGAAAGTTTATGCCTTGGGCAGGGTGGAGTGCAACAATTTGCCACTCTGGAAGGTCTTCATTTCTCACAGAGGCAATGCAAGATGGATGCTATCAAGGGATTGAATGCAACCAGGGAATCAACCAACAACGTCCTATTTGCTCTGATGGCCCAAAATGAGGACTTAAGAAAAGGTATCAACTTTACGGGTTCTAATGCTAAAACTGTACTTCGATACTAACATTAGAGTAGACTTTTCATCTTTGAGTTAAGGATGTTTAGTTTTATTCATTGGCTTTTTTATTACCGTCGCAAATGTTTTATATATTTAAATTTAAAAACATCTGTTTGCATCAAACAATCGTAAAAGTTTATTAGCACTTAGGATAACGGGAAAGAATTGTATCATATTCAATTAAAAACCTAACTTGACTAGTTGTATATAGATGTTTCACACTTGAATATTGCTAGTCTGTAATATAAACTGGTAAGACTCTTTCATTCTGCGAAAGATCATTGATGATTTGTAGTTGAATGCAAGTACATAAAGAAAGTAGTTTAACTGTGTCTTTTTATATAATTACATAATATACCCCCAGAGTGCAGATCCTTCTACTCATGGGACTGTCTGGCCAATACAATAAATTTGTTCAGTCTATAATAGCGAAGACTGTGAACAGAACAACCTGGCACTTAAATATCGGTTAGCAAATGTAAACGGGAGTTACTGTATGATCCGTGTATGCTTATTCCCAAATGTATTTTATAAAGTTTACGTTGTGCATAAAATGCATGCATTAAATATGCAGCGTGTAAGGAGAAATGCCTGCACCTGTCCTAATATCATATATTTGCACGCATAACTGTGATCCCTTGTTACACATGCAAATGAAGCATTCCAGAATCTCTTCGATTAAATGCAACTTTCAGTGAACATAGGTTTGGTACCTAGAACTAAAATGCATGCTTTATGTGGGTAACACTAAGAAACACTTAAGAGTAAGGAAGATGGTGCTGAACAGTATAGGCACGAAGTATTCAGGCTATCTTGGCCAGTTTAACTGATCCTTGAAACGAGCTTAAAATGCAATTTACGCTATTGTTATTTGTATGAATTTTGTGGACAATTTCCTTATAGTGCATCCAGGAAATTGGTTAGCAGATGAAACACGTCAGAAAAAAAATAAACTGTATGTTGCAATTTAATTTTTGAATTTTGTATTTTTTTATTAAAGCAAACAATTATTATTCCTTAGAAACCAAGGAAATGAGACATTGAAATAATAATAAAGGAAATACTTATACAGGTGATGTACATTATTATACAGGTGATGTAATTGACATATCCGTTAGCTTGTACAGACACTTGTACTTACTACGTTATTAATAGTAATGGATATTTAACTCAGGAGTTCAGGTAAACGTTTACTTCCCTATTCCGGAGTAGGAAAATAATGCCACTGAGCCGTGAACATTTGTTACACTACATACTGGGTTTTAAGAAAATGTATTATTTAGTGGTCTGTACTTTTAAAGCAAGCATTCGCTGAGATTAAAATTGCATATCTACAAGTAGACAATGTGTACCAAATAAATGCACAGCGGCAGGTGTATGCTTTAGGTAAACCGCACAAGTGACCGTCTCTGCCAATCACAATATCAATTGCACAATTCTTTAGCTCTTGAAGATGGTAAAACTAAGTGTTGCTGAATTATTGCACCAAGTGTATTTATCTTCATCCATGTCGTTACTCCTCTACATGCAGATACCTGCATTTCCATTAGGACTGTTCGCGGATCAAAGTACTACTGTTTGGGGATACGCATTATAACTTCCAAATTTTATAGGTGATTTCAGTATACTTACAACCTTACGTAGTGTAACTTATTTATTTTGTTTGATTTTTATGCATATAAACAGCACGGTGATTTCAGTATTTGAGCACAAGTTCTTAAATCATCTACCTACGATTCCTTCTATATACTCCTGATGTACTTGAATTATTACCTCCAGCAATCAGCTGCTATAAATAAACAGCTCGTGTCCTTGCAAATAGTGCGTGCTAAGCGCGTGCTTCATCCTGTTTTGCAGGACTGCACGCGGTTTAGTGGCTAACACTAGTATTACATGGATTTGGAGAAGGAGGAAGCATTTGTAATATAAACAACACATGTCCAAGTGAAAGCAAGGCAGTAAAACAATTTTGAGAGCACTCTGTACGTTTTGCTGCTTTTGCCCACTTTTTTCTTGGGAAAATGAGAAGTGGATGTCCATTTCATTTTGCTACACTCAGTGAGTTGAATCAGTTGCAAACGCTTGCATTTAACCTGACTACTGAATAATATTGTTTGTAGGGTAATTTATGCAGCTTTGCGATTATCTGATCGAATTAAATTTAACACTTGGTTTAGGCTCCATTAGTCAGTGCTTTTCTGAAACACTGAAGTGCAGCTCCAATAAAAGATATCAAGATTTATGACTTGATTAAAAAAAATCAAGGAAGAGTCTATGCAGGCATCCACACACAGGAAGTCATCTTCTTGTAGAGTCGCTTACATATCCGTACAACGACCGCTTTTAATATATTTATCCAGAGCTTGTTTTGTCAGCTGTATCATTCCAACACAAGAAATTTCAGCAAGCAATGGTTTTATTAGTACTGAAAAAAATGCAATCGCTTTACCTACCGTCTGCGATGGACTAATGTATAAGGGAAAAAAGAATAAAGATAAAAATCCATTCATCAACACCTGCATTTAGGCGTTACTATGAAAAATCGGGCCTCGTGTAATATACAAGTAATTAATTGTTCTTAAAGCATCTTAAACCTTGGGAGGTCGCTACTCAGAACTTCACAACTCCAAGTTCACAAGGTCGCAAAACACAAACACATTCTTTTTTTCAGCCTTTTGCACCATCGTTTTGGGGACGTACAAGTTATCCACAGCCATGAAGGGTGTAACCAGGCATACTGTTTGTACTCTGGATACATTTTTCTTAGCTTTATTTAGAAGCACAATGGCTTGCTTCTGCGGGCTATTGAATATCTACATATATTTAAATGAATGATTTCCAGTAGTATGTACCTTGCTTGTTTTCAGAAAGTGCTTTTGCTAAACTAAAACTTTGTAATCTAATTGTTTCAGAGATATCCTTTAAAATGATGCACACACGTATTACTTCCTTAGAAGGAGCAACGTTTTAAGAGATGTTTCTATTTTTAAAGGTCGGGTGATTGGGACAGATATATAAGATTTTGTGGGTACAGCATGGACTTTACCTATCTATCTAGCTATCGATAATGTCGATATATATCAGTACACACGCGCACACATCTCATCTCATTCTGTCTAAACACGCGCGCGATAGCTCGCATAGTTAGAGAGCAGTAGTTGGGCATAGTTATACAGATGTAGCTCTATGACACTTCAACTCTTAACCTTTTATTGGGAAGCTGTGAAAGTGAAAGATTTAACTGTATACTTTTATTACATTTCAGTAATAGTTTAAACAAGATTCCTTAATATGTTTGTTTTTTTCTGCTTTGCTTTGTTGATGCGACTGCTTGAGATCATATAAGTAATTACTTGTACCATATGGTTAATAGGTACATATTCTGTTTAATACTTAGCTTAATGAAGTGATGGAAGCTGCGAACCTTACAAAACGCTGGTAAAGAGTTTGAGGCACAAAACGAGTTAAAATGCTTTTACATTTTATAAGGGGTGGTCTAAAATCAAAATAACGCCATCCATTCCTGGAGTAAAGGTGTGTGTGTGTGTGTATGTGTGTGTGTGTGTGTGTGCGCGCGCGCGGGGGCGCTTGTCAACGCCGATGTACTTTTGAGGGATTCTTTTGAATGTCCGAAAGGTCACCTTGCACTGCAGTCCAATGCTATACATAATTGCGAGGGGCTAATAGCATCTGAACATTTCCTTTATTCATTCTTTTTTGGATACTCGGTTTATTTTCTCTCGGGCAGCTGGGAAGTGGGCCCCAATCCTAAACAAGCAAGCTACAGATATAAGGCAGAGAACCAGCACTGGACGCCAGTCTATTGCGGGACGCAGCACCATCCTATGAGCAATTTAGAGGATGGCCAATTTACCCGTACCCGAAGCACAAAGGAGGAATGGTTAATTTTAACTGAATATGGTTGCTTGCGTCATATTATTAGGCCACGAGATAAGCAACAGAAAATGCTCCACTTCTTTTAAGATCTAAGTTCTCGATCAGACTCAAAGACATGGTGAATGCTTTATCCTTGAGCTGGTTTTCTTCTGGAAACAGTGATTAAGACTATGGGATGTCAACCGTGGAGTCTCACTTTAGCAGGCAAGTTTCTTTATGTGTGCTTTATATATATATATATATATATATATATATATATATATATATATATATATATATATATATATATATATAAAACAAATGGATAAAAACATTACAGATGGACATTTTCTGTCTGATAATGCTATGTTGGAACACTTTGCATTCTGAATATTGAGATTTTATATGAGTGTCATTCAGTGTGACCTGACGTTATACCATAGTGCTCATCGACAAAATTGCAATTAAATTGTCAGACAAGTATGAAGAGGTCCATACTGGCGTATAATCATCACAATATTATTTCACGTTGATGCTGAGCATTTATGCATGCATGCATCCATGCATCTGTCTGTATACATTTCTGCTTTAGATTGCCTAACGTTGTCTTGGCCATAAAATAATTGTGATGGGATACTCAAACTGCGTTGATGCAAATCAAAATCAGTGCATCTAATTTGAACTGGCTGTACAATTTAACATCAATGTTTTCAAATAATAAATCTAGTGTAGCAAGTACCACTAGGTATGGCTTTGAAATTGGACTGTACTCCACTGAAACTGCTTACATTGCGAGTATTACAATGCAATTGTGTATCGCGATCTACTAAACGTCAGTCATAAACTGTATCTCACAGACTTGTCTTATTTTAAATGCTGAACGTACACATATTTAATGCAGCATGTTTTAAGAAAACCATATTATTTGTTTTACATCCTGTACCTTGTGTATGGTGCACAATAGCTACACGTGCAAAACAATACTGTTCTCCTTCTCCCATTCATTTCTTGGTGTACAGATGCCCTGCGCTGCGTGGAGGCCATACGTTTTACTTCTTATGTCCCTATCATTCCTTAGCTTTATTATTATTATTATTATTATTATTATTATTATGTAAGTTGTGTTTTAAAATGATTGGCACTGTCTTTTAAAACTTGAAATGTCACCACTTTGCTGCAGCTTTAGGTTACTAAACAAGTCGCCATTCATGCAAGGTGTTCTAAAGGTTGTATTTGCACAAATTTGACCTTAATTTCATCCGCAGTCACCAAATGGAGGATTTATATATGTTTTGCCCCCTGTCTGGGATTTGCCGTTGCAGTGCAAATTTCTGTGGTACCCTGTGTTTCCTGTGAATGAATGCAAAGCATAGCAATCGAAATATCTTTTAAAACTAAACAATTTCCTTTTAAAATATAAAATATAGCAATAACATTTCTAACAAAGGACTGCAGTGACTAGAAACAGGTAAAGAGAGAGAGAATTATCTTAGTCGGCCTTAAGGTATTTTAAGACAGGTGAGTAACTGGATACCTACCCAGTGTCGTCTTTTTCATAAGTATGGTAGATAATACCTTTAGATAAACGATACTACTTTCGGATGAGATCTCCCCCGATTTCATAATATGCTACTGGATAAAAGCAATGAATTTAGTGGTTAAATAGTCGATAGAAGGGCTTGTCTGCGGCGGTGCTTCTTGCATACCCCTCAAACTCATATTGCAAGAAATCTGTACAAAGTTTAAAATAATGGGGGGGGGGGGGGGGGGCGCAAAGGTCCCAGAATAGAGCACATTAAAATGCTCTTGTAAAATTAGAAAATTGTTAGAATAACAAAATTTATATGCATCTTCTGACGCCAGAAACTCAAATGTATGTCATTATTTAATTACTTTAATCCTCAGTGATTTGCCAGAAAAAAGCCCCACAATATATATGAGGAAGAGACCAAATCTATTTGGCAAAAATCTGGACAGTCTGTGGAAATTTGGACAGTTGAGATGTAACTTGCTTGTTGTTGTTTGCAGTGACCATTTCACTGCATGAGTATGGGGCAGTCCTTAAATAATAATAATAATAGTAATAATAATAATAATATGGATACCAGCACCGCATAAAAGAAGCGCTCAACCATATCATGAAAACTGGTTCAAATTGTTGAACAAGTGCAAAGAATAATATGACAAGTAAAGAAATGCATTTATTTGCCGACAAACTCCGACATTAATGACTAATCTAGATTTGTTTTTTTCCAAGAATACTGTTTTATGAGATAAGATGATTTCTGAATTAAAACCAGAGATTATTGAGAGGTAAACAAGCGACACTCCTTCAACATTATTTGAGAAAGCGAATAAAAAAACGTACTCCGTCGCCGTGTGATAAAGTATATACTGTTTTATTCATAGAGCATTTTGTTTATGTGTCAGGTAGATTTCTTAAATAAAACCAGAGACAACTGAGAGATAAACCATGATTGCTACATAAGAAAGAACTGTTGAAAAAGGGAGTCTCACTTTTCGTAGTATGTCATAATAGCAACAAACTTTCTGCTTTATTATTTGATCTTGCCTAATGCTTAAGCTGAATTCATATTACTGTTAAAACCGAATTTAATGAAAGTAAAGTAGGAATTTGTAGTCGTGGTAAAACAGAGAAAATATACAACCAATGTTGTTCCCTTAAGTCCATAATAATTTCTGGGAATATTTTTGTGACTTTCAAACAGTCATTAAACACTATTCCCTAGTTTACGATGAAGTCAGTCCTTGCCCTGGAATATACCTCTCATCTGGAATATACCTCTCAACTGTATAGATTTTGCGTCATATTTTTGGTCCGTTTTTCATAAAATTGTGTTTTTCTGGCAAATTAGAGGCAAATCTTTAAAGACTGAAGTTAGAAAATAACGACATTTTAATTTCAGACTTCATACTCTTCAGAAAATTCATGCGAATGCAAAATCTGTTATTATAACTTTGCAAGGGCAATATTTAAAACTTGTCCCTATTTTTTTGGGCCTTTGTCCCACTTTTATTTATAGCTTTGTCCAGATTTCTTGCTCTAAGAGGCTGAGAGGTATGCCCTGGAACAGAGACAGTGTTGAACAGTTCTATTTTGTGTTTTGTCTCAACAATATGGCAGTAGTGATTAAATTAAAATACATATAATGCAAACTGAAGGGCTAATTTTGCATATTGAAAATTAATTAAATGTGTTATATAGCTAAGGTGTGGAAATGAAAAGGGACCCCTCCACACACGCATAATACTAGACTGGCAGTTTATCTGACTCCAGTTGTACTTGTAATACACCGTTTATATATGTTAAATGTGTTGACTATATATACGTTGTTAATGTTGACGTTTCATGAAATGTTGATTATGACTAGTGGTCTGCCTTAAAATTAACGTTGTTATTTCAAGAGTAGTCCGGAAAACAGTCCCGCTAATTATGCACTTGTTTTATTGCTTTCCAGAAATACCTGTGTGCGCAGGCTGTAACCAGCACATCGTTGATAGGTTCATTCTGAAGGTCCTAGATAGGCACTGGCACAGCAAATGTCTCAAGTGCAGTGACTGTCACACTCAGCTGGCAGAAAAGTGCTTCAGCCGTGGGGAGAGTGTCTACTGCAAGGATGACTTCTTCAAGTAAGTTTACAAGTATGATACACAAGTTTGACATCACAACATGTTTACTTGCAATTTAGGTGTTAATTTAACAGTGAACTTCTGGCCTTATGCTAAATTGTTTTCAACTGACTAAACAACTTATAATAAAGCCAAACAGTATGAAGATGTGGAACGGAAACAAAGTAATCTTATGCAGCAATAAATGTCAGGCAGGTTTACAAACACTCTCAAAATCTTGGTAACAAGTAAAGCAGCAGGAAAGTGACTTGTCCAATTAAAACCAGGTCCTTTATTGATATCACTATGATGCCAAGGTTAGGTTTTGAGCTTGTTATTTGTGTTTGGTGGCACAATCGTCTCTTATTTCGTGGTTTTAGGTTTATAGACACAAGTCAATCCCCATCACACCTGAAGCAACACACACGCACGCGCGCGCCCTCTCTCTCTCACTCATAAGGGGTACACTTAAAGTGATTTGGGGTTATACTTAAGTGATTCTAAGTAACTCACCTGCTTAGTTTACCTAAGAGGGAAAGTAATAAACTAGTTTGTCTTTTAATTCAGCTGTATGGGCTCAGTCAGATGTTTTTAACTAGCGTGCTGTATAGGTTTTGCATGTAAACACGTAGTCCTCAACCTGCACACTTTAAAAATAGGAACAAGTGCTGTTGAAAAGTAGGTGCATCCAGCCAAAAACATGGGCATCTAATTATCATAAAATAAGAATATCAGATAGCACATAACTTTTCCTGCTTCCAGTAGGAATGTGGGTACTACTCGGAAACACGTTTAAAAAACTCGTCGTGCCAAAATGATGGAACAAATCCAAGCACGTTATCAAAGACGCAGTGTAAAATTTGTAGACTTTAACGAATGGTATTGCAAAATTTGACCACATAAGGCCTATTATTATTATTATTATTATTATCATTATTATTATCATCATCATCATTATTTTGCTTCTGATAGACAGATCTGAACATATGAATATTCTTCCAAAATAGAGACAATTGAGAGGTCCAGTTAAAGGCCATACTGTAAGTTCAGGAGGCATACCTCGCAACTGTCCACGTTTTCGCAGAAAGTCCAGATTTTTGCCTCGTATTTTGGTTTGTTCTGTGGTTTTGTGGCAGATCACTGAGGAATGAAGTCACTAAATAACAACACACATTTGATTTCAGAGTTCCTATCCATCAGTTAATGCATGTTAACACAACACCTTTTATTATAGCAACTTTCCAAGCCTTTGTCCCACCATTATTTTTGGTTTTATCCAGATTTCTTACGGTAAAAGGTTGAGAAGTATGTTTTCTTAAGAGGTAACAAGACTTAATAATTTACAATTTTAGCAGAGAATGATATTTATAGAATTATTGATTAAACCTACCTACCAGTTTAACAAATGTGACAAGTAAATAAGTAACTGGGAAAATGATGCTCTGTTGACAGTTTTATAAATTATATGATTGCTGTTGGAGCTTAATGTGAAAACACACTTTATCCCATCCCGATTCTGGTGGAAATGGTTCTAGCCTCCATGTTATTAGAAGGCCATCATTCTTAATACGATAATCATATTACCATTTTACTTTTGTTAATTTAGAAATTGTTAACAAACACGATAACATAAAATAATAACAATAACAAAGTTAAACCATTACATATGATTTCATTTCTACAGAGGGAAATAAATAGAATAATTTGTCATATCTGGACTGTCAGCTAAAGTTGTGCGTCTTCTATTGCCTGCAGCCATTCCCGGGGCTATAATGATTATAACAGAAATTGTAATATTAACTGTGTTCGTTCTCCATCACTTTCTTTAGTGAATACTATTAAAGACTTTTCTGCATGTATAGAAACGCTTTCTCAAAATTGTTACACATTTTATTATTTTCTAAACCTTTAAAAATCTAATTTTCTTTCTTTCTTTCTCTCTCTCCCTCTCTCTCTTTCTTTTTGCCGACATTTACATAACACAGATTTTAAATGAGATCCCAAAAGAGTAAAGAACATCGGTCTAATTTCACATTTTTTGCTTGATACAAACGGTATTACAAGAAGCGCATTTCCCCTTCTATTTTTCTTTGTGACTTTGCGCACTATGAACAATGTATGTATTTATGTATGTATGTATGTATTTATTAATTACAATTTGTTAACCGATCATTGATCCAGGAGGACCATCTTCAGGTGTGCCCAGGATATTTCGTATTTCTTATTCGCAGAAGTAATCAAACGCTATTTAAACATTGCAAAACAACATATTAAGGACTGACCTAATGACATTCTAGAGCTAAAAAACAAGCAGATAACACGAAGTGAAGTCAGCTAATAGCAAATATAGTGTATGCAAGCTCAGTGGTGGGAAAGGGTAGGGGAGCATGGATTGCTAGAAGGATCATGTGGGAGGAATAATGTAAAAAGATGGTTATGAAATCAGCAGTGGAACAGCGGCAGGGTTAAGAGGAGTGTAAACTAATAAGGGTGTAGATTCATTTATTTATGTGATTCTGAGTAATTACATTTAAATTTATTGAAGAGCTTTTTAATGAGGTAAGGTGCCCAGTAAGTTTTAACTATAAGTTTAGAAGCATCTGCATTTAGTTTTATTGGAAGCGCATTTTTTTAACGTGGACCAAAAGAAGGGTGGGGGATTGTATGCCTTTTAGTGGTGGGGATTGAACAGAAACACACGCACCCCAGACCTCGAACAAATCAAGACAATTACCTTGTCAGTCTTATAAATACACGAATGCATATGCAGACAGTGGATTAGCAGAGTTGTTGTGTCTTTCGGCTTTTCCTGGTTAGGGGTCGCCACAGCAGAACTCCGGTCCACTAATGATTGACAGTAGATTTTTATGCGCTGAGTTGCCAGCCCTGACGCACAACCTTCAACGAAGGCACGCCTATTCACGCATGTCTCCAGACAGAAGACGCTTTAGCTGAGAATCGAACGGGACAACGTCTTACTGTCAGGCGAGAGCGCTACCGCAGCACCACCACCGCAAACTTGACTATATTCTGTGTCTGCCGATCTATCTGTCTATCTATCTCTGCTACATAAGAAATGCAAAGGATTATACATTTCAGAGGATTTTATCGTTACTCCAATATAGCTTTATCCTTTATGCAAAATGTCCAGATTTTTGCCTCTTATTTTGTGGTCTGTTCCTCATAAACTTTGTAGTTTTCTGCCAAATCATTGAGGATTGAAGTCACTAGATAATACTAAATAATAACAGACATCTGAGCTTTAGACTTCATACCCTTCAGAAAATATATCCTAATGTAAAATCTGTTATTCTAGAAAGCAACTCTCCATACGTTTATTGAATAAATATTTAAAATCTGATTATATTTTTGAGCGTTTGTCCCTGTTATTTTTTGCTTTGTCCAGATTTCTTGCACTGAGAGGTTTGCTTTTTTCCCTGCCTCCTCGCTTCTCGCTCTCGGTGAATGAATCTGGCCTTGTCGAACGGTATGTGTAAAAGGTAACTTATTATGTGCACTTGGAAAGTATTCTTTTTAATCAGGAACTTTCAGTATAATTTTTAAACTATACATTCTGTTTCTCCAGGTTAATGCTACTGTTGTGCTATTTTACCACTGTAGACATTTACTCGGTCGACTTCTTTGAGTCAGTCACCAGAGCTGTGCATGAAGGCAAGGTGGTTCATACAGCCTACCTTGATCTGACCAAGGCCTTTGATACCATTCCCCACTCAGGAATCATAGAAAAACTCACTAAGCTAGGCATAAACCCCTATATCACTAGTTGGGTTGCAAACTGGCTCACAGATAGAACCCACAGTGTGAAAGTAGCTGACTCCAAGTCAGACTACCTACCAGTCACGAGTGAAGTCCCACAGGAATCGGTCCTGGGTACTCTCCTGTTTGGTATCTACTTCGCAGAAGTCCAGGCAAACACAAAGGGACTCTGGCTGATAAAGTTTGCAGACGATTGCAAGTTGGGAACCATTATTAACTCCCCGAGTGATGTTGACATCCTACAGGAAGGCATCACTGAGACCAACGACTGGTGTCAGAACCATGGCCTTAAGCTCAATGCCAAAAATTGTGTCATCATCCCCTTTGGAAAAAAAACAGTTCCCATGAACTACCACATTGATGGTACTCCACTGAACACAGAAGGCATTATAAGAGATCTGGGAACACAGGTTGACAGCAACCTCCCTTTTGACCACCACACTGCCACTGTGGTCAGAAAGTCCCTCTATGTGGCACATCTCATTATTAAGGGTTTTGCATCCAGGAAGAAAGAGGTCATTGTCTTTCTCTTCTCTTCCCTCATTAGGTCAATCATCAAGTACAATGCCCCATTTGGAATGTACCTCACTAGACACTTGCAACAACTGGAGAGGCTGCAAAAGTATCTCACAAAGAGGATCCTAGGTCTCAAGCACTTGTCCTATATAGACAGACTCAAAAACTCCAACTATTCTCTGTCTCATATCGTCTACTTAGAGGCAATCTCTGCTTGACTTACAAAGCCATGTCTGATTCAGCTCTGTTAGAAATGCTACATCTAAAGAAATCCCAATCCCTCTGCACCACACGCTCCAGAGACCTCAACTTCATTACCACAATCAACAAAATGTGCTGGAGGGACAGTTTCATAACTCAGAGACTGCCCATGGTATGGAATAGACTTCCCATACATGTCAAACAGAGCACTTCACTGGCCCTCTTCAAGAGAAATCTTGATGAGTAGATGGGAAATAGAACATTCATCCCGGGGATCACTCCAGTGGTTCTACTCAACAGAGGCACTGGAAACTAAGGTCGGGTGGCACGATGCCAGGATAATCCTATGGGCTAGGCTTGTAAAGGCTCCAGGGCCATTAGCCTAGTACACACCTATGAACCTATGAACCTATGTGTCACTGTCATTCTGTGTAATCCTCATATGCATGGTAGGTCTAAGTGTCTGACTTGTTGTTTTATACTTACCTTTACCAAACTGTAAAGTGAGAAGCTGAGTAACAGGTACTGCTGAAAAGTGAAGGCTATTAAAGAGATCTCAGAAGACTTATAAAGTTAAAATGTACTACTGCTCAGATCATCTTTGGTTCATCAGTAAGTGTAAGGTATTGTGCAGAGAGGATACAATAATGTGCTACTGTCCTTTTTTCTTTTTCATTTTGCAGAAGATTTGGAACAAAATGTGCTGCTTGTCAACAAGGCATCCCCCCAACCCAGGTGGTCCGGAGGGCGCAGGACTTTGTCTATCATCTCCACTGTTTTGCTTGTATTGTGTGTAAAAGGCAACTGGCCACAGGGGATGAGTTTTACCTCATGGAAGACAGCAGACTGGTCTGCAAAGCCGATTATGAGACTGCAAAACAAAGAGGTACAGTCATACCTTTAGCATATTCTGGTTTTACACATGCCTTCTTTCTCTTATTATTTCTAAATTTTGAAGAAGAAATATTGTAGAACAAGTATGAAAAATTACAGAGGTAGGCATTAGGAAATGTGGACTTCTTCAAACTTTACCACTATTAATTCCTTTCTTTGTGACCTAAGTCCATGCTAGCAGACCAGTCTGTGCTTTTTTGTCTTCTGGTTAACCTTATGTAGTAGGGAACTGAAGAGCTGCGTAAGTGATTAGAGACCTACACTTATGAACCTTTCTCCAATTGGAAGAATTCATGAGGCAAAAGAACCAGGCTTTGCAAGACAACTGGAAGAAATCAAAATGTAAAGGCCTTAGAAGAGGTTGTCATTTTTATGGAGCACAGGGGTTGAAAACATATAAAAAATGTATGCATAAGTATGGGTTGCATAATAACGACTTTTTCAGATACCTTAGTCTATTAAGGTACTTACTTTAGAGTAATAAATTGAGCTGGGTAAGCCAGCATCTAATGTTACAGGTAGTGGTAAAGTAATAGCAGGTGCGATAAAAGTGAAAGATATGGTAAGAGTTTTGGTGGACGGACTGACACATGTTGGAGATACCAAACCAGATTTGTACTGCAGTATGAGGAGCAGAAAAAAAACAGATGGTGAGTTAGAAATGGGTGAGAAGAAACATGATTTGTAACAGGCTTATTAAAGCAAGTTATATAAAGAATAGATAGTAATAGTTATTTACTATAGTCTAGGCATAACAGGACAAGTTTAATATAATTAATGTACAGATTACAGTGCACTTTACATAATTATTGTACACTAAACAGAAAGTTAAGAGGACACAGAGTATGCAAAGGTATAGATCTGGAATACAGAAAGCATATGTTTTAGTAAACTATTACAGTACATAAATATTTGCAGAATATTTAAGACACAAATTTAAAAGGCAGACATCTATTGCAGCACATAGAAATAGAAAAAAAAAAAATAGAATTATTAACAAATCTAGCTGAAAATTTACAGACTCAGGTTAATTCAGTATATGGTAATTATGCTTCAAGGCTAGTTATAAAGGTATCCCTCTAGTACCGATTTCAGTTAGTCTTCAGAAAATAGCCATCATGCTTGGTAGGCTATATAATGAAAAAGGAAATGGACTAAACAGTACAATGTTTGAAAATTTAAATCTATGGACAACAGGGAAAGGTTTCATTTGCTACATCATGGTACAATAAGGCACCCGTTCATAAGGCAGAAAACATGGACAGTAGTCCGTGTAATTTTACCATTACAGCATACAGCAATAGGGGGAAAATAGGCAGGATTAACAGTTCATACTCTGCATAACTTGACTCGAGACTCAAAGAGACAAATTGAGGATGTGTATGGCATTTTTTTCATGCTGTTTCTGGAACAGCAGGGTTGAAAGAATTACCTGGCCTAATCAGTTTTAGAAACCACAGAATTAAAAGGCACTGATTTTCAGAATAATGTGCAGATTTTAGATACATTACACACATGGATCACAACTTAGACTTAAATACTCTAAAGACTATGGATCTAGGTAATGGGGTAATCACTGGAGCAGGTATATTTCTGCATATGGAGCTGTTAAAGCTATTTTGAAATTATGTAAATTATCCAAATTGCTGGAGGTATTAGCTAATAGCACCGTTGAGACTATAAAGGACATCACTATCTATCAGGATACATCTGCAGATTATGAGTGAGGTGGCATGAAGCCTGTATATTTAAACCAGATTACAATAGTTAGTAATACAGATATGAGGTAACTACAAAAGAAGGTCCCTGTAAACTTTCATCAGGGACCACAGGGGGAGTTGTTAGACTGAAGATTTTCACTTTATTCTTAGTAAGTTCACTATAGTACATTAAAGTAGAATAATAGGCCTGAAAATATAGAGTCAGACTTGTGTTTTGATGTTTGCATTCAATTTCAGGGAAATACAGTTCAGTAGGAAGAAAAAGATAATCTTGCTGGCTAAGCATGAGATGTGCAGAAATAACAGTTCTCAGGGAAAGTAACTGAATGTTCATCTGCATTATGTTGGTTTTATAAGAACGGTGAAGCTGACTTATGGGGATAAATAACAGAATACTTGAGGGGAATAGAAAAAATTGTTACTGGCTGAATGGGGTTCAGAATGGAAACTGACAAAAGAAATAGTATTATGTAAACTGTCCACTTGTGACAGTTTGACTAGTGGGAACAGAAACCCATTATTTACTTTCTTATACTGGTGGCACAAAGTGTATAACATTTAAATGGAAGTTGCCATGTCCCGCAATGGTACAATAATGGAAAGACAGACCCGAGAAAGAAATACATGAGATATTAAACTGTGCAAAAATGAAAGGACATGTGGAAAGCTGCAGACATAGATGGAAGAAGTACTTGCAGTGTGTAATGTGAGTACCTGTGGGTAGAAAGAATAGTAAGTCTGTAACTTATAAAGTTTTCTGAGGGATTGAAACAGATGGGTCTTGTAATGATACTTATCCTCAATGGTAAAGGGATAGGTGGGAGGGACTCTATATAGTTGTGAGAAGAAATCAAGGTAAAGGTTAACTACTGTATCAATAATATGTATTTAAGAATCTCAAATACATATTAACTAGCAATAACATGTAATTGAGATTCTTACATATGTGGAAAAGACGTCATATAGAAGCAACAATAAACAAGATGGTTATACTTGTAAAATTTAGTTCTGTTCTTTTTCAACATGAAAGGAAGGAATGTTTAAGTTTGGAAATGGAGTATTAAGAGACATATCTCTACAACAAGAAGTATAAAATATATAAGTAAATTGTCATGCATCTGTTGATGACTCATGATGTGCATGGATGATATTTTGCATGGTACTGTATAGTAACAAAGACGTAATACAGATTGTTTTAAAATGAGTATGGAAATCATCTTGTAGTATGTAGTAGTTTTCAAAGTGGTACAAATAATCTGTTTTTATTCTGAAATTCAATACATTGCTGCCTTTTGGATTGAATTCTGATTTAAATTGGAAGTATCTGATTTAGATTGATTGTAGTATTGACTGGTTAATTAGTTAATTGTTTTAGGGTTTTTGTATTATATGAGATGCAGTTGTCTGTTTTGTGTATAACTCCTTGAAGGCTAGTCGCCGAGGTACTAGAGAGAGAGTGTATTCATAATAAATATCTTTCTGAAGCATTTGGTTGTTTATTTAAATTATGTCTGAAAGTCTGCAATCTGTTTTTTTTTTAACTGAATGAAAAAAGAGATTATTTGATTCCTTTTCTGATCATTTTTTTGATCTAGTGAGTGTCTGGTATGTTTTGTGTTGATGCACCAGTTTCAACATAGTATGTGTTGGGATTTCTGCATGTCAAGTTTTAAAAATACTCACACAATATATAAATACATACCCACGTATGCATTAACACATACAATATATATAAATACATGCACACATGCATCTATTAACACACACACACACACACACACACACACACACACACACACACACACACACACACACACACACACACACAAGCTTGTGTAACAATTTTGATTTATGCTTTCATTCTTCATTTTTGTGTTAGTAACTGGATCAGGTAGTATATAATGTAACAATTTATGAATTGTAAAAAATATGCACATTTTGTGCAGTGGTCGTCATATCATAAGTAAAGGAATTGTCCGTACAGTGTTTCATAATAGAAAGCATAAGCTATATGAATTTGAATAGTTTCTGATAAAAGTATATAAGAAACATGATAACATTTAATGAGTTAGTTGCAGATGTATTATCACTACAAGTGTATTACCACTTTGTAGAATAATCACGTGTATGAATAAAAATTGCATATTACTGAGGGGGTTTTATGACTCGTAAGGTGTAGTATGAATTATAATGAGAACTAGTTCTGAAATTCTACCAGCCAATATCAGTTATGCCTATTGTGATATCTGAATTGCTATAATCAATAGAAAATAGGAACGTACACTGGCTTTGCAACTCCATACAGGTTTGTAATGCCCTACTATTATACTTAAAGGATTCAGCACTTCAGATTTACTTTGGTTAGCTTTTCAACTATTCCAGTAAAAAATTGTATGCATTTAGACTACTAGCACTAATTTGGTTCCACGCATACAATAGTAATCTCTCTTTCCAAAATTAACATAGGACTATTTTATGACATCTAGCAGTGATAACATACTCAGCAACAGTGCTTTTGAAAGGAAAACTAAATCAGTTAAGAGATTTCTAGCTATCACAGTCTCAGTGAATTTAAGTTCCAAATATACAAACACCACAGGTTAGGCCCTCTTACTGTACACTGCGTCGTTTGTGTATGAAGTCTCCAATTATAGTTATCTATAACATAATTTTATAGTACTGTAGTTTTCTTACTTTCATAGATGTCTGATCTGTAGATTTTGTAGCTTACATATGTAGATTGTGGCAAATTCATGTTGCATTAACAGCAATTAATTGGATTGTATTTTCTTAGATATTTGATTTATATTTTATGTATGTAGACTGTATTAAATATGTGTGGTGTCTGGGTCCTTGGACTGGTTAACTTACTTGGATAACAAATGAAAAATAAATACACAGAGGAAAATAATTAGTATTAGGAATACAACTGTAAAAGACAGTATGTTCATGAATAGTCAACTGCAGGTTTTTTCGGAATCCGTCAGTCATGCAGCATGAAAAGGCATGACAGTGTATGTGGGTGGCATGAGTGTGGGCTGAATGTGGGATGTAGAGAAGCCAGATGTAGAAGGTGTAGCTAAAAGGGTTGTGGGATTGTACAGGTGGAAGTAGCAGTAGTTACATTTGTAAAGGAAGGAGGCTACTGTGAGAGAAATTGACTTGCTACCACTTTTTGCTTTGTTTATCGTAATTGTTTTTGGATTTTGGTACTCGGCTCTTACCAATCTACTGAGTTTCTGGTGTTGCAGGTGAGGTGGAATGACCATATAGACAGGAAGTTGCTGAAAGAGGATTATTATTTTTTCTTGGCATACATTAAGGTCTGCTATCAGTATTCATTGTACTGAATTCATTTTATTATAATACAGCATACATTTTCATTAGTCTTCCAAAACTGCATGTAGTAAGTGAATCTGTGCTGTAATTCCACACACTGTTTTATCAATGGTTCTCAAGCACCTCTTGAGACATCATTCATAAGATGCTTTAAATTTTTTGACAATGCTTTCAAAATTGTTTACTCCCTTCTTTCAGTGGTGCCATTGCTGCTTGTTGTTGTGTTATTGTCAGAAACATTGTTAGTATACGTTTCCTCCCACATTTACAGAAGCACTTCCTTCTGAATGTGAATAAGCTCCTACCTGTCCATGCCTTGTTCTTGTCCTTTGAAAGTGATAATTCTGCACTGGAGGTATTGACAGTACTGGAAATGCAATAAGAAAATACTATAATGTCTCTGATGGAAAGGTATGAATGTTTTAGTAGAAATGCTTTCCTTGAGTACTTTTATTTTGTCAGTGTTACACTTCAATAAAATTAAATGTTGTACAGTATATTAGAAAAGCAGCCCTGTATGCTTTCTGTAAACTCAGTGAAATACCATAAAGCTGGCTGAACAGCAAAAGTATTGCCTTATTTAATTTTGTTTACATATTACTTTTAATGTGTTTCCCAACGATAATTATTCAAACAGAACTGTGTACCACACAATGAAAGAAAATACTGACACTATATTCTTACTGCAATCAGTAAGAAAAGTAAAATATGTGTTTTCCATTACAGGAAGTGCAATAATGTTACTGTATTAACGAGCGCCTCATTAAAAATCTTTCCTGTACTGGAATAATATAACTGCATGAGCAGGAATGGTTTTCCTGAATACATTAACTTTTTTTCCCCAATGTGGCTAGTTTTGTCTTTTTGAATTAAATATTTAATAAAGTATTGGAAAAGTAGCATTATATTCTTTGTATAAATTAAATATAATTCAATAATGCAGAATGTGTTGCAACAGTAGTGATATATATAAACTATTTTTTCACAATACTGTTAGGCATTTTACTGCTGTATTGTTTTAAATAAGTCTCCGTACTACACAATAAATGAAAACGGTTGTTCTATATTTTTACTGCAGCCATGTTGCAAAGCTTTCATCAAATGCAGAGCAATTGAACAATGGGCTGTATTCCTAGCCATTTATACAAATGCATTTAGGCTATCTGCAATGTCCGAGAATGAGTGCAGATGAGCTGTGATTCACAGAAGCCATTTACAAAATGCATGATGACCTCAAATGAGCCTATGCAAATGTAACAATAACAATGACATGTAAATCAGTAATGATGCAACTCCTTGCATGCTTATGAAGTATTCTCTACACCATTTGCGATTCATAGTGAAATTTTCCTGCTTGTTAGCACTGTTCACAGATACGTTGTATAAAGGGAAGACAAATTTATCAGAGTTGCAGTCCACAATAATGCTGCCACATGCTGTTAATGTTGTAATTTCTAGGTATAAGTTGCTTGTCTTGGCTCGGACAAAACCACTTGTGCTCAGCAGCCAAAAAGGTAAAACTATAAACAAAGGATAACTCATTATAACTTTGACACTCAAGAAATCCTTGACAGGTTCACTGTTGGCAGGGACATTATAAGGGTCTTAGTGGGTATGTTTGGCCCCCCATAGGGGTACTACAGGAATGTGTAGACTTCCTGCCCCTGTGGACACTAAGGTATCTACCCCACCTCCCATACCATAACTCCCTACTCCAATATTTGCCAATGCTGAAATTATAATAGGGTTACTAAAAAGAAACAACCACAAGTCCATATGTATCACTGCCCTCTAAATTCCCCCTGGTGATAATATCAAAACTCTTGAAAACATCCTGTCCTGGTTCTCCTCCAATATAAAAAATGAAACCTATATACTTGGTGATATCAACATAAACTGGAATACTATTAACTCTGAAGCCCCGTCCCACACAATCAACCTGTACAACTTCTCCCAACTAATACAATCTCCAACCAGACCAAATAAAGATGGTACCTCTGGTACCATCATTGACTGTATCCTAACAACTCACTCAAACCTTATCACCAAAGCTGGAACATTACCTGATCCTCTCAGTGATCACCTACCAGCCTTCGCCGACTGACTTCCATCTCCACTGCATAAACAACACCACTACATCCAAACCTGCAACCTCTCCTCTTTCAACCCTCTAACTTTCTCCGAATGCTTAAAGCATACTGACTGGTCCCCTCTAAAAACCCTTCCTCTAGATGATGCCATTTCCTACTTTAACCACTCATTCCTAACCCTTCTCAATCCACAAGCCCCCCCTCCCCCATGAACCAAACGCATCAAAACCAATCCCTGCCCATGGTTATCAAAAGATACTAAACTAGCCTTGCACCAAAGGGACAAAAAATGGAAACAATATCAAAAACATAAAAACCCTAACACCCTCCCAGAGTATAAGCAACTACAAAACTCTGCAAAAAAACGAATAATTACAGACCGCAAAGCCCACTACTCCAAACTCCAGTCCTTGCACTCAACAAATCCCAAAAAATTCTGGGACTCCATCTCATCCATGCTGCATCCTGGCAACAAAGAAAACCCCTGCCCAGACCCCAACCTCTCCAACCTTGAAACAGCCAGCCAGTTCAACTCATTCTTAATAGATTGCATAGCTAAACTATCAGCCTCCTTGCCACCCCCCCTACTTCACCACCACCCCCTCCTGCCCCAACCACCACCCCAATCATCAACCTTCCTCCACATCCTTCTGCCTCAAGCCCATCCCCACAAGTACTATAAAAAGACTTCCCAAACTCAAACCCTGTTGCAATGCACCCGACAACCTTCTACCCACCTTCCTCAAACAATCTGCAGACAACATTGCCTATCCCATCTCTATTCTTATAAATAGAGCCATACAAGAATCATACGTCCCTTCTATCTTGCACCATGCTTACATCATCCCCCTCCACAAAGGTGGCAAAAATACTGATACCACCAACTTCAGGCCTATTGCCATCCTTTCCCCTCTTTCTAAAATAATAGAGAAAACAATACAAGCACAACTCATGGCACACCTAACACTAAACAATTTTCTCTCCAATATCCAACACGGATTCCGCCCTGGCCACAGCACCATGACTGCCCTTCTTTCCTTTCTTGAAACCATAAACCTTGAATGCGACTCAGGCAAGTTCATATCCACACTATTCCTAGATCTGTCAAAGGCCTTTGACACCATCTCACACACCCTACTTATATCCCAACTCTCCACCCTACACCTCTCTCCCACCACCATTGCCTGGTTTTCCAGCTATGTGTCCAACCACCAACAGCTGTCCAATGGAAACTTCAAGCTCTCCCTTCCTTCTCACACCCACAGGTGTCCCGCAAGGTTCTGTTTTTGGCCCTCTTCTCTTTAACCTATTCATTAACAACTTTCACCAATCCATCCCAGACACATCTATCATCCAATATGCAGATGACTCAACAATCATCTGCTCAGCCTTCTCCCCCTCCAAGCTCCTAGCAAAAATGCAACTAGCCTTCTCCAAAACAGAAACCTGGATGCAGTTTAACCATCTGGCACTAAATGCAAATAAAACCAAAGTAATTTTTTCCCCTATCACAAAATCCATTGACAAATCCACATTCACCATACAGAGCCAAAATAGCACCCTCATTGAAATTGTTCCCAACACCAAGCTTCTTGGAATCATTATTGATGAAGAACTAATATTTGACTCCCACATCTACTCCACAATCAAGAAAATCCACCAAAAGTTTGGTCTCCTCTACAGACACAACCGCTTCCTAATCCCCTCTACCCATCAAACTCTTGCATCCACCTTCCTACTCCCCTCCCTTATGCATGGTACCCCTCTTTTCACCAGTCTCCGTCTTGGATTTGGTCCAAACTTGAATCCTGCTACCACAAGATCTCCAAATTTGCAACCAGTTCAAAAAACTCATCCCACCACTGCCACTCCCTCCTCACCCTCAACTGGCTTGAACTACCTAACTACCTCAGTTACCTAAAACTCACCATTGATCACAAACTCATCTTTAAACCTGCCAACTGCCCAGCTCTCGCTACTTTCTTAAAACCTTACATTCCCAACCACTCACTCAGATCCAAAAACCAAAATCTCCTTCAGGTTCACAAATCTGCACGATCTCCTGGCCATCTACTGCTGTCCCACTCCTTAGCTAAACAGTGGAACTCTCTCCCCACACACCTATGCAACCTACCTAACCATACAAATTTCAAATCTCAGCTACTCTCATATCTTTTTTCCAAATGGGAATGCCCTTGCCATGCTCCAGCTTAAATCCCTCCCCCCTCATTCCACCTTACACTGACTCATCCAACTACCTCTGCTATTACTTCATCTCACCCAAAACAATTCCTCCCCTACTAACAACTAATTTTCTCTCTAATATCTATTGTATTATACTCTCCACTCAAATATATTATTACCCTCTCCATGCATAATATTTTCCTAACCTACTAATGGCTAGTAGCTATATATTTTGAAATGTTAAATCTACAATTAAGTTTATAACAAAAATATTCACTTGATGTAAATGTTGAAATTTCTGTATTGAATTATGTCTTTTCATTTTTGTAACATTGTGACAAGCCAATTGCAAATATCATGGAGCGTATCTGTAAATGTTTAATTAGCGATATGAACTGTGTCCTTTTGTAACATGTGAACTGTAACTTGCAATTATTGTGGAGCTTTTCTTCCCGGGCCTCCATTGAAAATGGGCTCTTCTTGGCCCAGTGGACTTCCCTGGTCATCAAACTTAAATAAATTAAAAATAAATAAATAAACAAATGTGTAGCCCTTACTATACTTGTCATGGGGACCTTCCAAAGTTAGACTAAAGACACGTTGGATATCTCACAGGCTTCTGCCTCTAGGATACTCCAGCAGTTCCTGGATGCACTCTTGGCACATGTGGATCAGTATTTTCCTGATGTCACCTCAGGACTGAGTGAGGAGTATGTATGCCTTTTATGGGGTAGCACATGTCCCTGAGGTACTTGATGTGATAGATTGCACCCATGTTGCAATTAGGGTCCCTTATGGTACACACGGTGAGCATTACTGCAATTGGAAGGGCTACCATTCCATCACCTGCCAGGTAATGTGTGATGCACGGGGGTTCATCATGAATGTATTTCCCTAGCATCTTGGCAGTGCACACGATTCCCATATCTAGCACACTAGCTCACTGTAGCACCTCTTCCTGCATGGTAGGATGCCCAGTTGTCATCTTGTTGGTAAGTGGAAAAATAATTTTTTTTATCATATTTAACTAGTTATTTATGTTAAAATGTATTGCGGAATACTAAACATTTTTTTTTGTTTTGTACCCCCACCTTTTCTCATTTTTTTCATGTGATACTGGATATCCACTGGAACCATGGCTCATGATACCAGTGAGAAATTCAAGTGGAGCTGCAGAGGAGACATATGACACATCCCTGTCCCAGGCCCATATTGTCATCAAGATGGTCTTCTTTCTCCTGAAGAGCTGTTTCAGGTACCTGGATCAGTCTGGGGTGCCCTTCAGTATGACCCAGCTAGTACATGCAGGATGTTTATTGCTGGCTGCATTCTGAATAATATGTTCATGTGCTGATCTGGTGGTAAAGTGACCCATTCTGTCACTGCAGCTCCCAGTTCTAGCCCCACTAGGACTAAAGGCCAGCTGGCAGCAGTAGTAAGGGACCCCATGTGGCAGGCTCGTGCATGGCATATGGCTGCATAGGTAAAGAGATGGCATCTAGTCTAGAACTATGGACCATGGCATTCAGGTTAGAACTTCCTTTCTTGTAAAAAAAACACACAGAGTCTAACTGATACACACAGTGATACCTGTGGTCTATGTTTTGTGATGCATGATCTGCTTTCACTGTTCATCTGACATTCTCTCTCATCTTAAAATATTTATTTTTCTTTTAGAAATGTTACTTGTATAGAAGTACTGAGTGTTCTCATCATTTCAATATTTCATGAGTTAATGCATTGAAAGTGAATGAAAATATATTATACCGTTTTATGTATTATATTTATACAGTTTCTTCTCCAATTCTGTTTGCTATGGTACTGCACATCCGATTATTTTTATGTTGTCATGTACAATAACTTGTGACTTCAGAGGCATAAAACATATCATCATTCATTTCCATGGCAGCATACTCATTTTAATCAGTAATTTTCTTATTATATTTATTCAGAAAATATTTGTGTATTAATACTTTTATGTTGTAGGTAACTTTCACCTGTAACAATGGTAATGCATATAGCACTGAATGTTTTTCTACCTTTCCTTGATGGTTTGCAGGGATGAAATGCATACATTTGCAAAGTTGGTTCCACCACCACCTCCCCCAACAAATACTTTTTTTGTTATCTTATTCCCATTCAAGTTAAACTTTCAGCAGTGGATTTAAAGGTGAAAGTCCAAAGTTACAGAATTGTCAGATGTGGTTCACAGTAGTTCAAGATCAAATGAGTCATACAAATCTCTTAAAGACAGGCTAGGTAATGGTGCAAGTTATTTTGAAGAGGGGGTTACCATGAGAACTGTAGGATGACTTGGTCCAATGTAGTGACCTATGTGATGCAGGTGATCCTGCTGACATTGATGTGACAAAACTGCATGACCATGATTGTGAACTTGAATAGGAGTTTCTGCTAGGTGTACATGAATGCTGATATGGCCTGCATGAAATTTGTTGTGCTTGTTCACCTAAACCGCTTACAGTACTTTCTTGAGCAACAATGGTATTATCATGTGATCTCCCCTCACATGTCTGGACAATACCCCATCCTCTTTCCCTTGCAAGACTGACTTGAACTTGACTCTGATATTTCCTAGCTATTTTTGAATGGAGGTGGCCACGGATGCTTGGTGTGACACCGTACTACTCATCAGTGCAATCTTGACATTTTCCGTACTCTATCATTTCCATGTAGTACTGGAAATCTTCCCGTATAACCTGGAGGCGTCTAACCATTTCCAGCTGACTCTCTGTGGCAGTGCTCTGAACCCTAACAATGTCACAGAACATTTCATGTTTGGCAGCCAATGGTTTCCATGTTTCCTGGGGTAGCTGTAACAAAATCCTGCACCTGGCTCACCTTTGTAAAGGTGCCTCTATGGAAAAAGGTACCTCTGAAAGTCTGTCATCATCCTGAAAGTGTTCCTCAGGGTTTGGAGATACTGGTGTTTAGGTGCATGGTAGTTCCTCTTGTCCAAGGCTGAGTGTAACATCATCGTGTGTGTGAAGTTGTGATGCATTGTCACTTCCTGTAGACTTACTAACATGTTGTGGGGTGTGAGATCCTGCTGTTAAACTTGGAGACTCTGTGCCACTTTCCTCAGGCTGCTTCATGAAAGCAATTGTTATCATCATCATCATCATCATCATCACCATCATCATCACCATCACCATCATCACCATCACCACCACCATCATCATCATCATCATCATCATCATCATCATCATCATCATCACCATCATCATCATCATCATCATCATCACCATCATCATCATCATCACCATCATCATCATCATCATCATCATCACCTATTCTGCTGCTGATGTCCTCCAAATGTATTGGTATAGTGGAGCTGTTTGTTTCAGATGCTGACCCTGTAAAAACTGATTTGAAAACATTATTAATGGTGGAATAGCATGTACTACTGTATGCTTATAAAGGGGTGAGTGGGACACATACCATGCACGCACAGCCTTCATTAACATTCTGAACTTATTTATAGGGTCTACTTATTAATAATTAATTGTCACATGTTTAATGTGATCATTCCTTGTCAGCATTCAATTCTATATATAAATATTTGTAACTGATTTTAAACCAGCTTTCATGAGTAGACAAGTGTCACTACTTCAGACATTGGTAATATACACCAGAGTCCACACCACCTATGACTATTCCTGTGTCACAATTTTCTGTGTCATAGTCATCCCCATGGATGGACAGAAGGTATTCCTCATCTGCTGTTAACTGAATAATTGTTGGAGGCTCCCCTGTAGTGGTATGAGGAAATTGCATTCTGCTTGGTCTTCCTTCTAGCATGTCCTACCATATAATTTGACCTCTTCTTGCACAGTGATACTGCTCAGTCTCTGCCACCCTCTGTATTAAAGTCAAGAGGTACTTGATTCCAGCCCTTGGTCCTCTTGGCTTTTTTGGGGCCCCTTTACCAAACAGAAGTTTCCCATATGTCCTAAGGGCTGCTGTGAGTTCACAATTTTCCTAATGGCTGAAGTTATCCGTTCTCTGCTTTAATCCCTTATTTTCTAACATTACTGCATGTAAAAAAGGGCCATAGTCACACAGTAAAACATTTTTTATATAATCAGCTTTTAAACTACAAAACACTGACCAAGTGTGCTACCACCCTCATAAAAAATGTTAGCTAACATAAACCACATAACTATATACAGACATCTACATTTAGTCATTAGTCAAGTAAAATTGAATTATATTACCTGCAGTGCAGTCAGGTCATTAAGCCAATCAGTTTTATAACAAAATACCTCCTTCCCCTACTTCTACCATTGTTCATAATGCTGTCATTTTTTATTTATCACTGTCACTCAAAAATCTCCCAGTAAACACCCATGCATGTTAACATCCTTATCACTGCAGAACTTCTCAATTAAATGACTGCATTTATACCACGTGTGCACAGTCAGTAAATGACTGTATTTATACCATGTGTGCACAGTCAGTAAATGACTGCATTTACACCACGTGTGCACAGTCAGTAAATGACTGCATTTACACCACGTGTGCACAGTCAGTAAATGACTGCATTTATACCACATGTGCACAGTCAGTAAATAACTGCATTTATAGCACGTGTGCACAGTCAGTAAATGACTGCATTTATACCATGTGTGCACAGCCAATAAATGACTGCATTTATACCACATGTGTACAGTCAGTAAATGACTTCATTTATACCACGTGTACACAGTAATAAATGACTGCATTTATACCATGTATGTACAGTCAGTAAATGATACCAGAGTAATCATTATTTTCAGTGATCAGTTATCATTTCCACAGCTTCTCTACTGAAATCCCACTTCTAAATGACACAAAAATCCATCAATCATTCATTGCCAGTTTAATATGCACATCATCTATATAAAAGCAACATTTCTTAACTTTAAGTCACTAATTCCACTTATTTTTTAGTGTTTCGTATTAAATTATAGTATTCTTTTGAAATATTATCTTTCTATAAAATGTGGCAGTTTCCTAAGATGTTTGCTGCCTGTCTTGAGTATTTGCAAATTAATATGGCAATATTCAGCTTTACAACATACATTCAGGGCTATTTACAGCCTCCTACTGAAATGCCAGAACTCGAAAAGCACCCCCTAAAAAAAGACTGAAAATCTGAGAAGAACAAATCTAGAAAATCACTCTTCTCTTTAAAACTTCTTTTTGCTTGGGGGGGCAAGCCCTTCCATACCCCACAAACTTAAATATAACAGATCAGAGATTACTTCAACTCAGCGAAAAAGGAATATTTCAAGAAATGGCATCTCAGAGTTACTATATGTAAGTCCAGTCTTATAGCCATTCAGTCTCTGCATTTCAGGACTTGTGGCTCCCAGCATTACAAATAGTTACCCCATTTACATGTGTTTTCATTTATCTCTATGAATTGTAGTAATATGTAAATGTGCACAATAATGTATGGGCGTACATTGGTCTTTGACTAATGTCAATGCACGCCCAGACTGATATGAACAAGCTGCAGACAGCCCCGCAATCTACAGCACTCCTCAGCAGTCTCAAGCTTGCCACTGTAATGTACAAATGGCCCTAGATAAACCTAAATTAGAATATAGTTAAAAAAACAAAATGGAGTTATCTGAATGACAATTTGCACCAATATGAAGTGCAATCCCTGCCCATCTAACATCACTTGTCACTGTTCAGCACCTCAAACAACTCATAAGCTCTTAGAACGTGATAATAACACCCCCCCAAAACAAAATGCTGCTGCTGTACTATGAGACATGTATAACTAGCAGTCTGGTGTAATACTCCAAAAATGCACCTCCTGCAATGACTAGCACAAGTAGCAATTGAAAATCATAAACCCAGTAATAGTTTAATATGATATTTCTACAGCATTGTAGATGAATGAGCTGCAGTGAAACTATTACACTTCACGCAATGTAACAGATATGTCAATGTAAACAGCATTAGTTTGTGTTTAACTGATTATTTGTAATAATTATAAGGGTATTTTTAGTACTGTATTGAATATCAGACAAAGAAACATCCACAGAACTTGAGAGGATCACACATCCCTTCCAAGTACTTCCCGTATGAATTAATCTGAAGTATGCACAAACATTGCTCATTTCATTCTTCAAAAGTACAAAGTACTTCTCACTAGAGTACTTCTATTGTATGCAAAGCACTTCCCATACACAAGTTAACTTCAATAAAGAGTTTTAATTATAATTAAATAACATAAAATTGTTATAAGAAATTAAACGGCATGTAACATGATATGTAACATGATGTGTAACATGATATGTAACATGATGTGTAACATGATATGTAACATGATGTGTAACATATGTAACATATGTAACATGATGTGTGACATGATGTGTAACATGATATGTAACATATGTAACATGATGTGTAACATGATATGTAACATAAGTAACATGATGTGTGACATGATGTGTAACATGATGTGTAACATGATATGTAACATATGTAACATGATGTGTAACATATGTAACATGATGTATGACATGATGTGTAACATGATATGTAACATAAGTAACATGATGTGTGACATGATGTGTAACATGATGTGTAACATGATATGTAACATGATGTGTAACATATGTAACATGATATGTAACATGATGTGTAACATATGTAACATGATGTGTAACATGATATGTAACATGATGTGTAGCTTTATTGTGTATTTTTTCTTTTGTCTTAATCCTACACCATTTTTCTCTGTTTTTATCATTTTAATTATGCATTTCTTTCTGCTTTATTATTTTGTTGCTCTCCCATTTATTTTACTTTTTTTACAGATTCAAATCTCTCAGGAACAGCCCGGGAATATATCTCCCAGGTTAAGGAGTGCTCACTTTCTGCCCATCCAGGGACATCCTCACAAAGTTGGGGTGGTAGCTAGTTCTGCAGGCACACTGACACATGGCAGCATGGCAAGCCTCACCAAAAGGGGACTTCTGAACTTCATAGTGGATGTACTGGAGCAGGTAGTGGACAGAAGAATTCAACCTGTCAAAGCTCTCTTCAGCATGTTGCAGAGATATCCTCGCAGTTGGTGCTGACCACCGCACTAACAGAGGCCCCTACTCCCTCAACATAGGGATCCTACATTGCACCATCATCTGGTAGTGGAAGTGTTTCAGGCTCTGTGAACTGAGGATTACTGTATCATGTCTTCCTCAGCCTTCTTCCCTTATCCTTTGTGCATTAACCTCTTACCCAGTTTCCACCCACAATACCCTCTCATATAAAAAATACTTGAAAAAAATAGGGTGGGGTCTATCCCCCAACAAAAACATCCTCTCCCACGTCCCCCAGCACAAACCTCTTGATGTTTTCCTTGTGTGTTTCCCTCTTTGTCTCCCCTTTTTCAGTCTTTCCTATCTTTCCCTTTCTAGTCTTTAAAGAAACCATCAGGGGGTCCACAAAATTAAATCCTTAAATAAAACATTCTAAACTCCTTTATTTTTTAATAATTTCAGATATAATCACTGTGCAGTTACCTTTTAAGAATGACCTGAAAACAAAGTAATACAAAGCCCAAGGCTTTTATATATTAATTCACAAGCTCCTAATGTTGCATTTACATACTTTCTACTTTTGCCATAAATGAGTATGTTTTCAGAAATGACTTTAGCTGAACTTAATTACATAGATGTCTAGTGGAGCTAACTGCAGATAACTGCAAGGCATGTATGAAGTCCCAGATTATGAATACCAGCCTATGTGTTGTTCAGTGAATTGAAATTCTGGTATTATATTTCGTTCAGAGCTATGAAAGAAAACTTAAATAGATGGAAGAACTGTGTTGTACTGGGCAATGAAACTGAATACTGGCACTATCTTTATACTGTGTCCTTGTAACAAAGCTCAAATAAATATATTTTTAAAGCAATAATAGTGTTTCCATTAGTGATGTTTATAAATTCATAGGTTCATAGGTGTTTACTTGGCTAATGACCACGAGGGCCTTTTTAAGCCTAGCCATGCATCTTTGTAACATTTTAAGAATGTTTGTGGCTTTCTAAAGTGCACCTTTTACATATCTGAGTATACAGTAATGTAAAGAAATAAGGCTGCAAAATAAATGTTTCTGAAATTAACAGGATGTTAGCATTCTAATAAATATTATTCTATATTTTGAGTACTATTATGTATAGGACATTTTTATTTGTGCAAATGTGGTGTGTTACTTTGATTATTACATAATATCAAAGTAAGTAACATAATAAAAGTAATGTAAAGTGACTTTAATACTGAGGCATTGTAATTCTACTAGGGTTTGGTTCTTCTATGGAGATATGGTAATTTGTTGTGCATGAGAATTACTACTTATAATGTTTATCTTATTTGCAGTGTGTGTTGTCTTAGCACAGTACTAATTACTTCATTATAACACAAGAAATCTAATGACGTATCTTTTCTATTTAGTTTTACTTTATTATGTCTTATAATTATCTGATGAAGAAACAGGATGGTTTGATTCTTTATGTTTGAACATTAAATCACATTGATAGAATCATAACATATTAAGTATGATAGAGTTATTGTTAGATTTCCTTCCACATAACAGACAATGAAAATAAGATATTAGTGTGTGCGTAGCACATATTGTAACAAGTATACAAACTGCTGTTCTGTGAGACACATTTGTGCATATTCAACAAACGTGTACTGCTATTCTCTGATTCATATTTGTTGAATATGCACCAACAATATACTGCTTTGTATAATGCACAGGCTTGGGTAGTAATGATGAATGCAAAAGAGATGGGAAGGAATGGAATTTCAAGTGCAGGTCTGACAATATGCTTTACTATTATACTGACAGTAGCAATGATTTGCTCTGGATATATTGTAGTGAATGTACTGCTATTCCATGATAACCAGTTATTTATTTATTTGACTTTGTTAACCAGTAAAGTAAACTGGTCCAAAGACAATTTTCAGCTGTGAGCTGGGCAAAGAGGCCGTAACAACTTTTCAAAACAACATTTGCAAGCAGATTACCTTTTGAAACCAAAATTTATATTCACATTATATTATAGCCAACATTTACAGTTCAATAACTAACTATAGGCGGACTTTTATATGGATGCTATTTACAGAAGTCAATGCATTATACACAAGTATACTATAACTATTTACATATTTATGCAGGTTGCATACTTGTTTCTGTGTATTATTTGGCAGTTGGCTTAGAGGATTAAAGAGCTGTTAGTGTGCTGTTTCCTGTTTTCCACTGGTGCAAGGTTTGAGTCTCTGAGCCTCCATTGCCTAAATGTACGACTCTGAACAAGTCACTTAACCAGATACCACTCCCAGGTGAATGTGAAAAAGGTTCATGGAAATCAGTGTTCTACCCTGGAAAATAAATATCAATAAATATCATTTTTAAATTTTTTTTTTTATTTGTTTAACATTTGTTGACCGGGAAAGTCCGACTAGGGCAGAGCCTATTCTTAGGGGAGGCCCGGGGAGAAATGCTCCAGATGCATACCTTTGGATTATAGTTGCACATTACTGAGTCTGATATGATTTTTTAGCAGGCTAGCTATGGCACCAACTCCCTAGATATAACTTGGTTTCCTATAACAGTTGTAGTTATGTTTGCTAGTGAAATGTAGTTTCAAGAGCTTTCAAAAATGATATTGTCTGCTACATTTTTGTATTTGGTCTGATAGGGTATCCGGGCTGCAGAGGCACCTTTTTTAAAAGGCTCTTTCTGTGGTTGACATGGTATAGAGGGCATAGTATGTATATCTGTCCAGTACACACAAGCAGTAGCATTTCTTTGCACAATACACATGCTTGCACAGTAAAGAGGAATACAGTGCAAATATGAAAATACAGATTTCTTTATGTAGAACTGAAAGTGTGACGATGGAGAAATATTTTATTTACTGCTACTCTGACTATGGCCTTTAACATTATACATATATGTATAAATGTAACTAATGTTTGTGTATAAATGTAAATACAAATGTAACCACTGTTTGTGTATAAATGTAAATAGAAATGTAACTACTGTTTGTGTATCAATGCAAATTAAAATGTAACTACTCTGTGTTTGACTGGAACTTAGTATGATGCAATGTAAGCAAATGCTTTTCTCCCGAACCTCTGTTGAAAATGGGTATTACCCATTCAGACTTTGCCAGTAAACAAAGACAAATAAATAAATAAATACTGGCCACTGCACTGCTTTGCATAAAGCATATTGTAGTGAACATACTGCTACTGCACAATAACTGTTTATTCACTAGGCACACATAGCGTCACTAATTTGTGCTGCACACATTAAAGCATTGTATATTTAAATAAGACTGCAACATTTTATCTGTACCCTGTCAAAAGCATTGCATAATGCAGCAGACATAGTAATAAATGTCTTGCTATTTCCTGATATGCTTTTGTTTTATCCTGAGTAACAGTAGCACTGTTTTGTAAAATACATATTAAAACACACTACAAGATGAAACATAATTGAAAATAATTCACAAAACCAACATCTGACAATAGAGCACTGGGTAAATGCAATGTGATAGGGGACTGACGTGCTGGATATACATACTATTTGTTAAGTAGTGTTGGAAGCTTGTTTTATATTAAGCAGTGAAGCTATGAATCCCAAAAAACATTCCCCACCTCTACAGTTATATATCTTATGGATATGTAACACCTGACCCCCACATATTCTGTAGATTATGGGGTATGTATGTATGTGTGTTTGCGTGTATGTGAGTGTGTGCACCTGTGTGTATAAGTGTGCGTGTGTGTCTATGTCTATGTTTTTGAGTCTGTCTGTCTGTCTATCTTCCTATTAATCTCTCTTTTACCTCTGTGTTTATTTAGCTTTTTTAGAACTTAGTCTTGTCTTGCTTTTTTTCCTTTGGGCAATCTCTAAAAACATTTTCAAGGTTAATGCCAGAGCTTGCTTACACCCTGATGGTACAACATTATAATTCCTCCTTAAAAACTCTGTTATAAAATGACTGTAAAAAGCTCATACCGATTATCTAAAAAATGTCCATATAGGTTATGTTACATATATGTCATGTCTTTGAAATTAACTGTCTTCATTGCCCACTACTGAATGAAATTTTAAATCTACTTTATTCTGATGCCTTGTGTCATAGTCTATATTTGCTAATCTAAAATCAAACTAATATCATTTATATATACTCATTTTATAATTTCAAGCTACTGTCTGTAACTTTTGGAGCTAAATGTTTTTACTGAGTTCTTACATCAAGCAGTCTGTAGAATTCAATGGCACTTTTGCTGTTACTGCATTTTTTGACTCATGGTCATTGACATTTATTGACTCTTCCATCCTCCATGATGTTTTCAGTAATTTCTAGTATCTGTAAGCACTTTATCATGTTACTGATTTTTCAAATTGCTTGATGTCTAGCGGCCCATATTACTTCCCAATGATGTCATAATGCAAAGCTCCTACTTCCAGAACAATGGCGCTTGTAAAAAATTAACAGCTTTTAAAAAATAAATAATGAAGCATCATTTCTACTTTGTGTAAGTATGGAACTCCTGTATTTAATTGGTTCAAGTTATATCCTTGCTTGCAGTCTTGTATAGTCACAATGTTCACTGGAAACCCTCCTAATTTTTCTGCCTGATCAACCTTTTTACTGAGGTTCTGTAGGCCCTGCTTCCTCCCATGATAAGCTCATAATTCATTAACAACTATGAGCCACACCGTTTATTCAGTTATTGACCAAGTGGCTGGCAGATCCGCAAAGAGCTGTTTCACTTGCAACCAATGCTAATGGCAAACAAACAGAGACGTGCATACACATACAGCGAAACATAGAAGAGGTGCACGCTTACAAAATACATGGGCATTAGTGAAGAAAACAGACAGTAGAAATGGCTATTTAAAAGCTGTGTTGAAGTCAAATGCATTAATGATTTTATTAACTGGAAGGCATATAGCCTCAAGTATGAACTCTTAAGGTAGAGTGGTATGCATAGATGTAAGGTTTCACTTTTTGCTATGTACAAAAAAGAACAGACATGTTAGGCATAATTCTGGGAGATGTTTAAATATCTGTGATGTTATTGGCAAAAAAATAAGGTTTTGCTGTTGCTAACAATTTGGCACCAAATGCTGTCCTGATGTCATTTTTATTTTACTCATAAGGGAAGGTATTTCAAAGTTTGTCTAAGGCAAAATATGCCTTCTGTAACCACTAGCTTATGAGTAGAGATGGGAAGATTTTCATTTCTGCTCTTGAATGAAGAGTAATTATGAATCTGCAGTTTAATTTATTAGTCATTGGACTGAGTCAAGATTGCTGACAAGGAACTTTTCTCTATGGAAATCGCAATCCAATTTGTTATGTTTAATATGGTATTCTGATGTGGAGATTTGTTTTCCAGAAACATGATTCTGAAGCTTTAATTGTGCAGAACATGCGGATAACTAACATTAGTAATAGCAGAAGGATGTTTTTTTGTCTTGCCAGTCATCTGCTTGATTTGATTCTCTTGTTTTGTAACATTTGCTTGTTGGGATTGTTAAGCAGTTACTGTATCTTCTCATCTGCTTTTATACTAGTGATGATAGCAAACAGTATTTTCCATTGTGACATAATAGTGAAAGTGTAGTGTCAACTCACTGTCCTCCAAGACATTTCCACCACCACACATGATGTCACTATACAACATAAGCATTATTTAGCCTTTGTGTGTACTACACATATGACAGGTACATCTGTTGTGAAATTGCATTCCCATAACAACACAAGTGACAGAATGTTTGTTTCTTTATAGCAAGACAAAAAAAGTGTCTCATTTTGTTCAGTAAAGCAAGACAAAAAAGTGTCTGTTCTATGGATAGAAAACACCCTTTTTTATATATTTAGGAGTTTTCTAGATGGAATGTGTAATTGTGAGGAGTAAGGCAATCCGAATAAACATTTGTCGACTGTCCGGTATAAATAAGAATCTCTAATAAAATTTGTTTAGTTTTCTTTAGCACTGGGAAGCAATTCATGTTTTGCTTTATCATTTTGTTTAATTCTGGGAGCTTGAGCTTATGAGGTTTACTTAATATTTTCAATTTTATCTAGTTTCTAAATTATTTGTAATATTGTTTTTTGCCACCCATACCCCCTGTCAGAAAAGGAAATACTGCCAGCCCAGCTACCTGTAATTTTGTAAATAATTATATGTCATTTGTGAATATCAACATGATTTATATGCTTGTGTTACAAATTTATTAGAACTGTATGTTATGTGTATATCAAACTGCTGGTACAGAAATATGTGTTGAAAAAGGTTTGCAAAGTACTGAGCTTAAAAACATAACTACAGTGTACCCTACTGGATTAGAACAGAAATGTACCTGCACTATTGTAACTGTTTAGACATATATATTTTAACAATGGAAACTGGAACACAAGAGGTTAATTTCAGAAAAAAAATAGCTGAAATTAAATTATGAAACAATAAAAGTATCCAAAAGGATAAAAACTGTTAACAAAATGAAAACTGAAAAAACAGAAAAGTAAATCCGCCTTTAATGCACAGAATAAGCCTTCACAAACTAAGCGCTTTCACCATTTCCCAATGGCTAGTCTGAAGAAGCCATTGGGAAATGGTGAAAGCACTTAGTTTGTGAAGGCTTATTCTGTGCATTAAAGGCGGATTTAAACTTTTCTGAAATTAAATTACTTTATGACAGCAAGAGACAGGGTGTCTATACTAGGGAGCTTTCTGTGTTGTCTTGAAAGAGAAATAATTACTAGGCTTGAGATGTGGAAGTGTTTTATTGTTTTATGACTTCCAAGATCTGCCTTAGATCTAAGAAAAGCCATGCCTATGTAATTTCACAGGTAGATGCTAAATGCTACTAGCTGCTTCAGTGGTTGTTTTTCACTGGGGATAGAGTCAGATTACAAGAAATTATGGCAATCTGCAAGCTATCCCAGCAGTAATATTTGAGATATTAATTTAAAAACTCTCTGAGAGACACTGAGTATTCTGTATTTTTCTTTGACCTGACAACATCAGCTGGAAGACCCACTCGCTACATCTGCCTTGCTTGTTCTGTAAGTAAGCTAGTAGGGTGTAGTTATTCTCTTAGATGCAGTCAGGAATATAGTGAAGTATAGTTTAGGTGTTTTTCTTTATTTATTTGAGACTGTCCTGCAATGATGTTTTAAATGTTTCCTGCGATTTTGAACGCTGATGTGATTGTAAATATATATTTAGTATGTCTTGTTCTTTTATTGTTTATTATTTAATATATTTAAACCTTTAATTGTGGCTGATTTGTATAGAGATATTTAAGTTCTGTGAGTACTTGCATATTTATTTGGTGACATTGTGGGCCACTTGTAATAGCCTTGCTCTTGGTCAAACTACCATTTGTATTAACAGCAACATTACACAGTAAGATTGGACACCCTTTGTTAATCGCCTTAAAGTAGCTGATAAAGAGTTGGCTGGTGGCAGTGAGAACTACCTTATAGTCTGGGCAGAAGGGGGCATAGTTAGTAAACCTGTCTCAGCCTTTCCCGTGTGTGTGTATGTGTGTGTGTGTGTGTGTGTGTGTGTGTGTGTGTGTGTGTGTGTTATCTACTTGGGCAAGAACAAAAAGCACTGGCTGTACAGAGAGGGTGCTGGAGGTCTTGGCATGGCCACTCAGCTGTGATCTCAACTCTATAGCTCTGCCAGTGGGAAGTCTTATTGGAGATCTGAAGAAAGAGGGAGAAACCAGCCCCGGACTGACTGTAGTCTCTATGTGCTCTTAAGGGAAATTGCAGTTGATGCAGAGAGCTGCATCTGGAAATACTGTATGTGTACTTGTCATCCTCTCAATGTACATCTCTCACTGGTGCTAGTGGTAAGAATTTAGGCTTCTTGATTACTGTTGCCAGTGGTGGGGTGTCACACCTCCAGTGACTATCAGTCCCGCATCTAATATCAGTCCATTCATTTCCTGACACCCAGTTTCCTAAAACAACAGGAGAAGTAGGGAAGAACTGGAGATCATGGTTGTCATTCAGCAGAGGTTAGAAGATTTCTTGTGTGTTCCTAACACATTATTTGTTGGATGAAAATTGCTCATAGCAAGACTTAATTAGTCCCCTTCCTTGGGGCTTCTCTAGCACCAGAGTTAATAACCAAACCTGGGTCATCTGGGGTAGATTTAGGATCAGAACTACTATGCTGTAGGACAGGGACTATTTCATTGCTGCTTTCATCTACAAAGTCCTTATTAATTATAATACCATCTGATTTTAAGACAGTTATTATTTTCCTGTATGCCACACTTCCACTTATGTTGCTCAGTTTGTTACCACTAGATGAGATCAGTGAAATGGTACGTGGTTCAGTTTGTTACCACTAGATGAGATTAGTGAAATGGTACGTGGTTCAGTTTGTTACCAATAGATGAGATCAGTGAAATGGTACGTGGTTCAGTTTGTTACCACTAGATGAGATCAGTGAAATGGTACGTGGTTCAGTTTGTTACCACTAGATGAGATCAGTGAAATGGTGCGTGGTTATTTTGGCAACTGATTTACAAGTAAAGAAGATAAATGAGACAGAACTCCACTGAATTCAGTTCCACATGCTTTATGCAGATCACCATTAATTATAACTTCAAAATGTATATTACTATAATAAGATAACATTTTCTCTTCAAAAATCAGTTTGTACACCATTCTGTAGGTGCTCACCACACATTTGGTTGTGAATACAAATAGCACAGTTCATTGGGCTTTTAACTTATAAACTGCTCTTTTGGGCATGGGCACTGGGATTACTACAGATTCTGCAGGGATTTTATGGGGGTTATGGAATGAGAAGGCCTAGACTCTATGGTTACAGAGCCTATTCCAGACATTTGTTTATGTCACTTTGTTAACTAGATGATTACAGTCAATATGCAAGTGCTAATGTCAGTAAATATATGGAAAGTAGCATTTGTTCAGGACATATAAATGATGTACGCTATAACAAGTCAACAAAGCAACTCATTTTCTCATTTTGCAGAGAAATATAGGAGCAAAGCATACATATAAAATAGTATATCAACACCTCAATTTAAAGCATAAAAAGAAGCAGGGCTATGTGTATTGTAGAGCATTTTGTAAGCTATCATTGTACACATAAAGTACAATATTTAATGGCTCTGTAACACAATAATGATATTATCATGAGCAGGACAATAGTTATTACTTGGGAGAGTGCACTATTAGTTGACACAGAAAACTGCATCCATGTTAGTGAACAGCACTCTGGGCACAGTGTAATAGTGCTGGCACCCTTAGTTTAATGCAATGGAAAACTGCTGTACTGTGCAGTATGGTGCCATTCACAAAGACACAAAATGTAGAAAAGCACATAAGGCATTCAAAGCAACAGGGAGCAAATCATGCATCAATATGTGTCAGTCTGTGTAGGCTGCACTAAGCAGCAGAGGAACAGTTCTGTAACCATTACCGCTGACTACGTGGCATCTGCCCTGAGTGAGTGCTCCTTTAGCGATCACACCAGTCATATGTATCTAAACATTAGCATCCCAGATACATATTAGACCCTAAAAGATTGCTTACCTTTATTGCAAGTACGTGATAAATACCATTTTTTGTTTAATGGCTGCCCCAACTGGTGATCACTCCAGGAGAAATGTGTGTCCTTAATTCACTGTCCATGATGCCTTGTGCACCAGCCTCACCACAACAGACATTCCAGCATTTTCCAGCATCTAATTTTTCCTGGTGGAAGCCAAAGGCTAGCCCAGTCCTATGCACATGATCACAACTAGCTGCTAAATGATGGTTCTGTATGACTGCGTATATATTATATGATCAGTACTTTCCATGACAGCTCTTCTGTGGTGGTGCAGCGGTAGAATTGTTGCCTCACAGCAAGAGGTTCTCCTGTTCGATTCTCGGCTTTGGTTGGGAGTTCTTTCTGTGTGGAGTCTGCATGTCCTCCCCATGGTCGAGTGGGCATTCGAAAGACATGCGTTGAATGGGCGTGCCTTCGTTGAAGGTTGGGCGTCGGGCTGGCAACTCGACACCATAAAAAGCAACTGCCAATCATTAGTGGACCAGAGTTCCTCTGTGGCGACCCCTAACTGGGAAAAGCTGAAAGACAAACAAACAACTTTCCAGGACAGCTCAGTGTAATAAAAGCAATGGCCACACTGCGCAGCACTACATTACAATAAAATTGCTACACAATAGTGCAGAACGTAGGTAGACATGGCCTCTGTCTGCAACATAGGAGTTTTGGTAGCAAAGTAATACTCATAAAGGAGCTCTACAATAACTAATGAAGGCAGGTATTATAGCCAGGTGGTAAAGGTTAAAATGCATACAAAAGAAACACCGTTTATTAAGGACAGGTGTTTCATTGAGAATAGTCTGTTAGTAACTGAAAAATTAATTTTTGATTGAATGATGTGTGACACGTGCAACCTATTCTGATATAATACCTAATATATGGGATGAGATACAAAAGTCGCCCAATTCAACTGAAAGAAGGGTGTTACAAAATTTGTACTTACACACTTATACAGCTCTATTCAGTCTCATACCGCTTGCTCAGAGGTGACCTGTGCCTGACATATAAGGCCATGTCAAACCCTGATTTGATGAATATGCTTCACCTCAAAAAATCTAGATCCCTCAGAACCACAAGGGCGGGAGACGTAAACCTTGACACGGTTATTAATAGAACGTGCTGGAGGGACAGATTCATCACCCAGAGACTCCCTATGCTGTGGAACAAAATCCCGGTACATGTGAGGCAGAACACCTTGCTGGCCTTGTTCAAGAGGAATCTTGACCAATGGATGGGGGATCGCAGATATACCCCAGGGATTACTTCAGTGTCACTGCTTGACAGAGGCACAGCAAAATAATGGGCATAGTTTTATTCAAACTAAAGGGGTGGTGAAAGCCAAATAACTATGGGCTAGGCTTATAAATGCCCTTGGGCAGATAGCCTAGTATGAACCTATGAACCTATGAACCTATAAATGCTATGCATTACTCGATGAAATATCGAAAATAGAAAGCATTTTCACAATATATTTATTACCACGGGTGATGCATCTGAAACGCAAAGGTTTCAGTTATTTTGTCAGACCCAGGCTTCCTGTTTCTAGCGATTTCTGATATACTTTCACTTCCTGAACCTAGTTTTGCTGTATCACCCAAAGTGCTTAGTTGGTGTTTAAAGTTTACTCCAGTATTAATCATCTCAGTGACCATTGACCATGCCAGTTTACACAAGACCAGCATGCTTTACCTCAGTGGCAAAATGGAGTGGGTAGATGGTTTTTGGAGTGGTCAGACTAGCATGTCTCATGGGCTGAACAGTGATAATCTCTTTTATACACTGGAGTTGTTAAAAATGTATTTGTTGCATCTTTTGAAATTAATTCAGCGTAGAATAACACTTCTTGTTACATTTCATCAGAGATATCTGGCTAATGTACTACTCACTCATTTAATAATGTGTTAATGCATTCTCAGTACAAAATGAAAACACAAATAGCTAAAATATGATTTATATGTGTAATAAATGACTTCAGCATGAGGGGACTGTAACAACTTTTTAACCCTGTGAACTAGTTGTTTAACCTCCTTGATAATGGAATAGTAAGTCATCAGGGAAGTAATTAATTGGGATGTTTTAGTATTCTCTTTGGTATTACCATTGAGAGGTAGAAAATATAATGGTAATTCTGCTGACAGCAGACTTACACTATTAAACAAAAAGTAACAAAAACAGTGCAGTCATTTTAACAGACCTCATAGCAGAATTCCTTTGTATTTCATTATTACAAAGAAGATCTGAAAGATGAAAGTGACAGTTTTTACAGAAAGATGTAGAACATTTTCCTTAAGTAATGCATTCAACATTTTTATTAGAGCAGTACTAGGTTTGAAACTTACATGATCACAATAAAATCCTCTGTGGTGGTAGACAAGGGGGTATTGCACTAGCAGTATACTTTCCAACATAATTAATCTTGGTCTAACTTAAGATAACGTAAATGTCAGTAAGTAGATTTCAGACCCATTAGTCTTACTTGTGTATTTAGTTAGGGTCAGTGATATGTAGTTACACTTTTCTACTCTTTAGATGTGAAACGTTGATTTTACCTGTATGCTTTCATCTTTTGAAATTCAGCAGTTGCCTGTACAGAAAGTGAACACAATAGAGAAGTAACATAATTCAAATGGTGCCTTTATATAGTTAATGTTATATAGATCACCTGAATCAGTTATATTTATTATGCACAATACACAGTCATCTTGAAAGTTTCAATAACAAAATATTTAATGCAATATAAATCTAACTACTATTTGTTTTTATTTTTAAATATATATAATTTTCCAATTTTTTTTATAGAAGCAGAATCGACAGCTAAGAGACCTCGGACAACAATCACAGCAAAACAACTGGAGACATTAAAGAATGCATATAATAATTCTCCTAAACCAGCAAGGCATGTCAGAGAACAGTTGTCCTCAGAGACTGGGCTGGATATGCGTGTGGTACAGGTATGTTACAAGAATTTGTGTTTTTCATGCATACTAACCGTTCTGTATGTGTAGATCTTGTTTTAACACTTGTCTGGAAAAAGTGTTGAAAATGAACCTATTAAATGAATACATGGTTCTACCTTTAAATCACATATTCCTTAATAATCTATTGACTTTCTGCTCAACAGTAAGTGTGTGTGTGTGTGTGTGTGTGTGTGTGTGTGTGTGTGTGTGTGTGTGTGTGTATGTGTGTAGTGTAATGTACATTAGGTTTCTGTCTTCACCTGCACTCTGTTGTCACCTGTGCTGAGATGTGTGCACATCTCTATATACCTTATACTTCTTATTAGTTATAAATCAAATTCCATTTCCTTATTCCTCACCATCTTTTTCCCATTTACTGTATCTTCTTTACCACAGTCTCAAGTTCTTTTCACACTTTTACTAGCATTCATTCCTCTGTCCACACTTACCATTATCAACATTTCCTTTTGCACCCTCCTCCCTCTATCCACTCTTGTTGTTAGCATAAAATAGTATCTATTTCATATTCTTTCACTTCCTTTGATATTGAAGGTGGTGCCTCACTAATGTTAGATTTATCACGTTCATTTCTACAGGAATGTTAGATTTATCACATTCATTTCTACATGAATGTTACCTGGGTTGGTGTTAGAGACAGAGGTAGGGATAGGATTAGGGTTAGTACACATGAATAAGGTGATGCAGAGGTTGAAGCCCTCATGCATCCTTCCTCATTGTGCTAATCTTATCCCTATCTGTGCTCCAGCATCTAACCTCAGTCCTGCACCTTACCTTCTGGTAAAACCTGGTGTGCATCTATATGCAGTGTAGTATGCTGGGATTCATAATAAGACTGGAGTGGAGGTATTATAGTGACCAGATGATGAATTATATCAACATTTTCTTTCTCTCCTGCTCTTTTGACAAAAGCCATGCTACATAGTTCTGTAGTAGCTTCCTGAGTGTCACCATAGCATCTAGTAAGTTATAAATAAACTTAGAAAACTATTGCACTATTCCTGAAAAGCACATAAGAGATGATTTATCATGTGGCGATTGTATGTTTATATTTGCTTTTACTTGATCAGTATAATAAAATAATTCTGTTGAGAATATATATGGCCTATCTTCTTCTTCTTCTTTCAGCTGCTCCCATTAGGGGTCGCCACAGCAGATCAACTGTTTCCATTTCTTCCTGTCCTCTGCATCTTGCTCTGTCACACCAACCACCTGCATGTCCTCTATCACCACACCCATAAACCTTATCTTAGGCCTTCCTCTTTTCCTGTTACCTGGCAGCTTCATCCTTAGCATCTTTTTCCTAATATACTCTGCATCCCTCCTCAGCACATGTCCAAACCAACGTAATCTTGCCTCTCTGGATGTGTCTCCAAACTTTCCAACCTTGGCTGACCCTCTAATATACTTATTCCTAATCCTGTCCATCCTCGTCACACCCAGTGCAAATCTTAACATCTTCAACTCTGCCACGTCAAGCTCTGACTCCTGTCTTTTTGTCAATGCCACTGTCTCCAACCCATATAACATAGCTGGTCTATATATTTGACTAATGTTCCATATATTAGGCATTTGTTTTTCATCAGCTTCTTTGGATTTAAGCCTTTATGTCTCAGTCTATCCAGTATTTTAACTAAACATTGTTCGTATTCCTGTTTTGTGGTACTCTGGACTAATATGTCATCAGAGATGTTGACTATACCCTCTAGGTCTTCTACTATGTTATCTAGGGCCCTTTGGAACAGTTCTGTAGCCAATACGATTCTATATGGAATCCTTCAAAGCTTGAACCTGCCAGAAGAATATTTAATATGTACAGTTTTGAGCTAGCTTCATCTAGGTTAACTTGCCAGACTCCTGGGTTAGGATCAAGTACAGAATGGAACTCAACATTAGGCATAGTTGCTACTACTTCACATATTGTCTGAAATGGATAAAGGTTCTATTTTGATACACTTATTTGGGTATTGAAGATTTATACATATCCTTGTTACTATGTACCTATTTACTTATCTGAGTTTGTTTCATTAGGGCTGCTATACTTAACATGTACTTTAATTCTTCTTTGTTTATAGCTTTGAGCACAATAGGGATTTTTATTGGACTACAAATTACATGTATTGCCTCAGGGGAAAACATTTATATGATGCTTACCATACAGCTGAGCTAAGCAGTCAAACAAATCAGTATGTCTGCAAAATGTGGTCAGTATTTTGTAATGCATATTCAGCATCTATGTCTGATCATTTTAGTTCTTCTTATACAGCAGCAGTGTATTACTCTGAAAATGTACTTTCCACTAAAATCATGCTTTTGCAGTCAGAAGCAGTATTAAGCTGAATTACAATGCACACAAATTTGAGATGGATGCATCTGTGAATATTCCTCCTTAGCGCTTCCAAATGACTATGTACCTTCTCACCAATATGACATCCGTGATTCTTACCTATTATTGTTCTGGTGTTACAACTTTTTCCATTAACTAGTTTGTTGTCCTCATCTGTACAGCATGAATTCTTTTAATCCTCCCAAGCTCTTAACAAGCACTGCTGCATAGAATATGTGATTGCTTTAACGAAACTTGAACTTCAAACAACAGTCTGTATTTTTTAGTTTTGTATTACCCTTGCCCATCCTTACTTATGTGTGCTGACACCAGTCCTGGACGTCACGTAATGAACCCCTTCCCTATCGCTATTATTATTCACACAAAGGGTTCTGGTGTTCCTCTTCTTTTTTTCAGTTGCTTGGTCACAAAAGGAGAGTGATTGTATTCCTTTTGCGATTGATAAAGTATGCTTAGTTAAAGTTAGTGTTGATATGCAGATATAAACTTAACGAGTATCGATATTTCTGCAAATTGATGTTTGATAATATACTCACGTAATGTGTATCTATCTAGTATTTTCTTCTTGCATTTTCAAAACAACTATGGAGAACAAATATTATTCCTTTCTGGCAGCGTACCTACCATCAAATTTTAAAAGTTATATACATGCCAGTGTATTGTAATTAATAATCCTTAGCCCTCTGAATTTGTATTTATCCCTATATGCTTTTCTGCCAGAGTCATATTCTGCCATGCCTACTTTAAAGCCACAGTCACCACCTATTCAGTCTCCAATTTATTCACCTTCAGTTTTCAGACATTTCATCTCATCTCTTCACCTTCACTCTTTGGTTCCTCTTTCTTGTTGTCCTTGTAATGAATACTCCTGCTCACCTATTGTTATCATATTTTATGGTATCTGCTGGCAATCATTCTGTTTTTTTATAGTACAGAATATGCTATTTGCACATGGCGTTAAACAGTTTTTTATGCATAGCTTTGCTGATTTATTTGTCTGCATTGTTTTTCTCATTTATACAATTTATGTAGTCTACATAAAATGCCTTATTTAATGTATTTAACTGTCAAGGTAGAACTTCGTAAGAAATATGCACTTTATTTATAATTTAGTTTGATTTCCTGATGCATATTATGCACTATATCCTATTGCTTGCCTATCTAGTGTACCTACTAAGAAATGATGAAAGCTTGTTTTATTTTTGAAAGGTTTGGTTCCAGAATAGAAGAGCTAAAGAGAAACGTCTGAAAAAAGATGCTGGGAGGCAAAGATGGGGCCAGTATTTTAGAAACATGAAAAGATCTCGAGGGAGTTCCAAATCTGACAAGGACAGCATTCAGGAAGAAGGAGTAGACAGTGACGCTGAAGTTTCTTTCACTGGTATGATTATATGTAATAATTAAATTACTCTTCCCAAGAATCATAGCACAGCTTTATCCAGGCAGTAACGTGCAGTAATTTGCAATCAAGTGATGTTTAAAACCCACTGGTCCGTTGTTTCTCCCACAGGAAAATCTAGGTGTTGTTTTCTGTAATAACTGACTGGTTCTAATTCCTGTGTGTTGTCATCTGATGCTACCACTTTGTGACAGAGCAAGTTCAGAGGTAGTTGCTAGACTTGCAGTCCAGGAGACCACTGAGAAGCCTAGTCCAAATTCCTAATTGCCCAAATTCACTGTCTGTCTAAGTGACTTGTTTAAGGTTACACATCAGTCATTTGAAGGCTTTGGTAATTTAACAGCTTACTGCAGGAAGCAGCTGTTAACAGCTCATAGCCTTAGTCCTCTGTGCTAACTGTCAAATTGAGTTCAGCCCAGAAAGGACACCTAGATATACTCTGTACTCTGAAAGTCTTGGCAAATTTCATAGCCAGTACTTGCTATGAGTGACATTTGAACTAGCCCAAGTCAACAAACACAGCTTTTCAGTATGGCCACACTGTCAGGCTGAGACAACTCACCTGTGGCCAAGACAGGACTAAAGGACTGAAAAACCTGATGGCCACAGTTGACAGCTGCAGAGCAACAGTGATGAAAAAAGTTCAAGCACCGTGAGGGGGCATCGAGGTACAAAGCTTGCTTTCAGTTCTGGCAGCTCAACTTGCTTAATTGCAGCCAAGTTTTGAACTAATGGGAAAACTGCAAAGAAAGAATTATAAACCAGTGTGGTAATGAACAACAGAGAAAATAAGTAACTGTACGGAATAAAGACTATCAAACGGGGAAGTAGCTAGGATGTCTACAATCATATGCCATCTTCTAAAATCTAGCCCACCATCCACCAGAAGTGTAGCCTCTGACCAAAAAACAAAACAAAAAACTCCTGAAATGACTATCTTAAGTAAAAAAATCAATTAGTAAAAAAAAAGTGACAAGCAACAATAAATATACCTTTTGAAATGATTATATTCTAGTATAATTTTTTTGCAAAAATAAATTATTTTTACTATACCCAAGTGTCACTGCTAGAAGGTGATGATGTTATCAGGATGGCCCACCCACTCTCAGGCACAGCATGTAGATGTTTCCCCAGTTTCCAGGGAAATCAGACCATGCAAGTTTGCTCTGAGTTTGTGTGTGTGTGTGTGTGTGTACCTCCCTCCTCCTCCCTGGATGGACACATTCATCCTTCCTGCCTGCACTGTGAAACACCCCTAACTGCTCTTTGAACTCAGATCACCTGGACTTTATACCTTACACCACTGGCTCAGGCTGCCAAAATGTACATTTAATTGAGATACAAACCAGTTTGAGTGAATAGCTATGCAATGTGCTAATATGTTTTTCCATTATGATTGAATGTTAACATTAAATGTTTTTAAGCAGTAATGAAGGAAAATGCATATAAGTGCTTCCTGTAGTCTGTCGATAGCTTTCACTGGTGTGCAGGTTTCTAATGAAAGGAATATAATAGAAGAGCCTGAGTACTAGATGCTGGCGAACTTCATTTGTACAGTGATTGAAAGCATGAAGATACGACTAATGAGTCTGCCGTCAGACATAGACTAAGTTGTTGGCAATATGTCTCCAGGTGTGGTTTTCATTTACAATGTTGGATGGTTATTAAGGTATACTGGTGAGTGACCCAGATGATATGTAAAATGTGTGAAATATGGCTGCTTGGAGGCAGAGTGATTGGTTATGGGCTATATGTCTCCATGAAACATATACTGGGTTTCTCAATAACTATTGCTAACAGACATTTAGCATTTTTTCTTGCTGTGTCTGTTTCCCTAGCTGTGGGGTTTAGCTTTATTTGTCTGAATGCATTGTGAAGCCATATAAAAGTTAAAATGTCAGTGAACATTCATAAGCCATGATGTTTGATTACTTGTATGCCCTTTGAAAGGTTATTTGCATTTTCCCATGGGTCTCTTCAAAGTAGGTTTAAAGTATTACACAGTGGAGACTTCTAGTTTGTGTGGGTCTTTTTGTTATTTTCATATAGCTGCCTTGGTAATTGGGTTTACGATTATGGATGGAAAGAGAAAGTAAACTGATCTACTAGGAACAGATGTCGAATGAAAATGGGTAATGCCGGGCTCAAATTAAACAGGCATTTATTGTGAATAATTTCTTGAGGTTGGAGTTGGAAGGAATTCTGTATACTGCATGAATCCTGGATTTTAACAAGTTATTTGGAAGGATATATCTGCTTTAGCCTCATTGTTACTGGAGGCTACAAGTGATGCAGAGATTATTAAAGCGTTAGTATGTAAGGCATTTACAACAGTGAGAGACTTAATTAGAAAATCACTTGATAAAATGAGCTAAATTTAGAAACCGAGGTGGAAATAGATGATAAAAGTGAAGGATATGCACTTTAATTTTTAAGGCATGCCACTAAATCTAGGAGGTTTCGAATGTTTGCCTGAAAATGATTACTCAAAGTCTTTTGTATACCAGTTAGATTATGAAGGATGCTCCCTTAGATAGACTCCTACATGTTGGAGATGTGATACAAATGCATGTGGGATGCAGGGTAAATCTTTTGGATTTGATAGAGGTTAAATATCATTAAAGTAGAGCTCCAGTGCTTTCTTGGCAAAGTAGTGGTGCCCAACAAATCACCCATCTTTCTAGGCTATGAAAAGATTAAGGATTTGACAGAGAATGGGCAGTTAATTATGACAGCAGCCAAATAAATATTTCTAGAGAACAGCAATCTAAAATTGAACTGACTATAGAGGAAGTAATTGCAATTGTATATGATGTAAAAAAAGTGAAAGTAGAATTGTTAAAAATGCATTCTTGGCACAATTTTGCATGATACGCTTATAAGGAGTCAGTATAATTTATTACTAGATTTTGTGTTATTTGATAACTTTTCAACAATGATGTAAATATAGACTAATCCTCACAGATATGGATTGAGTATTAATGACTGCATTATGAAGGCAATGCATTGAAGGTTGTACATGGGGGATGGAGCAGTGACATGAATTGCATCACTCTGCAGCCTTCTAAGGATCTAATTAGACTGACACCTTACTACAAGGTAGAGGAGGATTCATTATTGGACTAGTGCAAGATTTCTTAATGCCTGATCATGAAGTGAAATTGAGTGACCTGTTTTATTTTGTTTATTGCTCTGTGCTCTTAGAGATCATAGCATGCTTCTAAATGTTTATGTCGCAAGTTAGGTCTCTCACTTATCAGGATAGATGCTAATAGTTAGCCAAATTATGGGCGGGGATAGCACCTTCAATATCAAACTTCACCTAAGATATTGTAGGAATAAAGGTTTTGATACTTATTGTATATATGGTGCCAGTTAGTGTACCAGCATTTTTTCTTTTGTTATTTGCTTAGATAATGTGAATACTTGATATCACTGTAAGAATAGTTTACACTTGCTTATGAATAGCTTATGTTGATTAGATATAGGAGAGATTTAAAAAAATGAGAAATAATTTTACTAATGGAAGTTAAACATTTTAATACTGCAAGAACATGAACATGCAAGTTATTTTAATTTAGCCACTGCCACATAATATATTTGAATTTATTTAATGTTATAAGTTCTAACTAAAATTTTGAATTCATACAGTGTGAACATATTAAAACAGATCAGTGGCACACACATGTGCTAGTATTTGGAGAAAAACATATAACATTCTTGATCTTTTATTCTATATTTTTACTGTAGCCATTCCCTTAAAATATCTAGTGATATTAATATCTGTCATTTTCATCACCCTGACAAAAACATACTTTTCAAACAAAAATGTAGTTTTGCTACCTCTAATTGATGACTGTTATTACTAGCCAGAATACCCCTTTCTATGATAATGCATTGCTACTGTAAGACAGTTCTGAAATGTCTGTGAAACGATCGCAATTCAATACATTTGTAAGCCAAGAACATTTCATTGTTTTATTTTATTTTTCATTAGTTTAAGTGGATCCATCTAATAGAAAGAGGTGTAACAAGGGAGCAGTATTTGGTTGGGCAACTTGATTAGAGTGATATGGCAGGCAAATGGGGACTGAGGTAATCAAACCCAGGACTACAGGATGAAACTTGTTTGCAGTTTATAACATTAATTCTTTATACTGCACTTCCAGAAATTTTGTGTCAGCCTGTAGCTTGAATAAATGTCATTATCTGCAGCTCAGGTTTGTTCACTTAGAGGGTTTCTGTACCTGATTGGGTCTTACCTTTAAGTACAATATCATGGAAAATACATGCAATGTGTTTTAGATGCACATGATCTTTCATCTTTAGAACTGAAATGTGTTTATATACTTTCAATAATTATAAATAATAATTCTCTCATATATGAATGCACATCTTTGTTATTTCAGATGAGCCATCGGTGTCAGAAATGGGCCATTCCAATGGGATGTATAGTAGTTTAAGTGAAACATCACCAGCTTTGAACAGGCAGCCGGGCAGCAATGGGACATATTCCCTGGATCACAGTGTGGTATCAGCAGCAGAGTCATACCACGATCTCCGATCGAACAGCCCATATGGTATACCCCAATCACCAGCTTCTCTACAAACCATTGCAGGCCATCAGCCTATGATAACCAACATGGCATTTGCAGAAACGGGTTTGGGAATCATGGCTCAGGGTGGACAAGGAATGCCACAAGCAATGAGGGTTTTAGGGGGAAATGGACCAAGCTCTGATCTTTCTACTGGGAGTAGTGGTGGCTATCCAGATTTTCCAGCTAGCCCTGCCTCTTGGTTGGATGAAGTTGATCATCCGCAGTTTTGAGAGAAACGTTTTCAAGAAAAGCTGATGACAATGAAGCATAATCTCAAAATCCTACAGGTGCATTTGTTTTGTAAATCATTTTACAAAAGGACAAGACATGGAAACACAGAGGAACAAAAATGAATATCTGAATAAATGACACGTGGGTGAAATGAATACAAAATGCTGCAGTAATGCAAACAGGCTGGGTAGAACATGTGATGGATAAATCATGCAAAAAAGCTTAGGGTATTTTAATGTTCAAAATTATTTAAATAGTATTCATGTAATAATGGTTTACTAAGACTTTATAAAGATCACATAACAGCCAGGACTTGTGGAATGATGATTTGATAGTCTGGGATTTGTCCTGGTCACAGTGCATTATTTCCAAGCCAGGACTGTTTAACTAGACACTATGTTCTAGGAATAAAAGTGGATATAAGTATGTCTCTTTTAATAAAAGAGATTTTTTTCTGTAAATTACAACCACCGTAATGTTGAGGCTTTCAGCAGCTGTTGAAATGAGTCCGTTTACTTGTTTGACTGCCTGTATAATTCTCTAAGCAATTAGCCATGAAGAACGGTAAAACAATTTTCAAAGTTTTCATTCAATTTGTATGATATGAACATCCTGAATGATTTGTAATGCCAAATATTCTCTTAAAATCAATTTCTTTGTTTGGAGCTGTAAAGTCGTTCATAATTTACATGTATATTTTTGTTTTGCTGATTTTTAATGGAACAGATCTTTATCCTTTAAAGTCCATAAATATGATTATTAAACTATGTATACAACTGTATGATCACAAGTTAATATAATAAGCAGTTATGTAGGAAGTATGTAGATCTGGGCCAGGTTTTGTTTAATTTTTTATCTAAATGAGCTTTGTCTTATTTAAGTTGCACTTAATAAATGTTGCCAAATTCACATGTAAGATAATCTGTTAATGAATACAGTTCTACATTTCACATGGTAACTTCATTTAACTGCAGTATCTTAATGTACTGTAGCTGCATGGGAAAGCCCAAGAAGACTTTATTCTGTTTATAGGCAGTTCCTTCTGTTCGCTTGTATAATTCTGAAAAATCTCCCATCATTATACCAATATTTCGTTGTGCAAAACATACGTACAGTGATAAAATGCAAGATGCAACTTGTTACTTAAAAAACTAGATGTCAAATTTCCTGTAAACATTATATGCTCAAAATATTTTATTTATCTTTTGTTCAAATGGCATTTTGAGTATAACAAAATCTTTCTCTACATACTTGTTTATTTGGAAATAAAATAAATTGTGTTTACTTTTATCATTTTTGTACATCACTGATTTAAAAGACAAAATAATTTTACTGAGCTCTACTACAATTTATATGATCTTTTTCCACTAACCACATGGTCACTCAGCAATGACAATGCAGTGTGTGTCTGTTACTTAAATTTAAGTATGTCATCAAAAAATAAATGTTACAAAAACTGATATAAGTCATGTATTGTTATACTGTTTGTAATGCTAGTGTTGTATATTAAATGCACTAATGCAGTGGTTTGTCAGCTTGCATTTATTTTAGTTTTATAACACTTCTTACATGGATATTCAAGTAGTGAATTTTTGTTTTAGATTTTTAAATATTAAATTAAACTACATCTGTATGCTCTGTGTCACAATTGTTTGAATACTCATGAATATCACAATATATAACAATCTTCTTTTAAGTTTTAAACTTCATCAAAAGCTAATATAAAATTACTTATCCAGGAAAAAAGAGAAACGTATTTCTCTCCTTGTGAACAAAATTTACATACAACTCTTTGTTTTATTGTGCTAATATAAATATGGTAAACATCTGACTTTATAATTTTAGATTTATTGAGCAATTATGTGAACTGACAGTTAAGTCAAAGACTACTGGATAAAGAATTGTTGAATGTATGGTGTATTGTTAACATCAGTTGATATATAAAATTCATGATGCTCAGTTCTGGAAATCAATGCATTTGCTGTTACAGTGTGAACTTTTCAGTTTTGTACAGTTTAGGAGTTACAGTTAGTAAATGACGTTAAAATAGTAATTTTTAAAGTAAAAGTGCTGTTTATATTTTTGTAAAGGACTGCTGTTTGGTAATTGTTGATGGCCTGTAGGACACTCATAATTTACCATTAGAAACATATAGAGGGTAGCCAGGCTGCTGATGGTCAGCTGAGGCCATGCAAGGGGGGGGGGGGAACTTATATTGTTTTATAAATTATATTATTGGTCATTGGTCAAGGTAATGATTAATCACTATCAGATATAGATACCCTGATTTTACATTATACATTAAACATTTCTTTCTTTGAAGTGCACTCAGAAACAGTGGCACATTAGGAGAAGTGTTATATATCCTGCACAGCTAACTTCTTTTTTTCCCCATCAGAGCCATATATACATAAAGGACTATAGATATAACACACTTAGAACAGTTCTTCTATTCCTGCTTTGCAGAAAGATTAATTTGCTAGATGTGGGAAATATTTTGAGGTATGAAAAAAGCATAAACTTCTTCTATACCTTTTAATACTCTTTAACTGAAGTGTACAATTCCATTAAAATAAATTTATAACTAGGGCATCATTAGATCAAATATGAATACAAAATGGGTATTTGCATGCAGTTCCAAATTGTTTTATAACCTGATTTTTTGAATGGTAGCCAAGTCTAAACACCTACGCGTCTGTGCAAGGTATGCATTTAAATGCTATTTAAGAGAAATCATATTTTATTAAAAGGTAACTGAGTTTGATCTGCTGTGTATGTGTAGGTGTGTGGACATGTCTGTAGGGGGGTTGGTTCTGCAAATCGTATTAAATGGTATAAAATAATGATAGTTCAGATATCACTTTTCCTAAAATAGATTTTAGCAGTGCAGTAAAATAGTCTTGTACTGTGAAACGCAACAGCATTTTATATGTATGTTGTTAGAAAGGCAATAGGATTAGCACATATTGCATTTATGTTCAAGTATCCCTTATGCCTTAAATATTTGAAAAGCAGAGTAATAGCAGAATGAACTGTGAACAGATCTTTGCTCTTGTGAATGATACAAATATATTCATTTTACAGTCTAAAACTGAACTGAAGACATGACTGATGCTGCAATCATTCAACTAGTACATTAAAAGAGCATAGTAAACATCTCTGTTTAAGGGGAACACTCCACTGTCCCCTCCAAAGGACTAGAAAATTTTATTTTCATTAATGTAGTGGTTTGGGCAATACTATAAATTTATAATCCAAAAAGGAGTTGGTATACATGACTATTTTTATTTTCTGTAAATGCAACTTTTTTCATGGTCTCTTCGGTTTGAGCTTATTGAGTATGTAAAGACATCGGTGCAACAATTCTTTTCTATATTGTTTAATAGACTGCTTTGAAATGAATGACCCTCATACTAAAGGTAGCATAACATTTTTGTCACAAGCAAGTTCTTTCTGTACTGCACAAAACATAGGTTATGTTGCCATTTGAGTCCTAAAAGTTTAAGGTAAAAGCTATATACATTAGCATGTGTATAGCTTTCAAATAGTATGACCTACAAGGGTGCTTTTCACACTGCTTATGGATGTCTTCCCTGATTTGCTCTATGTAATAAGGCCTGAGTTTTGAGAAAAAGTGTCAGCTAAAGTTATAACCCAAAAACAGTTCTTAAACTGATCCAACCACATGTACAGTAGCTACTAATGAAAACGAGATAACAGAGCATCTGAAAATGGAATGGAACTTTAATCCATGGTATAAACAATTTCCACAATAAAAATAGTAGCTGAGTGCTCTTGTTCCAAACATATAGCTCATGGAACTATCACAACTAAATGTATTTAATTGCAGCAAACTTGAAAAAAAATAATCGCCATTTCAGTTCCTTTGTTTTAATAGCAGGTTAGAAACAAAGGATCTAAAATAGCAATTATTCTTAGCTCTAGACAAGCTCCTGGGTTAAATGAGAACATTAACATTAAATGCCATTTACAATCTTCGCCAGTGATTTAGAATGTTCTTTGCTTTTACTTTAAGTCATATGATTCAAGCCATGTGATGTTTTGAACAACTCATGCATTGTACCTACACTTTTTTAGCTCACTGCTAGGCACAAGCTTTGATTGATTAACCCTCAAAACAGAGTTGTGCACTCATTTTGCTTCCCCCCACACCCATTTGTCCAGTCACCCCCAGACCATCCAATATATTTGCTATTATCTCTACCCACAGTCACACCCTCTAGACATACCTCCTTAAAAGACACCACTACAAAGTCATATAACCCTATTATCCCACTACCCTCATACTCAATACTACACTATCAATGGAAAACATAACTCAAACCTACAGCCTTCAATGCAAGTACAACACACAACCAATCAATAAAATGTCCCCCTTCCACAACTTACCCCATTCTACCTCCTCCTTCTTCTTTCTTCTTTACCTCTCTCACCACCTACAATCAATACCAAACATCTTCATAAATCACTTACTCAACCAGTCATCACAAAACCACTTATTATCCTAACTTTCACAACTTCCACACCAACAAGCCACAACCACAGCCCTCCAGTGATCAGACCAAACCCTTTCCATAGTTCACCATTGTCAGGATCATTCTTCTAGATAATTACTGAGAATCAGAAACATTTTTCTCTCTGCTTGTCTAAAAACACCAAAGACCTACTTCAAACTATCCTTCATATATTTTATACTCCTTCTAAAGACTAACATTGAAATACAACTCAGGCCCAACAACTTAGCTTTCCTCAACATCAGAACGACTCTTTCCCTGCTCTGGCCTGTTTCCACCTCATTGCCTACAGCATTTGAAATAAGCTTGACCACATAAGTGCTTTTATTTCCCAGTACAAACCAGACATTTTAGCATTCTCAGGGGTCAAACAAGACTCCCTCAATTTTCAGCACTTTCTAACCTCATACAAGCATGTCAGTGATGCCAGACCAAGTAAAAGATCTGGTGGAGGCTCTCTAATTATATACAGAATAACCTAAACCCAAAAGTCATTGCCCAAGAAAACTTCTCAGACTCTCATCCTAAATGTATTTTCCTAAAATTTCCCAACCCACGAAGGTAAACCAGTATTAATCTCTACAGCCTACCTACCACCACCTTCTTCCCCAAATGAATTATGATCACTTATCACTAACGTCTTTAATAAAAAAACTGTCTTTTCAGCTTTTCCTGGTTAGGGGTCGCCACAGCGGAACTCTAGTCTGCTAATGATTGGCAGTGAATTTTTACAGTGTTGAGATGCCAGCCCAGCGCCCAACCTTCAAGGAAGGCACACACATGCACACACATACCTGTATGTCTTTAAATTCATTCAACCATGGATAGGACATGCAGACTTCACAAAAAAGGCACTCCAGCCGAGAATCAAAGCGGAGAACCTCTTGCTATGAGGCGGCAACACTAACCGCTGCACCTAATAACTGTCTCAAAAAAAAACATAATTATTCTATGTGACTTCAGTCTTAATTATCTTGGCCCCCTTTCATCTGACATGGGTATTTTCCTAGCAGACCTAGGTGTCCCTCAACTCATAAAAGAACCAACAAAACCTAGCCACAGGACCTCCAAACACTACACACGCAATCTGATTGTTATAAACATACCAAACTCCATTGCCAACATAAACATTCTGCCATCACTAAGTGACCACTGCACAGTCATATTTACAATTGCCAACCATCCTATAAAACTGCCACCAATATTATAGCCTTTAGAAACCAGAGTTGCACTAATACAGACAAACTTAGAACCTTTCTCACAGCCCACAACTGGAACCATATACTCTTCTTAGATGATCATGTTCCTATTACAGCAGCTGAAAACCTAATCAACTTTCTGCTCCAGCTGCAAGACAAATTTCTTCTACTTATCCACAGGCCTTTTAAACCCATCAGAACTGAATGGTTTTCCATTGAACTCAACCATCATTTAACTCTAGGAGATGAAGAATAACAAAAATGGAAACAAGTCCCCCACAACTGACAACTCCACCTGCTTTATAGCCTTATGCAACCTAGCCAAGAAGTCCATCAGAAGGCGCAAAAAAATCTCTAAGCAAAGAAACATATTACCCTCTTACATTCTCCCAAACACCTTTGGAAAGAAGATAACCTTCTTACCGGAACAAAAACACCTCATGACACACTAGCTGCAAACACTATTCAATGTAGTATAACAATGTTTTCTCCAGAAAATTTCCTTAAAGAAATAAACAGTCTCTCATCAACAAACTCCTCACCTCCCACAGATCATGCATTGTCCACTCCACTACAATTCAACCTCCTCTTCCACTTCAAATGTATGCACCCCAAATAAGTCTCCATTCTACTTGAAAATATTTCCACTGTCACCTCTCCTGGATCTGACAACATAAACCCCTGGTTCATATATCACTACAGAGAAAATGTATGTCTTTATCTCATCCACATAAATAATGTAAGTCTCACACAAAACATTGTGCCACAGATTTGAAAAAACTGCTCTAATTAAAACCCCACCCAAAGCAAACCAATCCAAAAGATACCTTTCACTTCTCTCCAATATCCATCCTCCCAATTCTTGGCAAACATCTAGAAAAGATGCTCTGCACCCATCTCTCTATATATCCATAAGTACCACATGCTCATCTCCAGAGAGCATGGAGTTTGGCCTGGATGAAGTACTATGACAGCAGTTTGGTTCCCAACTGATGACATCTTGCAAAACTTTGATAGTATCCTCCTTACAGGCACCCTATTTATAGACCCGACAAAGGCTTTTGACCTCATTGACCACTATCTTCTCTAAAACAAACTAACAACAATTGGTATCAACCCAGATGCCACTTCCTTGTTTTAATACTTCCTCCCTGGCAGGTACTTCAGAATTAAAATATGATTCTTCCATTCAGAATCTGCACTGATTAACAAAGGCATACCACAAGGATCCATTCTTGCCTCTCCTCTTCTCCATATTCATTAACAAACTTCCTTGTGACCCATCTCACACTTATCGTCTATGCTGATGACATGGTCATTTACTGATCAGGTCACTCTCATACTAACAATCAGTGCCAACTCCAGTTGGACTTACAGGAGCTGCAACAGTTTCTCATAAACCATAAACTACTTCTCATTTCCACCAAGCCCACAACTGTCCTCAGAGCTCCACAGAAAGTTCTCCAATCACCTGACTCTGTAACTATCTTTGACTTGCACTATTCCACAGAGACAACCTTCATCTTCAAGTACCCAGTATTAGCAAGGTTACAAGAATTCCCACAATGTAAGATGGATTTTAGCGAGACCAAATAACCTAATTTAGTAATTCCCTGACAGAGCCAGTGGTAGAGGATAAAGAAGAAGAAGTCTAGCAAGGCACTGATGAACCATTAGACTGTTCACCAATTCACTTCCATTTATTGGAAAAAGCTTATGCCTCAATGACTGTAGATATACACACACACACACACACACACACACACACACACACACACACACACACACACACACACACACACACACACACACACACACGCACGCACACACACACACACACACACATACTTTGGTTAATTCAATTATGCAAAAATTTTATGATTTTTGTAACATCAGCATCTGAGTGTTCATTACAACTTTACAAGTGCTGGTACTATCACTGCAATATTTTAGTACTGATGTGCATCTATTGCCTATAATAAATTCTGTTACTGTTTCTAAATGCTTACAGGTATAAGTACAAAGCCATCAAAAGTCAGAGCAAGCCTCCATATTTTGCTATGATCTTGATTGTTAAATGTGAAAATCATTATGCAGCTTTTGCTACTTTAATGATGCTTTTGATATGTTGCTGTAATTCTCATGACTGCTTATGATACATTTGCACATGTTTTGAGTATTGTCAGTCGACTGCTTTAAAAATCCAACAAACCATGACTGCAGAGGTAATCCTTTAGTAAAAAAAGAAACAACAAGAGCTTTCATGTTACAAACAACTATTTTAGATGTTTACATTATATTGCTAATTTAACAGTTCACGATAAAATTGAAAGCTTTAATATTCTAGTTAGATGGTAATGAATCACACATGCCAATAAAGTCTGTTGATTTTGCTACAATTTGTTTGACCTCAACAGGTAGATGTAGATTTGAAAGTTTCAGTATTGCAGTTAGATTGAAATTATGGAAACGGAAAGTTAAGATAACTCTCTCACTTACCTGGATCTGTTCATTAAAAAACACCTTTACTGAATTATCACTTGTGACACAGGAAAACTTACATTTATATAAAAGTAATCAAACCATATTAATAAAGTTCACATTTACAAACATTATATATCACATATGTTCTATACAATATAATCAAACCAACATTATATAAATTGTTCTATTCTTGCCTTCTCTTAAACCTCCTTCCTCCTCCAAAACATTTTTTGCGTGTATTGTTCTCACAATTTTATTTTTTTTCTGTGTAATTTAACTTCTGCCTTTTTAATGATTACAGCTCCTGTTCTTTTATCTCTGTTACAATATTCAGTACTTCAGGTATAGTTGGATTAGATTTTGATTTCCATTTTCTAGTAATTGCTTTTTGACAGCCATCAGAATTAAACTTATCAAGGCATTATTGTGTGCAGGCAATTCAATGCTGTGTCCCAGCTGAATAAAATCATTTCCTTTGTTATACTTATTTGCTCACCCAGCATTCCTGATAGAATACTCTTTTGTGAAGTTTCTACCAAACCCTTACACTCCAAGAACATGTTCTCCCAGGTATCACTTTTTCTCCATTACACCCACAACATTTGCCAGCTACCTGAGGAAAAATTATTTGGAGTCTGCTTGGGGTATAAAGGTATCTATGGAAACACTTCCAGGCAAAAATTCTAAATATTCCAGATTTTGTTGCATATTTGGGAGCTATGCACATATCCTTCCATTGCTTGTTTGTGAATTGTTTATCTAATCTCTCTTCCCAATCTTTTCTGACCTCCTCTGATCTATTCATATAGTTATCAAGGAATATTTTATATGCTTACTATTTGTTTTTTTAACAACACATTCTGTTTTAGATTTAGCTAAAAATGCAACCAGTGCAGGTCTTTCATTTAGGATTCCCATATCCCTTTCTCTTTGCATATATTCTGATATCAACCTCTGGTAGGGAAGGAAATCCCTGTCCTGCAGTACAGATGTCTTCTTGGCCTCTTCCCATTCTCTTACGTTTCCCTCTCTAATTATTTGTTCTCAACACCTTGTTTCCTTTGCTAGCTTCCTCCAGTAAATTTCAGCCCCCCTCTTGCCTATTTTCTGTACCCCTAATTGCAGTCATACCTATTGGTATAATCTCCTTTCCACATTCATGTGTTGGCTTAGTTCTTATTTTTCTTTCTGCTACTTTATGAATATAATATTCTGTATGACTCTTGTTTTTCTCCTTAAAGATCTGTGTCCAAAATCCCACTCTTTCTTTATTTCATAAACTTCCCTCCTGCTTTATCATCATCCCTTTCCACTATGAATATTAGCTTTCTGCTTGTGTTTTATATATATATATATATATATATATATATATATATATATATATAAGAGCCTTAACTGTGTAGCTCTAAAAGATCCCTTCAATTTCAGGTAATCCTAAACCTCATTATTCTGTTGATAGAACTGACTTGCCTCACTTGACTCTTGCCCTCTCCCCCTTCCAAATAAAATAATACAACTCTTTATTACTTACTATTCACAACTTTTCCCCTGGTTGATAAAAAAATATGACTAACCTGTGCATAAAACTAAAGGGACTAAAGCATTTTTACTTGCTTGTATTTTCCTATCCATATCCATAGACAAGAACTTCCTGTTTCTCAGTTTTTGTATTATCTTTTAGTCTTCTCCCATGTATCCTTAGCTACCATAACAGAATCCTCTTTAATCCATACCCTTAATTATTTAATTTTATCATGTCCCCATAAATATGGGTATTGCTGAACCAATTCATGTGTGGGTACATAGTTTACAGCTATAGCCTTTGTTTTATCTTCATTGATTTTATGTCATGAAAATCACTGAAACTGTCTCAGCATGTTCCATGACACCTAGGTGTCCTTTTCTGATTCATTCAGGTACAAAATAGTATCATCTAGTAATAAAGCCAAATTTTCTTGAATACCACACCAATTATATCCTTGAATTTCTGAGTTCCTTATTTTCTTTGCCAATGGATTTAAATATAATGCACATAACAAAGGGGAAAGACGACGCCCCTCCCTGATTCCACTTTTCAGACACAAGTTATCAGAGGGGAACCCTTCCACTTTGTTTTTTGCCTCTGATCCCTCCTATATCCTGCTAATTAACAGTATTATTGTATCAGGAAATGCAAATGCTTCCTTTGCCCTCATAAAATCCCATTTTACTCTGTCAAATGATTTTTCTGCGTTAAGACCTACCAGCAAGAGTAGTATTTTCTTACATTCTTTTTCTGTCTGGATCTTCATTGTTCTATTAATGTTGTCAAATGTTTGCCTCCCCTCCACAAAACCACCTTGATCCATATCTATCAATTTTGACAACACCTTTGCCATTTGTTTCACCATTATAGACATAAACACTTTATAAATAATGGCTTAAAATTGAAATGGGACTATATGAAGCTGGATATGATGGGTATTTACTGTCTTTATGCATTACAGCCACTATAGATTTTTTTTCCAGGATGTTGGTGCTTCCCCTCCTTTTAAAATACTGTTAAATAAAACCTTACAGCTCTTTATCACTTTCTTCCTTACTACCTTCCAAACTTCTACTGGAGTACCATCTATTCCTGGAGAGTTTCCTGCACATTGGTTATGCATCACAATTTTCATCTCACCTTCTCCTATCTTGACTGTTAAATGTTGAGCCTCATCTACCACTAACCTTGTCATATCCTTTCTACTTTCTGTTGAATAAGTCATTGTGCCAATAGCTTTTGTTCTCTGGTGTTATTATAAAAAAAGAGTTGCTTAACAGCAATCTTTCTAACCTCATGCATAATATCCATGTACTCCCTTAGTTTCTCTTTAGCACTCTGCAATTGCACCTCTTCTTGTTCTGCGAGATTCCTCTTATTCTGTAATACTTTAACCTTTGTCAGCCCCTCTAAATAATTCTTGTTACTTCGTAACCATATGTCTTTTTTTTATTTCTACCATATTTTTAAGCTCCACTTTCATTCTATCCCACGCACTAGCTATAGGAGTACTTTCTGTCTTCCCTAATAACTCTAAAATAATTTATACTACTCATTCTTTAAATTCCTGTTTTCAACAGGTAGGTGGGGAACACCAGTGTCGCATCTTTACTTCATTACTCTGCATTTTTATCTCGGTAATTACTGGGAAATGATCTGAAGTAGTTATTGAATGTATGCCAAAGTTCTCAATTAAATGCACGTTCCTGTAAAATATAATTTCTGTCTAGTCTAGCCCAGTTATCGTACCTTGGGAAATATGTAAATTCTGTCCGGGTTAATACTACTGAAATAATGTTTTCCATACCAAATATTTTCATAAATTTCTTCAGAAATAAACCCTTTTCTGTTATATTTTCCCTTCTAGGCCCCTAGATACATCTTCATTGTTACAAATCAAATTCTAGTTCTCACAAATCAGTAATATTCTCTGCTGAAAGATGATTATTTCTCACACAGTTTTCTGAACTTCATAACAGCAATTTTAAATGGAATATAAATACATGCCAGCATAATCCTCATCCCTTACCAGTAGCCCATTACTACATCTGCCATTATTTTTTCCCTCTTCTAACTTCTATCACTATTGAAGCTCCTCTAATAATTAATACAAGTGTTCCCCTTTTCCTTTGTCTCTGGTATTCTGCTGAATATCCATTCTGAAATCCTTTCTTTATCAAATTCACATACTCAGAACTTTCCAAATGTGTCAACTGTAGCACTGTTATTGACACTCTGCATTTCTTAATATAATTAAATATTCTTTCTTTTTTGTCTATACCTGTGAGACTATTCACATTCCAAAGTAATATGGAAAGAGTTGACACTATAATAAGAAATCATTATTCCCACTTATTAAATATGAACTTTTTTTTAAATGTTTGTTTCCAGTTTTTGTGATACATGCACCCACTAATGTTTGGCAGTTTAATCCTTTATACAGTATTTTCTTATCATCAACTTTGGAACTTATGTCACATTTTGCAAGACTTTTTGTTTTAATGAAAACCTTCAAACAAACAAACAAACCTCCCTAGAGCACCCCCATAACCTATTAACTTAATACAAACACACAAAACTATGTACATCTTCAAATAATGAAGTTTAACCCTCCTAATAGTATCAATTGTCACAAATAGACAGCTGCAAATATGAGCCTTAATTAACCTAAAATTGAGGTTATCCATGTTAATATGCATGTTTTTGTCTGTGTTTCTACTTACACTAATTAGTGTCTGTTCTTTTTTATCTTTATTCCCCTCCCAGATGTGAAAAACAACTTGCATGCTTTTAGAAAACATTAATTTTTAATCTTGAAGAAACAACTGTTCTGTATTGTCCTTTTATCAGCTTGACTCCATGGAAATGTAAGAGAAAAAAACGTATGCAGTCTTCTGAAGACAAACTGAAATATTTATTGCTAAAGGAAAACTTTTCATGATATTCAGTGTTCTCTTGTTTACTTTTTTCCACTTAAAACTTATTAGATTAAGCCAACTATCTTAATCCAGACATTTACCTATGCAAAAGTAAGAGAAAACATATCAGTTCATCATATATTATAATCTGTCTTTTATTCTGCGTCCTGTACCCCAACAAAAAATAAGAGTACAGCCAATTAACTTAAACATGTTTTTGTATAGCCTTTTTACTCTTTTTACATTGTAATGCCTACATTTCTTAATACTAAAAATGCTTTACTATAAAACATGCAATTTATGTCATGACATTTTTCATAGAAATAGTGCCAAGCACATTAATTGTTTAATTACAATTACCCTTTACCTTCCTCTTTCCCTGCCCTCAGTCTCCTTCCAAACATAATGACATTAAGCAAGGTAAACAATTTCTCCATTTCCCACAAGCTTAACAGTGACAACAAAAGTCCACTCTTTCCACTTATTGTTATACGTCCATATTTCACAAATGAGATTAATGCTTTGCAGTTTCACATTTATTCACTAATTTCCATGTTGCGGGTCTTCTTCCTGATCATTTCCAATCTCCCAACTCCAGATTCCAGTTCAATTCCAAGGTACTCCTGATTCTTTTAATTTATTCCTGTGCTTCTCTCTGTCTGTCATGCATTTTCTTTTGCAACAGTGCAAAAGGTTTCACTAGCAAAGTCTTTCCATGTGCTTTATTATCAAAAGAATGAGAAGAGAGTCCCCTTCTGCTTGATTGCTTACTTTTTGTTGGACAAATTGTTGTATTTCCTCCTTACCTTGTTCTATGTCAAAAATGACTTTGATCCTCCAGGAAAAAATATTCTGAAGACAGCTGGATAAAGCAGCTTGAATCTCACACCTGCCTCTTGAAATTCCATGATTGCTGGAATAATTTTTTCTCTCTTCTGCCTGATGTACAGTGAATAATGGTTTTCAACAGTCTACTGTCTTCAAGTTTTAATACATTCTCCTTTTGCCACAGTTTTGTCAGGATCAACTTTCTCAGCTTATAGTTTGCATCTTTACTAATACAGGTCCTGGCTGCTTTCTCGTGACCAGATTTGGAGCATACACATGGTGTGCCCTTTCAATTAACAGTTATTTTTGTGGAATACCAGTTCAGTTGCTTATTTGTGCCTTAATAAAACCAATATAATCTATTCCTTCTAGTATTTCTGGTACAGCAGAAAATCTCAGATTTTCTTATGCTTTCTGTCCTCTAATTCTATCATTTTTGAAACATCTCTTCTTAAGCAGTTTTATACTTAGCCAGCCTTTTCTTCATTTCATCCTCTGATGATATTTGCTGTTTTATCAGCTCATCTAAATATCTGTTTAAAGCTTCTTCCAGTTTTCCAGCCTTTTGTTATCTGAGTTGATACACTGCTTCAGTGTTTCACTTATTTTAGACTACTGGAATCCATGTCTTGCACCAAAGATGGAGCTTGAACTGATTTTTGCTGAACAGCTGCAGGATTCTTCCCAGTCAGTGTTTTCTCTTTACCTTTTCTAGCTGATTTTCTTTCAGGCTGTCTTAGTTTCTTCTTTGCTGGCATCCAGGCAACTGAGTAACTGAATTTAATAAAAGTGACAGAGCTCCTGACCCTTGTCAGTTTGTTTTTCACACCAGGAGAGCTGATGTTAAGCTGGTAATCAGTATGCAGCCATCATGGAAAGTCTTCTGTGGATCTGTTCATTGAACTGCTGTATATGTGTACATATAAGTGTGCAGATATGTGTGTGTATATATATATATATATATATATATATATATATATATATATATATATACACACACAAATACACACATGCACACCATACATAGCAGTTTTTGTTTTATTTCTTAGAGAAAACATTATAGTTAAGAGAACAATATGATTCGTAGGTTTCATATTCTATCATTTTTTTCTGCATAGTGTGCAAGCCCATGCTATCTGTGGTGACTCCCTTGCAGTAATCAGTCTACTCAAAGCCTCCTTACCCCATAGAGGAACCATAATACCACTCTTCCTATATAATGCTACTGATTATTGGTAGACTTATGTAGTCAATTAGTAGCTCATTGCAGTGGCATAATGTAATACAGCTAAGGCTGACATGATGCCAGTGACTTTACCAGTCTGCGTCACTGTCCCTAACTTGTGCATAGATTGGTAGAGTACCTTCCACATCATGCCTTGCACCATTAGACCAAATAAACAAACAAGTACAGTAACAGTGAGTGCATTGTGAGAGGCAACACCATTTGCTGTACTGCAGCAGCAGTTTAAGTGTGAGCTGAGTAGTTCAAGATTTAATGGAAATCGTTGAGTGGCATTTGAGTACTTCCAGATAAGTCAGAGCTAAGGTCTGGTTATTATGCAAGGAATAAAATTTAAGAGTTTGTAACCTTATGTTCTCATACACCTACATTTTTCCATACTTATAAATGAACTCCTAGTGATACATGAGTGTAACTGATTTTGCAGTAGTTAAAATATCAGTACCTTGATTAACAAAAAAATGTGCAGAATGTATTAGACATAATAAAGGAGAACTTGCCCATCAAGCCGATCTTTCATATTTGTGGGATGGGTGTTTTTTCTTGTTGTTATATATTTGTTTGGCTGTACTTCTTTAAATATTCTGTATGCATACTCTTCCAAATATTCCAGTTTTTTTAATTTATAAACATATGTCTGACTGCTCTATATCAGTTAAATGTTCAAAAAGCTTTTTTAATATCTGTTCTGAGATTTCAGTGCATTTGTTTCTCCAGTACCAAAAGTGTTTAACACATTTGTTTCCAAAATATTTTCATTAAATATTCTTTTTTGCTGCATACAGTATGAAAACACAATGAAAACAAATAGCCAGCATGCCATTTAAACAACAAATAATAACTGTTTACATTATTTATATTGCATAATAGATATCAAAAATGTGGAGAAGAATGAAATAACTGCATGAAACTGTTTACAACTAAAGTCAGTAAAAGCTTTGCAACAACTTGGACAGTAATTTTGTATGTTGTATATTTAAGATGTAATCCTTGAACAAGGATTAAGTCTGTGTTCAAAATAAGTGATTAAGACTATAGAATGAAAAAAAAAAAGTCCATGTTCTTTGACATACTGAAAATTATATTTCAGATTTAGACAAAAGCTTACATGCCATCAGATCTTTAGGGCCACACTGGTAAAATTATGCCAGGACAGGCTTTCAGAGTAACAGAATGACCCAAATTCCAAAAGACTTCCTTTCAGTGTAGGTGACTTGCTCCATTGTAAGGCCTACATATAAAGCAAACTTACACTGATGTAAGTCACGTATTCAGAAGAATTCTTTTGGATTTGGGCCCTAAGGCTTGCTTAAGGAGATCTTCTTACTCCTGTCTCTTGTTCAAACAAGGAATTTTATTTTACGTGGGTTCCATATATAGCAGGGTGACATTAGGACATTTATGGAAGTTACAGATCTGAGAAGCAGAATGGAAATCTTTTAGGAAAAAGTCCAAAAATTATTTTCCTTAATTATACTGGGCTATAACAATCCTTTCTCACCTAACACTATAGTAGGATTACAATCTATGGGTTGGGAAAAGGGGAAATATTTCAGTTATGTCTAATAGTTAAAGTATTGAAAGAATGAAATAAGGGAAGTGAAAAAAATGTGAATTTTAAGTTTTGAAAGTGTTGTGTTTGTTATTCAGAATGGGTAATGCTAAAGGATTGTAGTTGCATATATTACTGATTTTATTAGAAAATATTAGATTAAGGTGGCGATACCTTTTTATTGTTAGATTTATAAATAGCTTTTAATATCATATTGATAACTCAGCAGATATCATTTTGAATGTTTTAATGGATATGTTTTTAAGGCAAAGGGGGGAATGGAAGTTGGTCACTAAGTCTTTCTCCCATATCACACATGCACACACTCACACCTATGGGTAATTTAGTAGCACCAATCCCCCTCACTCTGTACTGGGTTTTAAATTTATAAAAGAGCTGAAATAAACTGGTGAAACAGCAAAACTGGGATCTGCATATAAGAAGAATTAACAACGAGATGCAAACAGTGCCTTGTCATCAATATTCTACAGAGTAAGTTATCCATTATAAGATAAAACAACTTATTATACTGGGGTATTAGGTTTGGACTGACCATGCCTAAAATAAAAGGTGACCTTTACTAACATATGAATGAATAGTTAAATGGGCAGCATTTTTATAACTTTGCCTTTGCAAAGGATAACTGCTTTAAGTAAGTAATAGACCGCAAGAGTTGCATGATGTCCAATTTAGCAGCAAATTTAAAATTACTGTGTATGCTGTCAGCAGTATGCATCCTTCTATATACAGATGAACTATAGTAGGCCTTGGTAGGTTGCAAACAAGGCAAGGGCAGCTTATTGGGTTGTCAGTTTAAGCAGAATAAAAATAATCAGCAAAAACTGCTATGCCCTTCATAGGTTGAAACAATGTAACAAGGTAACAGACTATTGACTTGGCTAATACCATATTCATCCCACCACATGTGACACTTCAGGACTAGTCACATGGCAAAATGAATAGCAGTTCACTCTGGAAAAATGAAGACACAGTATAACTGGATAATATACTTTATTTATGCCCCATTTTAAAGATAAAGTCATACTTACAGCAGAAACATTTAAAGAGGCAGCATGTAGTGTGGTAACTGCCACTGGAAATACACATTTCACTGCAAGTAAAAGAGCCCAACAATTTTGAAAATAGTTTCAAATTTTACATTCTTTTACAATGAACACACATATTGGTTTGTAATACAGAATAAATATAGAAGTAGCACTTTATGATAAACATTTACAGAGTTTAATTCACATTAGTCTGCAAGAATACAAAATAGTACAAGAATCAGAAGTGTTTTGTGATCAAAACAGAAGAAAAGCATATTAGTGTTACTAACATATTCATTGCTTTTTATCCTGGTTTGAAATTAAATAGCTTTTCAGATAGAAGCACTGCTCTGGAGACAATTAAAATCTAATCTTGCGCTCTCAATCTTTCTGTATGTATGTATATATATATATATATATATATATATATATATATATATATATATATATATAAAATATGAATATATGTGAAAATTACAGACTGCCTGGAAAAGCCATTAAAATTTTATGTTATTGTTTATTAGCATAAGCAGAAAGGGGCTGGCTTCCATCTTTCCAGTTTGTATAGCCTAGGATTTTCCTGTAGACATTACAATTTTGACCATGCCACTTTGTCTTTAGAGGTTTTTACAACTGTAACAGTATATTGATAGATAAATCATTTAATATATTGTTGGTGAGGAACATTTGAGATTTGTGCAGATCACAATGCTCTCTGTACTCCTTCAATTATTAACCTGTTGGAAGATTTAGGACTTCAGGAAGTTGGGAAAACATATCCTGAATGGTTTCCATTAGGTTGGGCATATTTTTTTTGTGAGGCTATTATGAGAATGTAATTGTTGTTGTAGCAGTCTCCTGGGTATAAAGGTTTTACAGTTGCATTTTCAAGATTGTGGCAATAGATGTATATTATTCTATAAATTTAAAACTCTGTCCACTGTATTAGAAATTCTGGAGTTTGATGAGTGAAGTCTTTTTTAATGTGTGCAGGAGTATAATAACACATGGAAGGGACTTCCCTGGCATCTGTTCTACTGATTGTTGTAAAGATGTTAATGCTAATTTCAGGTCTTCCAAGACAAAATTCTGGTCAGATTTGGTATGCGTTATACCAGTTTTAGTATCATTTTTATTTCCAATTTGCAGACTTATTGGAAGCATCTTTTGCAGGAGAGGCAATTGCTGACAGTTGTGTTTTATTTAATGAAAATCCATAGGATTAGCAATTTGTTCTATGCAATGAAAGCGGGTCAGATCCAGTATGCAATTAGCTCTCCAGAGAAGGTGAATAATTTCTCTAATATGGAGGTTAAGAAGTAGCCCAAGTGATACAGATATTAAAATACTGCACATAGTATAATATCTATACAGATATTAAAACAATGTGCATAATATTATATCAATACAGATATTAAAACACTGCACATGCTATTATATCTATACAGATATTAAAATACTGCACATGGTATTATATCTATACAGATATTAAAACACTAAACATAGTATTATATCTATCCAGATATTAAAATACTGCGCATAGTATTATATCTATGCAGATATTAAAACACTGCACATACTATTATAGCTATAGAGATATTAAAACACTGCACATAGTATTATATCTATACAGATATTAAAACACTGTACATAATATTATATCTATGCAGATATTAAAACACCATGCATAGTATTATATCTCTACATATATTAAAACACTGCACATATTATTATAGCTATAGAGATATTAAAACACTGCACATACTATTATAGCTATAGAGATATTAAAACACTGCACATACTATTATAGCTATAGAGATATTAGAACACTGCACATAGTATTATATCTATACAGATATTAAAACACTGCACATAGTATTATATCTATGCAGATATTAAAACACTGCGCATAGTATTATATGTATACAGATATTAAAACACTGTGCATAGTATTACATCTATGCAGATATTAAAACACCGTGCATAGTATTATATCTCTACAGATATTAAAACACTGCACATATTATTATATCTGTACAGATATTAAAACACTGCACATACTATTATATCTCTACAGATATTAAAACACTACACATAGTATATGTATATGTATATATATATATATATATATATATATATATATATATATATACACAGATATTAAAACACTGTGTATAGTATCATATCTATACAGATATCAAAACACTGTGTATAGTATTATATCTATACAGATATTAAAACACTGCTCATAGTATAATACCTATGGAGATATTAAAACACCATCCATAGTATTATATCTATACAGATATTAAAACACAGCACATAGTATTATATCTATACAGATATTAAAACACTGCACATACTATTATATCTATACAGATATTAAACACTGCAGATAGTATTATATTTATACAGATGTTAAAACACTGCACATAGTATTCTGTGCATTTTTCATTCCATCATTCACTCCTTGTGACATATACCCAATCCTAGAACATTCTCAAATGTTTTGACTAGTGTGCCATTTACATGCTGTCTTCAGCTCCTTCCAGATTTCAACACTTAGTCTTAAGTGTTCATAGGTTCATAGGTTGGTACTAGGCTATCGGCCTTAGGGCCTATACAAGCCTAGCCATAACAATTCCCTGGCTATTTCTTCCCACACTATTTACTTCCCTGGATCCTGTCTAGCAGGGTGACTGACGTGATCCCCGGGGTGAATTTCCTTTCTCTCATCCAATCATCAAAGTTATGTTTAATAATAAGGTAATCATAAAGGTTTCTTCACCTCCCCTATTACTCTTTGCCTTAGAATTTCACCCCTTGACAGTCAATAGGTAAGTATGATTTCTTTTCTCATTGTCAGCATAGTTCTCTCTCACTTTCAGGTCCTCTTCCTACAGCTTAAATCCAGTGACTGTCACTGGACTGTTGCTTTTTAAAGCAGCTGTTTAACCTTCCACATATATACCATTCTCAGTATTTAATACCCATCTGCTTACAAAGCCAGAGATCACATAAAAATACCCATTCTTTCAATAATTAATTCCTTTTCAGCTTCCACCTTAGCTGCTCCCTTTTGTTTATCTGGAACTGCAGTCTTCTCTCCTTATTGTCAGGTTCTTCCACTTAAGGATTTTCTTTGAGTTACACCTCTGATCTTTTTCACTTGAAGTAGTTTCAGGGTTCTTCTGAAATATTTGCTTTTGAACCACCAGAGCACTATTACTTTAGACAGGGTATTATTGGAGTCCCCCCTTGTCATAAAGCATTACATGTCCATTCCACTCTCTTAGTCCTGCTCACCAGTGGTTCATTTCCTACCACCTAAAACATCACAGCGACCATCCTCCTGTTCTCTCCATTGCTCTTCTCAGGTACCAGCAAAATCTTAGTGGTCTGCAGCATTATATTATCCTTCATTCATGTCACTTCCCAGAGCTCACTGCTGCCAAGCATTCAATCTATATTAGCAATACCTGGGCCCCTACCTGTGTTATCTGCCAGACCATGTAAAATTCACTGGTTATCTTGATTTGCTCAGGCTGTATTTGCTAGTTTCTTAGTTGCTTGAGCTGTATTTGTTTATTGTTATTTGCATATTAGTTGATTACTCATTATTTGTTTAACAATGTGCAAAGGCTCAATTATTGTCTTTTATTTTGTTCTAGGATTAATACATAGTAGCCAGTAAGTGAGAATTATTTACATGGTTCAAGAATGATTATATTTCTCTGAAAATGATCAAATTTGGAATATGAATATATAAAAAAGGTGATGAAGCCCCTACTTGGGGTCATGTGGCTTGCCTACCTTTGCAAAAATGATTTTTTTTTTAATTTTTCACATATGCTAAATTTCTAGTATTCTTGAGTATATATGTTTACTGTGACTTCCCTATCCTTGGCTGAATGTAAACTTAATGACATTTTAAATCAATGAGTATAGTTGTTCAAGTTGCAACTCATCTGTTATCTGTTCTCTCCACTGACAATCACTGCAGGTGTGGTTTGTATTAATGTGCTTGCAGTTTTTTCCATGTTTCTGAACTTTTCAGTTATTTTCTGTTGATATAGTTAAGTAAGGGGAAGTATGGGGCTAAGCACACCACATACGGGATGCAGGGAGTCTTTGCGGTAGGGGTATTCCTGATGCTTATGAGTGAGCGTAGCAAAGACGCGATTCATAGAGGCCATTTACACTACTCCACAAGGCCTAAAATATAATGAGATACAAATAAAAAGTGTTATAAATGTTAAGATAATGAACCGGTTTTCTAATTCATAGACCAACATCACGGCTGTATGCACATCCACTTTTAAATGCGGTGCTTCCCTTTGATATTGGAGTTGTAATCCATGAACTCATTTTCCAAGAATGTACAAGCACTTCCATGACAGAAAAATGAATTATTTCCTTCAGCAACTCCTTCATTAGTTTGTATGAAGTATGCACAAGTGCTAAAATACTAAAATAAATTATTTTGCCCAACAATCATTTTAGCAGCCTGACTATATATGAGCAAGCACTTCCCTGACACACACATGAATTATCTCCTCCAGCGACCCCTTCAATAACATTTCCTAGTATGCACAAGCCCCCAAATGAAGCATCTACCTAAGCAATCTCTTCAGTAATGTGCCCTGGTATGTGCAAGCACTAAAATATACATTTTACCAAAGTGACCCCTTCAGTTATATCTCCAGGTATGCACAAGCACTGAAATAAAACATTCACCCAAGTGACCCTTTTAATAAAATGTCCAGGTATGCACAAGCATCAAAATAAAACATTTACCCAAACGACCCTTCCAGTAAAAATGTCCAGGTGTGCTGAAGCACCGTATCAGCTTCCACTGCATTTCCATATTCGACTGAAAAATGGCTGCTTTCTGGCATAACTTCAGGGTGATCTATACACTTTGTATACAGATGAGTTCATTATAGATTTATGTCTATGAATCAGACCCATGCGTATATGCGTAAACCCCCTTGACAGTGTAGCAGTTGTCCCCTTATGAGTTATGTAAAAATCATGTTATGCATTTTTGATATGGGGCATGTTCATTAAAATGTCCTCTACACTTCTGTAGTCATCCTGACAGTCCGGAACTTACATAACCTCCTAGGGTCACTCTTCACGGATCACAGCTATAAACATGCTAAGCCCCAGACTATGAATAAGCTTACCTTTACTTCTACAAGGCTGCTGAAATGTCCTTTATTATCCTGACTGTGTGGTCTTTTATGACCAACTTTTTCCTTACCTTCACCTTTTCCAGTACCAACTGTTTTACTTTCCAAATATGACATGACTTCTTTACAGAACTACTTATTTACAGAACTGATCATTTGCAATATGTTAATATAACATTTGATATTTTTGCAGAGTTACCTGCTTGGTATTAATGCAAACAAAGCACTTTTGACACATTATCTACTTTCTCTTTTAACTCAAATATGTATTTCAAAAAGATTAAGATACACTAGGACAGTATAACTGCTGAATTAAATTGCACGGCCCCTGTCAGATAGAGCTTCATCTCTTGCTTTCTGTAAGGAGTCATTCAGAAAACACAACATAGTATTTATAAGCATGAAACAACTGTGATGCTGACAGTTTTAAAAACAAAGCTTTAAAATTATACTTTATCAACCAGACATTTTGTCTTCATTCACTGACTGGCCAAAATGAATGACTTTTTAGTCTGTGTCCCAATGTAATGAGAACTGCATTTCTCTGAATTAGTAGAAACATGGACAATGCATTTATGAAACTGATGAAAACTGCAAAAAAATTATATTTACATTATTGACATAAGTGTCAAGCCTAATCTAGTCCATTCCAAATATTTGGTTAGGTAGAGGGCAGGTGGTCATATAATTAATTGCCATTTACACATATCATTCCTACTCATCAATGTTACAACAACTTTGTTGTCCATAAATATTAATATAGTACTTTAACAACTTATGCAAGCCTTGGGGAGTGGTTCCAGGAACTAAGCGCTAACATAATTTTATCATTAACTACATAAAAGAATGGGAAATGGAGTTCTCAGAACCAAAATCTCAGCATTCTTCTTTACTGTAATTAGTAAGTCTTTTTGGTTAATTCTTTTAGTTCATGTCTGGGTCTTGTAATCTGTACAAACAGTTCTTTTTTTCAGTTATCAAAAATCTGCAACTGCCTTCCACTGCAGGCCTAGTAAAACCAGCCACTTTCCATTTGTAGCTAAGAGATACAATGCCAGCCAAAGCTGACTGATGTCATAAATTTAAGAAAACTAAATCTAATTTGAGCAGAGTGGTTCTTATTATTCTAGCTAGAAAAATAAACTAATAAACACATAAATAACTCTGTATCAGTTGCTTTTAACTTACAATTGTCTCACCATCTTGGCATATGCACTAAGTGGATTTAATGATTAAATACAATAATGCTGTTTAGGTAGAATGTATTCATGGCCTCCATCTCAGCACATTGCTGATGGGAGGCAGGAAGAAGTTATTCTGAGGGGGAAAAAAGAAGGGAGAAGCACAGATGGATTACCACAGTACCATTCTATATAAATATTCTCCGTAGTAGGTAGACATACATGTATATAAGACAGGAAAGGTGGAAGACAGTGGAATTTTTTTTAAAGGAGCATAGAGTATAGCACCACCGGATCACAGTGAAAACTAATTCTAGGGCTGACTACAAAAACAAAGTTTAGTGTTTGAAGTACCAAGATTCTTAGGCCTCCTTTACATAGAAAAGACTCATGTGTTCTACCCTACTTTTACAGAACTGAGAATGGACTGAACCACTTGTTTTACTCTAATGTAGATTCTTAATATGATTATGATTGTGGAAGTCACTTCTGGAGTTAATACAACTGAATCAGCTTTAACACAACATCATACTACGTTTTATTCCAGAAGATTCTTAGCTACAGCTAATGGTCATTATATCTTATTCATTTTATTGATAAACAACATGTACTCTGAAATCAATAAATAAATATTGGATTTGTAAGCTAAGATCAAGTCTTCTTACTGACTTATCTATTAAGGAAAAGCAAGCTTTATTTTCTTGGCATTTCACTGCCAAAGAAAGAATATAGCTATTTGGCTAATTATTTCCAGTTTTTGCAATAAATACACTTAGTGTTTTACTTTGTGCAACACTTGGTTGGGTAATGCAAGAAAGATAGTGTAATGACAAAAGCACTGATGCTTATTTTTGCCTGGATAAACATCAGTGGGTTCCTGATTAGTTGGACTATAGCTCAGTTTCTGAATCAGTGAGAGAGAGAGAGAGAGAGAGAGAGAGAGATTTCCATTGTAGCAAACACCTTTTGCTGCTAGTACACATGGAAAACATTTGACACACTAAAATGCTTGCTGGGGAATCTTCATGTTAATGCTAACACTCATGTGCTCTCCTCCCAGCAACCACTAACACACAGGTTAAAACAGCCCTATCCAAAGCCAGAAACACAGCTTCAATGGGACCGGATGGTGTCCCAGGCTGTATCTTACACAAGCTCCAAAATGAGCTAACCCCTCACCTAAACACACTGTTCAAACTCAGCCTCTCTGCAGGCTACATACCCATAGAGTGGCGCACAGCAACAGTTATACCACTCCACAAAGGTGGAGCCACAACGGACCCCGGGAACTCTAAGCCTGAATAGCCTGGTCTGCAAGGCTATGGAGCGCATCATCATGGAACTCATTAACAGAGACATTGGGAACCTCCAAACATTGGACCCTACCCAGTTTGACTTTGTTAAGGGCAGATCATGCCTCTTAAACCTGGTGGACTTCTTTAAGACAGTTACCAAGGCTTTAGACAAGGGAAAGGAGGTCCACACAGCCTACCTAGACCTCACAAAGGCTTTCAGCACCATTTCCCATTCTGGTATTATAGACAAGCTCACCAGCCTAAACATAAACCCCTACATCACGAGATGGGTTGCCAACCCACACGGTGAGAGTTGCAGGCTCTAGGTCTGACTCTAAACTGGTTACAAGTGGCATCCCCCAGGGCTCAGTTCTGGGACCCCTCCTGTTTGGTATATACTTCTCAGAGGTACAGGCAAGCACAGGAGGACTATGGCTGACCAAGTTCACAGATGACTGCAAACTGGGGGCCATAACTGACTCTCTAGCTGATACAGACATCCTTCAGAAGGGTCTCACTGAGATGGATACCTGGTGTCAAAATCATGGCCTCAAGCTAAATGCCAAAAAGTGCATAGTCATCCCCTTTGGAAAAAACAAAGTACTCGTGAACTACCACATACTTGATAGTCCCCTAAATACAGAAAATGTAATAAGGGATCTGGGGACCCAAGTAGATAGTAATCTCTCCTTTGATAATCATATTGCCAAGGTGGTTAGAAAATCCTTCTATGTGGCCCACCTAATCACAAAAGGGTTCGCATCTAGAACAAAAGAGGTTATTGTGCCCCTCTACTCATCACTCATCAGACCCATCATAGAGTAAAACACCCCATTTGGGATGTACTTTACAAGACACCTGCAACAGCCGGAAAGACCACAGAAATACCTCACCAAGAGGATTACTGGCCTCAAACAGATGCTCTATGCAGCCCGAATGAAGAAACTCCAGCTGTACTCAGTTGTATACCGCTTACTCAGAGGTGATCTCTGCCTGACATACAAGGCCATGTCCAACCCAGAATTGATGGACATGCTCCACCTAAAAAAAAAACAAATCCCAGAGAGCCACACACTCTAGGGATCTAAACCTCACCACAATGATAAATAGGACGTGCTGGAGGGATAGATTCCTGTCCCAGAGACTCCCCATGCTTTGGAACAGGATTCCAATCTACATTAGGCAGAGCCCCCTCACTGATACTCTTCAAGAGAAACCTTGACAAGTGGATGGGAAACAGAAAATTCACCTTGCGGATCACTGCAGTGGCTCTGCTGGACAGAGGCACAGGGAACTAATCTAAGGGGGTGGTGAAAGCCAACACATTCTGGCTAGGCTTATAGATGCCCTCGGGCAGATAGCCTAGTACTTACCTATGAACCTATGCTCAATGAATGTTTTTCTTGAAAGGAAAAAACTAAATCCAAGAGAATCGTTCAGTACTGTATGTACTTTGTTATTATAATAATTGTCTGCCAATCAAAATGAGCAGTGTTGTAGTACTGTAGGAAAAAATACTCCCCATAGTATTATAAGAAGAAAATTCCATATTACACATACACATACACATGCAGAAATGTGGATTTCATATGCTGTTTTAGTTAACATGGCACAGTTGTACTTTTCTCCTAATAGGGATCCAGAAAGGCATACCACAATGCAGAAGCTTTAACTTAGCCTTTCAGATTCAGAAACTGGTCTTCTGCTGTAGTTTTTTCCCCTCACAGGAGCTGTAACATGGGGAGTGGTCTTGCTGGGTAATCTTCATGTTAATGCTAACACTCATGTGCTCTCCCCCAGAAATGGCTGCAGTGTCTAATTAACTTTCCAGAGTAAACACCACTCTGCTGAGTTAATTCTTCTGTGGAAGGAAAAAGTAAACATTGTCTTTTGATGGCATTCAACTATTCACTCCCATGGGAGTAGCTGTGATATAAGTTAAATACAGCAGAGCATCTGGTCGAACTGTGCGTGTGTGTGTGTGTGTGTGTGTGTGTGTGTGTGTGTGTGTGTGTGTGTGTGTGTGTGTGTGTGTGTGTGTGTATGTGAATATTTTGGAAGAGTGTAAGGGTGTATGTGTGCCTGTGTGCCTGGGTGGCTGAATGTGAGTTTGTGTGTATGTGTTTATGTGCAGATGTAGTGGCCACCTATGTAACCCTAATGCATGTGCTGGTAGGGAAAACATTAGTGCTGTCTGGTATTACAGTGTAGTGTTCTGTCCGCAAACATGGTAATAAGCCACTACTGAGGTTTTTGTCCATGTAGTTCTGCCATTCACTGAAATGGAGATCATCTTTGTCACACTAATTGACCAACCCACTTTGGCCAGTTATCATAGGAAGACAGAACATATATGAATTACAGCCTATGTATACATTTTTTCAGTTTATGATTATCTTATGCATTTTTGTCTGTCTGTTTCTTGAAACTGGCATAGTTAGCAAACATATAAAAATATACCGAATCATTGGAATGATCTCAGCCTAAAAGAACACCAACAGTATTCACTAGCATGATGGCATTGTTTTAACTTCACATATGGAATACCACTTGAATTCTTTCACCATATCTGTAAATAATTTCACTTCTGAATGTTTGTTTTTAAGTGATCCTGTCACCATGTTTTGGTTAATGTGTGACCATATGGCAACCACTTAACTTTCCTATGACTGAGCCATTTCTAAATAAATTGCTCTGTTGTCAGTTAGATAATTTGAACTAATATGCAAATAAATCAATGTCTGCAGTAAAATGACAATGTATGATTGACAGCTGCTTCTACAATATTGCCCCACACAGTGAGAGTTAAATGGTTATGGGGCTGTGGTCACTACTTCAAAGATAAAGTTGCAGAATTACATTTCATTGCAGGAAAAATAGATGAAATGACATTCAATGAAATGAAAATATTATGCTTAAATGTTTTATATGGTAATAAAGCATTTATTCCCTTGCAGGAAGAGAACAGCACCCCCAATTTATTATAACAAACTCCAGAGTTCTCCTGTGTCAAGGGAAACAACACCTTCCAGAATGCCATTTGAGCTGTTTTTTTTTCAATAAAATCATGTGTAACAAATTCGGCAAATCCGGCTTCAAAATATCATTTGACTGCCTTTTGGTCACATTAATAAAATTCAGAAACATACCACGCCAAAGCAATGTTATGCTTTTATTCGTAGAAAAGAGACAAAGTATGAACATCTTCCTGTGTGTATAAACAGAAACTTTGTAATGCTTTTTTTGCATTTAGGTGTTTTTTTTTTTTTTATGAAATGTTACGCATTATGCAGCAGAAGACATGAATATACATCACATCCTATGCACTGAATGCATCACACTGAAATGAATTTAATTAATTTAAGGATCTGAAATTTTTCTGTTCTCTTAACAGAATTTTCTGGTGAGGGCAGCTTGCTCTGCTACCCTTCTGGGAAAATGACATTTTTCAGGTAAGTTGTTAAAAGTATAAATATCATTATGTACAGGTAATAAATAATACATTACCAGTTCCACTGAAGTTATAAACAACCTTGTATTTATATTTTCCAGGACTAATGATCGCAAACACCACCAAGAAAATATTAACCTGTTCTAATGAATGTAAACTTTGGCCAGTGCAGTATTGTTAATACAGAATATGAATTAAGAAATTATACAGCTGGAAAGGCTAAGTTACTTCCAGGTGAAAGCTGGAAATGTGAAGCAGCAACATGGCTTTCTGAATTACAAAGCAACAGCTGGTACACTGCGGTTGACAGAATCCCATTTGTTTAACAATGTGCAAAGGCTCATGGGTTCTTTTAGATATAATGACTCAAATGTGTAGTGTGGAGATAGAAACCTGCTGAAAAATGGAATGCCTAATGAATATTTGGGCTACCCTAGGTAAATAAAGCTTAGCAACAACAAAACATTTTCATTCTTAAAGTATTGAGTTGTACTTTTTCAGTCAGTGCTTAACAAGTGGAAAATGAAGAGGAAAGAAATCCCAGGCCTGCTAAGCATTCTTCAGCCAGCCTTAACAACTCCCTAATTGGAGTGTACTATATCAACAAATGTCTTCTAATTGATTTATTCCAGCTCAGAGAGCTACAACTGTGTACTATTTGTAGAGAAGCAGGTGGGTAACTTGATGCATGAGAACCCAGAAAGTGGGATGTGTTGCTGATTGGTTGCTGACATTTTGGGAAAAGCCACTAATCCTGCACAATTGTACAAACTGATTGGCAACTAAGTAATTTTTGAAAAAGGCAATTGTAAAACTGCCTGTGAAACATAAACACTGACTAAACTTCTAGGTTTAGACAAGTAAAATGTGAATTTAGTTTACATTTAGCGTGAGCCAGAACAACAATGCAGCCCACGTAACTTTTACATAGGGATTATAGTTATACAGATTTTTGAATTACCTCTGTTTTCAGGCTGGCAGGTAAAGTAACACAAATTACAATGCAGTGTTGCTATCTCATATTATCAATGAAACTGAATATTGTTTAAATAGAAATGGACAATAATACAAGTATATGTCATTTAACTTCACCAGCACATGCTCACTGCAAATATTTCAAGAAAGTATGTACATGAATTACTGAAGGCAATTACGTTTGGGCCCATTGTTAAAAAGTATGATAATAAAGTCAATTAATGTTCGAGTTCAAGCCTAGCTGCTCTTTAAACAAAATTTTATTACTTTGTTTCCAATGATGGGATGTCTAATTTGCAGTTCATTTAATGCTGTATTGGAATGTTACAATTTAAAAGATAATTATAGAGACATTTAGATTAATGTAAAGCTTATTTAAGGTCTGACCTTGCTAAATACTAATTAAACATTCTTTTAAGTGCTGTAATGGTGACTGACCACCTTCAAGGATTCACCTACTGAATGCACATAAGGAGAAAGTTTCATACTTGTAAAAATCATATAAAGTAGATTGCTGATATACCCTAGCCCGTCAGGCCATGTCAGAACATTCCAAAAGACACAGGGTTCCGAGTTTACCTCAGTTATGTTCACTCAATCATGGTTAACATCCTAATGACTGCTAAATTGTTAGCTAACGAGTCAGTTTTAATTTACATAAAAAAATAAATAAATGAATAATAATAATGCAGCCTTGTCTTTGGTGATGGAAGACCTTAAGGTTGGTGATGTTATTTCCACTCCAGGTAGCTGGATTGCAGTTACTGCAGTGAAGCATAAGGGGGCACTCTACTCCTGAGTGTGCTATCATTTGGATGAGGCATTAAAGAGGCCCCATTTGCCTCAGCTAATAGTAGCTGAAGCAGATGTAAAATATCCTATGGCATTTATTGAGTAGGGGAAGTTCACATAGTGCCCTGGTCTAGTTTCCCCAAGTCAGTATGAATACAACCTCAGGTTTATCCTAAAAAGAGGCCATTTGGCCTACTAGGACTAACCCAGTCAAAAATGTATAAATAAAATAAATAAAATGATCTAAAAGGCAAGCTACTTAGGTTTTCTTTTGGGATCACTACATTACCACATCACCCAGCCTACTCCTTCAACGTAAACAAACAACATAATATTTATCTGTCTTCTTCACAACAGCTCATATTTTCTAATCTCATTATTGCATATATTACAGTACCTTTTACAAGCAGTTATTTTAATCGACTTATTTTAGTGTGTTAAAATAGCACATACATATGCATTTATATGCGGGGTTCATACCTATCACATGCCTCAGTGTTGGGGCCCCCCCATGCATCCTTAATTATACATGCAAGCTTCATGGTTGCAAAAGTACAATCAAAGGAAAATACAAAATAGTTTGATATAGCAGGAGGTGTGTGACTCAACTATAGCATATAATATACTCAATTGTATGTATATAATAACTATACATCTTTATCTGTCTATATACACACACTGATATATATATATATATATATATATATATATATGTGTGTGTGTGTGTGTGTGTGTGTGTGTGTATATATATGTACATATACACACATACCATAAAGCATTCCAGTATCAAGGAAGTAAAATATTTGTTTAATGATGAATCAGTTCTCCTGTCTCACAGCAATTCAGCAACAAATCCATGACATTTTATATAAATCTTTATATAAATCTCTTAAAGAAAGCACAAGCAGAATGGGGGGGGGGGGGGGTTGGTGACGGGTTGAAGAGGAAAAGGCTACATCCATAACCAGCCCATTACTATTCTGAGAAGCAGACCATCAAAAAAACTGATACGTCATACTGAAGGCTATTAGAAAAACACCCTAGAGAGTGTGCATATGTTTGTGTGTGTGGATGTCTGCATGTGTATATGTATATGTTCATCTGTATGTTTGTGTGTGTGTATGTATGTATGTATAGATATGTTTATCTGTGTGTGTGTGTGTGTGTGTGTGTGTGTGTGTGTGTGTGTGTGTATGTGTATGTGTTTGTGTCTCTGTGTGACTGTGTGTATGTATGGCTCTACTAAATTTAAGCTAAACTGCAAAACATCAACATGGATTTGACTCAGAAGATCAAAAAACAAAAAAAAAAAACTTGACAACTCAAAGCATATACTCCAAGACATAACTTCAGATCATGTAAAAGAAAATAAATGTTTTTTTGCAGGAGGGAAGCCCCCTGCACCCCCCACACCTCCTGCTAATTATATATATCAACTCTGAGATTGCACAGTACTGGGAAAAAGGCATATTCCCCAACCCTGGCACTATGCCAGCCTCTCTAAAAAGTCAATTAGCTTTTCTGTCGAACAACTACACCAGAAGAAAATCTGTCCACTTAAGCAGCACTCGAGTAATTTAAGAGATGTCATATATATATATATATATATATATATATATATATATATATATATGAGTCCACTACATATGGTGGAAAAAAAACTCTTAGAAGACTGATCCAAAAAACAAAATCAAAAACAATACATTTAACAGTACAGTATAATAACAAAATAACTCAAAGCAGTTGTTTTTGAGCCTGCGCTCTCCTACTACTTATACAAATTAACTTATGCAGTAGTCTATTAAAAGGCACAAACATCAAATCAAAATTGATGGATGCCAGCATTCAGAAAACCAAACTTACAGAAAACCAAAATTAAGAAAAAAGATATATATATATATATATATATATATATATATATATATATGGGTCTGGGTTACAACATCGACAGATGACAAGACCGACAGCGAAATCACCGACGCCAGAGGATCCACGGATGAAAACACCGACATGGGGAAAGGATGTGTAAGTATGCGGTAGTGACGGACGTTAGGGTGCGAGTAAGGTAAGTGTGCGATGTTGACGGTCTGTAGGGGTAGGGGTGGGTTAAGTGAGTTAGGGTTAGGGCGCGGGTTAGGTAAGGGTGCAGTAGTGAATTTTTTGGGTTAGGGGCGGGTTAAGTGAGTTAGGGTTAGGGCGCGGGTTAGGTAAGGGTACAGTAGTGAATTTTTGGGTTAGGCGGGTTAAGTGAGTTAGGGTTAGGGCGCGGGTTAGGTTAGTGTGCGATAGTGATGGACCTTAGGGTTAGGGTTTCGGTTAGGGTTGTGGATAGTTGTGTATGTAAGGTTTAGTGTTTGTTTGTTAGGATTTAGGTGTGCTTGTGTTGTGTGTGCGGTTTTTGGTCAGGGAATTTGTTTTGTTTATTGGTTGTTGTGATGATGTGTTGAGTGTGTGCGGTGTCGTGTTTGTGAACTGTCGATGATGTGGTGTCAGTGATGTCGTTGTCGATGTTATGTGCTGTTGATGTTATAACCTAGAACCATATATATATATATATATATATATATATATATATATATATATATATATCTACATACATATATATAAAAGGAAACAAAAAAATAGTCTGGATTGTGGTAGTGTTTCACATGTTGGGTTAGGGTTAAGATTAGGGTTTGTATACATTAATAAGGTAAAATACCAGCATAAAAACACTCAGGCTCATATCATGTACATGACTACATTCAAAACAGTAAATTAGCTTTTACTCTAACCCTAACTTGCATACACTGTCACACATTCACCCCCCCCCCCAGGCAGAAACTTTTGGTATATCCCAAAGTTTTGTCATTAATATAAAACCCCACACGTAACCTTTATAATACACCTTTCCCCATTAAACATCTGCATCATTTGACCAAAATTGCACTGGATAAAGACTGCGTTTGACATATGTTACATACCCAAAAATATTTCAGCAAAAATGTTTCATCAGCTGAGGTGGACCTGTACATCTATCTATCTATCTATCTATATGTATACATATATATATATATATATATATGTACATACATACACACACATACACATACACACACACACACACACACACACACACACACACACACACACACACACACACACATACATGCACTCACAAGCATAGTATATACTGATATGTAGAGACATTCTCATATTTAATAAAAAAATGATTGCAATTAGTTATGAACAGCAATCATGAAACTTTCTCACTTATGATGTGGAGAAACACGATCCTTCTTGGTTTGTCCCCAAGACCATTCACTGTTCAAAACATTCATCCCTGCACTTCCAGTTTTGTAATGGGTTTTCTTTCAGCTTCAGTAATAATGGTGGTTGTGGTTTTCATTTCTAGCCATAAAACAAAGTCACCACCAATTTTGCTCGTAGTCTGGTGGAGCAGAAAACAAGTGTTTTCATGTAGGTGTGAAAAATGAAATTAGCTGTGTGGTAAAACAAATTGTTTCAAAACTTGAAAACAGACCATAAAAACTATTTATTGTTGATTTATCATCAAGGTACCTTTATCAGACGTACAACACTATAAATAACATGCTACAAATGGTAAGTACAAGTTTTCCAAAAATAGCAGGAACAAATAGAATGTTTTATCCACTATAAACCTGTTTCCATGCTGAATATAGATTATTGCATTGTAGCAAAAGCTATTAATAACCATATTGTGCTAGTCCTAGCACATTATTGCATAAAGTTCTGATTAGAAAAAAAAAAAAAGCAGAGAGACAGTAGCATATGCAAGTCATGATGCTGTTATTACAGAAGATGGTTTTAGCACAAGAACCTAGTATCTTTTCAGTTCGTCTTATAATTTTGCATTTTAGATAATGGATGCTGTTAGTAATCTATAGTCTAGAAAAAGTGCTGCATTAAGTATTAATGGGAATTCACGCTTGTGTTTAAATGAAATACACATGAGTAACAGGGATGCCTGCTGTCATCCTTACTGTGTGTTATTGCTATCAGTCCCTTACTATTCAATTTAAAGAAAGAGCTAATGAAGCAAAACACCAGTGATTGTTCAAGCTATATTACAACATATGAAGATGATTTGGTAGTAACATCTAGTAATTACTCAAAAGATATAATCATTACTAAGCATATTTCTGAAAAAAGAAATCCAGTATTTAATTGGATATAAAGCTAATTATAAGGATGTTAGTCATAGTCCCAGGTTTTGGCTGAGTGGTGCTATGTCAATATGCAAATAAGATTAGCAGAGGTCATTCATGCTGAATGTGGAAATGCACAGAAATTTTGATCAATGCTCCTACCTACGACAAAAGCTTAAAGTACTTGTGAATATGGGTTAAGCAGAAACCTATTATGTGGATAAGGCACTTTGGACATTGGTAGATTACTATGATTCACAAAGATAAATGTAAAAGGGCCTGAGATGCATACAAAATGCCTAAAGGACTCTGAACTTACATGAGTAAGTTTAACAAAACCTTATTACCTGGGGATTACAGGAGTTATGTAACAAATTACTTAGAAAACTGTGGACTTTTTAAATTAAGAAAAAAAAAAGAATAGAAATATGGGAAATTAATATGAAACAGTTCAAAATGAGGTGGGGTTATTGAGTTCACTTCAAGAAATGTTTGATTTATTCATGTGAAGACCATATTACAATACTATAAGCTGTCATTTGTAAATGGGAAATGAAATGCACTTTGCTGTCTTTTAGTGATCGTGCATACATGGCAGAAGCACTGAAGTAACAAGGATGTTTTGTTGGCTGCACATGTTGTGTCTTTACTTGGAGATTCCTGGGTGTCACTGACATTGTTATTTTACAGGGAAATAGTTGGGATAGCATTTACTGAAACTCCATAAGCATAAGAAATGGAAGTGGTCAGTGAATGGTCATTCACATCAATGTGTACATTCTACTTAACCAATACAGGTGGCAAACATTTATTTGTAGGTTCTTATGCTATACCATTTGAACAGCAGTTGTACAAAAATGTTCAACATAATAATATTTTTTTATGTATTTAAATTAAGCTTCGAGGTACTGCAATTATTTTTTTATTCTTGTATATTTTGACTTCAACTGCAGATGCATTGCTTTGGTCCAATGGTCACATTTATAATGCTGATATGTATTTCTATTACATGGTTCAAATTAAGGAATACATTCAAATCTACTCATCATCATCCCAAGCATTAGCTATCTATCAAGAACTATGTTTTTATATGCTCATGAAACTGTGGTACCTGAGATGTGTTTAGCTATGTTTAAGCAGAAAGCTTTGTCAGCAGTACATACAACTTTAAAGTATCAACAGCCTGTAAATGAGAGTCTGAAATAATTAATTGCATAAATGAATAATGCATTTATGTATTCACTATGAAACTCCAGCCAGCAAGACACTAAAAAAATATGTCACTGAACAAATGTTCAAAATATTCAAAATACGAAAAACCCAAAAAGAAAATACACCAAAAACACTAGGTGACCGGAAATAAGCAGCCCAAAAGCGATAGATAACTTTTTATTCTTTAATAAATTCTGGTACCTCGGCCTTCGCCTTTACAAGGAATGTTTACCATAAAAAAAATCCAACGCTTATAAACCAACAGCCATAGTCAATTAAACAATTAAGTAATTAAACAATATATATTCATTTAGAAAAAATATACAATCATTTAAAGGAACCTAGTAATCATACATTACCTAACATTTTATAACATTTTATTTCAAATACAAAATAAATTATATATATTTTTTATTAAATATTATGATTACTAAAAATACTTAATACAATATACCCCTAACATACCTACAAATATTAACAAATACATGCTTTAATTGATAAATATTAAATTTCTAAATTCAAACCATTGGGATATAAAGTATTAAACTTGATAATACATTTAGACTCCAAGTTCAACAGACTCCTAGTAAAATTAATACTATTGGAATCTAACCCCCAGGGTTTGCCCAAAACACTAAAAATCAAACCATTATCTACTCCCCATGTACTTCATGAAAATGCCTGGCCACTGGGCTTTCTAATCTCCCCCTCCTTATGTCACCAATGTGTTCAAGAATTCTTGATTTCACTCTTCTCCTGGTCTGGCCAATATACCATTTTTTTGGTGCACAATTGCATCCCAGTATGTAAACAACACCCGTAGAATAACAATCAAAATGTTCTACAGCACTATAACTAACCCCATTAATCTCAGTGCCATCCAAATTTCTGCATCTAGTGCAGACCTTGCACTTTCCACAGGCAAATGTCCCAGCATTCCATTGTTTCTTATGAAGTTTGAATCTTAATAGTTCCTTTAAATTCTGAAACCTACCATACGAAAAAGTCACTTTATTGGGAAATAAATGTCCTATCTTTTCATCCCTACTAATAATGGGCCACAATGAATTAACCACTCTTCTTAAAATATTAGAGAATTCTGAAAATCTACTCACAAAAAATAATAATGCACTATCCCCCAATGCTTTCTCCATACTCTCCCTGTCAAAATTATTTTCTCTTATATTGAAATTTCTCATTTCCTTACTACTATGGGACCTAACATGCTTGATTATACCTAACTCATGTTTGACTTGAATTCTAGATGACATCACCATATTTTTAGAATAGCCTGTAGTACTTAATTTTGCCTCAACCTTATTGAATTCTGAGTTAAGCATATGTTTTTCTGACGTATTAACAGCAATATGCTTGAATTCACCTAGTGGTAAAGAACTAATAAGACTGAGACTATGCATACTTGTGGCATGCAAAAAATTATTAGTGGCTGTTTCTTTATGATAAGGTCTGAATTGTATTTTTCTGTCAGACCCCACATAAAAACTTACATCAAGAAATTGGATTTCACAACGCCCTATCTTATACGTGAAATCCAAACCACAAGGGTTATTTTTTAACTCACTAATAAATTTATCAAAGTCCCTACAATCACCTTCACAAAGAAATAAAAGATCATCAATAAATCTTTTATACTTTATCACCTTGTTCCGAAAAAAATAATTGGGATAAATGAACAAGTTCTCAAAATGTGCCATAAATATAATGGCATATGAAGGAGCATAAGGGGCACCCATTGCTGTACCCTCCTTCTGAAGAAAAAAAGTTTTTTCAAATTCAAAGCAATTGTGAGTTAGAAATCTAACAAATTAATAATGTAAGAAGTACATGGACATTCTCCTAACATCTTAATAACTGCCTCTAGTCCCCAAATTCTATTAATACTTGTGTATAGTGACTTAACATCTACACTCACCCAATAGAAATTGTCATTCCAAACTATGCCCCCTACGCTATTACAAACTTCACTTGTATTTTTCACATGTGAGGACACCCTACTTAAATAATTTTTAAGCACAGAATCCCAAAAAATTCCTACATTCTGTAAATATGCACCCCTGCCTGAAACAATTGGACGCCCTGGAGGACTCCTTATATCCTTATGCACCTTTGGAATTATAAAAAATCTCGCATCCTTAGGATTCTTAATGTACAATTTTTTAACATCTGTAGCTGTAAAGAATCCCAGGCGTTCACCCCTTACCAATATGTCAAGCAGTGTGCTGTTGAAAATTTTAACAGGATTAGTGGTCAAGCGTTCATATACATTTTCATCTGACAATAAATCAAAGGCTGTAGAAATATATTTATCTTTGGGAAAAATTACCCAATTCCCGCCTTTGTCAGATTCAGTAAACACATACTTCCCAATCAATTCCCTTAGTTCACACAAAGCCAGCCACTCGTTCTTACTTAAATTAAAAACTTTTCTACTTTGCTTAAATTTCTTATATTCAATTTCTAATGTGTTACATAAAGTTTTTTCAAAAACATTTATAACAACATTAATTTTTGTTGGTTCAAAATCACTCACAAACGGGACTTTCAGCACATCAAATTTCCCATAACCAGTGAAATATTCAAAATCAGAGCCCATAGCAATATTCTGCTCCTCTCCATGAATATCAAACAGTTCGTTCTCATAAATTGTCATATCCATCAAGGAACTATCTAAAAATGACTCATCCATATTAACAGAATTCTGTTTCTCCGCTATATTGTTACTAACGAAAAAAACTTTTAAATGCAATTTCCTGCAGAACTTCTTAGCTTCAATAATGACATCCGCCAAGCTAGGAAAATGAGTGGGCACGAATTTCGTACCCTTATTTAACTAACCAAATGTTCAAAATATCAGAACTCATCAAAACTGAAACTGTAAGGATTGTTTGCTGGGGGCAAGCCCCCTGTACCCCTCAGATAGGGGGCAAGCATCCAACACTTTCTGAACTTATATATTCTAACTCCACCATTACACAAGCATGAAGAAGGGAAACATCTTCCAAAACAAAGGAATCACGTCCAATTCATACTTTGAAACCACACAGACTGTGATTTCCTATGGAAAGCATTCAGTGGCCTTCTCTTTCTTGGCATCCTGTGAATGGGCATTTGACTCTCAGAGGCTCTAATCAAAAGTATCTTTGGGTATACTTGATTTAATGTTTCATCAAGTAAGTGTTTGGACATGTGTAAAAGCATTTATAAAAATCACAGTGCACTGCTCAATGAATTGGCTTAATGGTTAAGGTGTTTACCTTATAGACACAAGGTGCAGGGTTTGATTCTCACTTGGGGTAATTGGCTAGACTTAAAAAAATGGCCCACAAGGGCAGTTAGTCTAGTATGAATCTATGAACCTATCTATTAACTTTTTTTGCTATTCATCTATCTACACATAGAATGTGGTTAATGAGCTATAAAAAAAAACTAAGAACTCTAATAAAGATTCAAGTAAACTTTAATAAATTAAGCACTTGTGTTCCTATACTGCCACAGATGTCATCAAAATGCCACTTTAATGAATATCAACATTTAAATAATTTCAATAAAAAATAATTTGCTCCATCAGGAACTAATCACAAGTTTACAACCCACATCCGTAACTATATTGTGCTGTAAAACTATAAAAAAAGTTGATTAAAACATGTTTTAACATAGTTTATCTTTAAATTGCTACAAGTACACATTCAATGCAGCTAGACCTATTATGTTAAATATACTTCTGTTATTGATGTTAAAATTTAGCATACTATATATGTTGGTAAAAACGCATCAGGTACTTCTATTCTCTTGTAGAAATTTAATGACATTTAGAGATATTTATAGAACACATTTGGTTTTTAGTACCTGAATGTGAGATTGCATATCATCACTTCACAAATAGCTTGATTGTAGAAATACTTCCACTAGGGTTTTCTCTTTTGGATGTGTCCCTGTCTAAACTGTAAGTAAAAACTGAATTTCCATGTTGTATTAGAAAGTAGTAGGTTGAAATCACTACATAGTGCAAAGAGAAAATATAAAAACAAATTGTGATTTATTTCAGTGTTTCAAGTTTAGATAAAACATCTGTATGCTGTTATATGATAAATTAAACAAGAATTGCAAAATGAAACCATGTGAAACTGCTTCAGAGACTCTGGATAGTCTTGCTTATTATAACTGGTACGTATAAATAATTAGTCTATTTTTGTAAACAGTGTATATTTAATCCCTATGCACTTATTTGTCACATTTGTTTATATATTGTAAATATCTGTCTCTGTGTCCTTAAGTGTTACAACTTTACTACTGTTCATCAAATTATCTATTGTATTCTTGCATCCAGGTCATGACTGCAAAGAGTCGACAGACCAGCCCACCTACCTGGCTAACAAATTGTAAAATAAAACAAAATAAATAAATAAATTTGATAATAATATAAAAAAATAAGAATATAATGCAGACATCTGTACCTAAATAGAAAAATCTCAGAACATTACAAATTAAGGAACTGAAGGTTATATGTGTTTGGCCAACTCCACAGGAAAGTGCTACATATCGAGAATACATAAGATGACCTGAGTCATATAAGAAAACAGTTTTGCACGACTGCAGTACATTTTTATAGCTACTAAATTCAACACTGGATGCACACAAATGCCAAGCTGGGAATGCAAGTAGCCTGTATGTGCTTTACAAGCTGTCACAGCTGCCATTTGCACACGACCAAGACCATGGCTCCTTTTGCAGACCGACAGGTATGACATCTAAGGAAGAGAGGAATGGAGACACTATCAATAGCTGAAGGGCTACAGATTGACAGCTTTTAAAAACTTTGTACTTTAGCTTTTTTGAAACTTTAATATCAACTGTAAAAAAGTTATGTATATGAGCCTTAATTGTTTAAAAAACATCCATGAATATGTTAGCAGAACATTTCTCAACAATACAAACGAGGGTAATTCATGGAAAAAAAATAAAAGAAGTCAGGTTGCAAAGGCTATGTAAGTTGACTGTGACTAACAGTACTACTTTATCCAAATGAGCTGAACAAAATGCCATGCTTCTTTTTATTAATAATAGTAGAAAAGCCATGCTTTGCGTATAGAAAATGCCCCAATTTGAAACAGCGGTTATGCTATAAAGATTTATCTAGTAGTGAACTTCAACAAACTAGGAAAATGGATACATTTCCTTGTTACAGCTGTACATGTAGTGATATCGCAAAAGATAATGAATTCATACATCCAGTAATTAAGAGGAAGTACCTTTTTAAATGCTATGCTACGTGCAATGCTTGTAACATCATTTACATGGCTAACGATGTAAAATGTCCTGCTTTTTATATAGGAAAATGGACAAGAAAGTTTAAAGAGAGAATAACAGAACACAAATCTGAAATATGGTGGGAAATGACTAGTAATGCACTTGTAGGTGAGAAAGGTATTGACCATAAATTTCTTTTTAGGGTGATAGATATTAGATGTAAGAACAAAAGACAAGGTAACTTAAACAATAGTCTTGATGTATGTATGAATGTATTTTAAGTTTAGAGGCAGACCATGCACCTGGTCTTAATCTGGCTATTAGCATTAAACCCATATTAAGAAGGAAACAGATGGTTTTAAAATGAATGTTGTTGACTGAAAGAATTTTAAGATGCATATTTAAATTTTTTTTATTATTTATTTGAATTTGATAATTCATATGTTAGTAATATTACTAATTTATAACTTTCTTTGAATTATTCTAGTTAATTACTGCTTAATTGAATGTGTCTTATGATTGAGGCTGTGTCACATGACTTATGATTTTAGCTATTTAAATGTTATTGTGATTTTCTAACTTTGACTAGGATCATTAGTTTACCATAGGATATTGTGACAAGCCGAAATGCTGCCAGCCCAGCTAGCTGGAATTTTGTAAATAATTATATGTCACTTGAAAATATTAATATGATTTATATAAAAATGTGACACTGCCAACCCAGCTATCTGGAATTTTGTAAATAATCATATGTCATTTGTGAATATTAATATGATCCATAGGCTTGTCTTACAAATGTAAGAGAACTATATGTTATGTGTATATTAAACTACTGGTGCAGAAGTGTGTGTTGAACTGTATGTTATGTACTGGGGTTCAAGAATGTAACCACAGTGTATGCTGCTGGAAAAGAGCAGAATGTGTATAAACTATATACCTGTGCAGATGTGTGTTTTAATGGTATAAGCTGGAACATACAGAGTTAACTTGCAAAACCTCAAGAAATAAGTGGAAATTGTTTTACGATTCTATTATCTCTGTTTCAGCTCAGAGCAGACACAATGTCTAGAGTTGGAGGTTTTCCTATTGTCTTGAAACAGAAATAATTACTAGGTTTCAAATGTAAAAGTGTTTAACTGTTTTACAACTTCCAGTTCTAGGCAAACTTCTGAGAGATATGTACCTCTGACACAGGGGTGCTAAATTCTAAGTTTCTGTTAGCCTGGGAACTGAAGAAGGGTGACAAAGAGTGATGTCATCCCAGCTAACCCAGCAGTAATGTGTATTATTAATTTAAGAACTATCTCAGAGAGCGAGTTTGTACGTTTTGTATTTGTCTTTGAACCTAGAAACATCCCACTCATCAGCACTTCTGCCTGCGTCTTGCTCTGTAAGTAAGTCTAGGGTACAGTGATATCTCTTAGATATGGATAGGAATATAGTAAAGATTAGTTTAGATGTTTTCTGTATTTATTTGAGACTGTCCTGCAATGTTGTTTTAAAATATTTCCTGTGATTCTGAACTCTGTAGTCAATGTGTTGAGTTATTGAGTATTGTCTTGTTCTTTTATTATTTATTATTAAATATATTTAAACTTTTTAATTGTGGCTGGTTTGTTTAGAGATATTTAAGCTCTTAAAGTACTTGCATATGTATTTGGTGACACTGTACAGGCCACTGTTAAATAGCCTGCAAGTCTTGGTCACACTTACCATTTGGATAATAGCAACATCACACAGTAGGATTGGTCATCCTTTGGTAAGGGCCTTAAAGTAGCTGATAAGGAGTTCTGCTGGCAATGATAACTATCTTATGGTCTGTGCAGAAGGGGGCATAGCTAGTGAACCTGTGCCAGCATTTCCCAGATGTGTGTTTGTATATAAACCACATCTCAAAGTGTATGTGGGTGTGTGTGTGTCAGCGTCTTTGGCAGGGACAGGAAGCACTGGCTTGACAGGGAGAGTATTGGGAGGACTTGGCTTGGAATCCTGGCTAAGGACTCAACTCTATAGCTGTGCCAGTGGGGAGTCTTATTGGGGATCTGGAGAGAAAGAGAGAGAGAGAAACCAGCCCCAGACTGACAGTGATCTCTGTGTGCTCTTAAGGGAAATTGTACTTTACTGTTTGTGTACTTGTCATCCTTCCAATGTGTATGTCCCTCATTAGTACTAGTGGTGAGGAGTGAGGCTCCTTGATTACTGGGCCAGTGCAGAGGCATCACAGATATCATATCATACTACTGTAGTACCATATGGGGATCTGTTTATTTATAGCTCTGGCACCTCTAAAGTGCCTGAAGCATAAACCTTTTCCTAGATCTGTCATGTACCTTGTTTTCTTTATCCAATGGAAGAGCCCATAGCATAGCATAGTGTCCAAGCCATGGTTAGAGTATAATTCTCCAATAATATTGTCAGCAATGAGATTTCTGTAGAATAACTGTAGGCCTCTAGAAATGATCAAATCTATCTGCTCATTTTGAGGAGTTTGAATGATATCAGTTATTAGGTTCTGGTTCTTTTTGGTTAAATGAGTCATGATATGCATCACTGAAATTTGAGATGGCTATAGTTTTAGCTGATCCAGCTTCAGCAATTTGACATATCTCCATGTAGAGGATGAACTTATATGTGTGACCATTTAAGATGCTCTATAATAAACTTACAAGTACCACTAAGACATAAATCATCGGGGGGGGGGGGAGTATGAAGATGAAGAATCCTCCTGTAATCGCATAATGTTTTGGAGAAGACATGTGATCTGATTTGGCCAGTCACAATTATCTTTCTCACTCTTAGAATCTGTCTGTGGATGCTTGAGTTCCCTCTTATTCTTTCTCTCAGAAACTTTCCTTGAGGAGCATAGAGTTGATTCAGTCTTAAAACTGGATACAGCCTACTGCAAAAGCTTAAAATATTCATGTGCTGCCTTTCTATGATCTAAAAACATGGCACCCTCTAACATGGTTTTAAGCACGCATCTGCACCAGCAACACCCAAGAATCAAAAGTCATTTTCCTTATGTAGACAGAGCTCTTGTTTGGACTACTATCTAGCTTATGTCTGATCTCGTGATATGCCCCAGCTTGGTTATTATTGTGCTAATGTAAAGTCTGTACAATATGCCAGTGACTCCACAATCCTTTTAGATGCTGACCCTACCTCTTTGATGCCATGACATTTACAGAAAGTTATAATACAAGTGTAACAAGGTCATCCTCTGAAAGCTTTCAGCTCGCTACCAGCAAAATTAAGTCTGTGCTGTTTTTTATCTAAGAACTCGAAAACGATGCTGCTTATATGAAACTTTTAGAACTGAGCCTGGACAATAAACTCAGGCTTACTAAATGTATTAATACCATAGTTACTAAAATTAGTCAGAATTTTGGCATATTGTACTGAGCCAGAGATTTTCTTTCACAACTTCCAGGCGTTTTATGGCCTCTTTGTGTCGAATGCTTTTGCCCATCCTCTGTCTAACCTACAGTTAATACTTGCAGTGGAATTGTAATATTTACTGCTGGTCACCACATCAAAACTTATCTTTGCTCTGTATTTCACAATCTGAAATGGTTAGAGTTTTCTCAGTAGCTCTTCTTAAGTCAACTAACATTTGTACATGGACTCCTGTACTGCCCTAAATGTCCACCACCATTTATAGGTGTCCTTAGCTGGCACAATCCACAGCACGGACCTGGGTATTTTCTTATTAACTTAATAACTGAAAATCTAAAACAATGAAACTTGTGTTGGTGATGCCAGCTTCCTTGCATAAGTTGTAAAATATGGAATTGACTTCCACTTGATGACAAGTGAATTTTGAAAAAAAAAGTTACAGTTAGATTTGCTTTTAAAAACTCATTTTAATCTTTGGTCATATAACTGTGGTGTCACTTGACTATGCAATACTTCTCACTGTAACTGAATCATAGTTAATTGTAGAGTAATTATGCAGTATTTTTTTCAAACATCTTTATTACATTTACACATATGACAAAGGCAATCTTACATTTATATAAATGAAAAACATACAAAATTATATCACTTTAGTTACAAACAGTTTACATCACAAACACCATTGAAACAACTGTAGTTGTAAACATTATATATCACTTATAAACCATCCAGTCATTGTGAGTTAAGCATTATATAGCTCATTCAAATCTTGCCTCTTAAACCTCGTTCCTGCTTTGCATATATTGTTCCCACAATTCCCATTTTTTTCCTATGTAGTTTGCTTCTTCTGTTTTCTAAAGATCCAAATTCAAGTTGTTTTATCTCTGTTACTATAGTCACTACTTCTGGTAAAGTTGGTCTAGACTCTGATTTTCATTTTCTAGAAATTGCTTGTTTGGCAGCCACCATAATTAGACTCAGCAAGGCTTTACTATGTCTAGGCAATTCTGACGCTGTAGCATAACTCAAAAAATCTTCTCCCCAGTCAGCCCAATCTGCTGACCCAGCATCTCTGACAGAGCAGTCTGCAGGGAATCCCAAAAGTCTGCCAGCTCATCACACTTTCAAAAAATATGTTCCCAGCTACTTCCTTCTTTCCCGTCACACCTCCAGCATTTGCTATCCACCTGAGGAAAAATTATTTGGAGTCTACTTCGGGTATAAAAATACTTAAGTAAACACTTCCAGGCAAATATCCTAAATCTTCTAGACTTTGTTGCATATTTTGGAGATATACATATATCCCCCATTGTCTCTTTGTGAATTGGTTATCCAGTCTCTCTTCCCAATCCTTTCTAAGTTCCTCTGATTGATTCTAATAAATATCATGCAATATTTTATATGCTTACTAATTATTCCTTTTTTAATGGCATCTTCTATTCAGAATTCTATTAAAAACTCTACCAGTGCTGGTCTTTCATTTAGGAGCCCCCATTTCTTTCTCTTTGCCTATACTCTGATATCAATCCTTGATAGGGAAGGCGATCTCTAACCTGCAGTCCAAATAAATTCTTGGCCCCTTCCCATTCTATTACCTTTCCCTTTCTAGTTATTTGCTCCAAATACCTTGGTTCCTTTGCCAGTTTTCGCCAATAAATTCCAGCCCCCTCTTGCCTATTATCTGTATCCCCGACCGCAGTCAACCCTATCGGCAAAATCTCTTTTCTCCATTCTCCTGCTGGTTTGAGTAATTATGCAGTATTAGTCTAGGCTAATGTTCCTGTCCTGATACTCTTCTTGTTAAATATATATTATGCATTTGTACATGATATAGAGAATTATGATCAAGTATCTGATCATAATCAAGCTGTTATATATTCAAAAAATGAGTGTCAAGAAATTCACCTCATGAACAGAGTAAAGCAGAGTATGAAAACTGAAGCTTGACATCTGTTTCTGAGGACATATAACAACTTGGTTATAAATGGAGATGACTGATCGTAATCCTGTGTTGTGCATGGAGCCTTACCTCTTCCATGTACTACCAGTTAGCGAGAGAGAGAGAGAAAAGGGTATATGCTTCCTATGTTTCAATCTACTCCTGTTCTGAAAAGAGAATATTTGACAGCTTTGGAACGATGTTATATCATTCAAGATTTCTGGACTCGAT